>NC_134047.1:24371080-24680974 GCF_965140245.1 Athene noctua | reverse complement strand
CGTTTAACAAAATCACTACAGCAGAGTAATGAGACATCACTTTAGTGCTGCAAATACCAATCTGCAGCTAAAAACTGTATGTGCCAATTGACGGCTTTGTTTCCACAGTTGTCTTGTTAGATGTCAATCACACAGCTAAGCAAGCCTGTCCAGCAGCTAGATACAAGCGTGAGGGATGTAAGTGTAAGTGAGTGGGTCATGTATGTTATTTGAAGTTAATTACAGCAGGAGAATGACAGGAGCTGGTGTTGGACGACGTGCTTTGGAGTGAAGCCGGCAGGAGACGTCAGCAGCCAAACGGGCAGGTTTGGGCAAACGTCCCGGCCAAGGCTGGGGGGGCTGGGGGCTGCGAAGGGCGCTCAGCCCCGACACCCCACGGGGCTCCTCGGGGGCTGGCTGGGCTCAGCCAAGTCGCAGTTTGTTCCTCGGAGCTGGCCAGATAAACCTTGTGGGTTTTGGCTTCTGCGTGACGTCTAACGAATGAATCCTCCAGCTTCTCTTGCCCTCTCCCTTGCCTGCAGAATAATCAGATATTGGGTGGCAAAAGTAGCTGTGAAGGGATGAAAACCCTGTGCCCCGCAGAAAATGGGCTCTGAGAGGGGAAACGGGGCCAAGCCCAGGTAGCAGCAGGCAGGTGGGGAGGTGCAGTGTGAACACAGCGGCTGCCGGCGGAGCTTCGCCGTGCCAGGCGGGTGGAAAGGCCGACGACAGGCTGATATACGGGTGTGCCTTGCTCGTCCAAGCCACATTTCAACAGGCGTCCTCTTGCACCGTGTCGTATCGCGGCTGAGCAGGAGGTGTGCTGAGGCACTGGGGACGGGGGGAGGAGGATGGTGACAAGGCAGGAATGCAGGTCAGGGCAGCGGAGGGGTTTAGCTCCCCACTTCTGTTCTCATTTTTAATTTTCCCACCGCTGGCCCTGGTGAGCCCCCCCCTGCTCCAGGTGAATGGGCTCCCCCTGGCCAGCTGGGGAGATTTTTAGTTCAGCCAGAAGAATTGTCTGTGGGATGAAAGGCAGCAGACCCTGCGAGGGAGAGCAGGTGGGCGGTGTACAAAGAGCTGAAAACAGCCCCTCATCGGGGCAGCACGGGGGGCTTGTGGGCGACCCGCACCAGCCTTCCCCCTGGAAATGGGCGCAGCTAAGGCTGACCCCAAGATGGAAATCCTTTCCCATGAAAAATTCTTGGCTTTTCTAATAACAGAACGCATTCCTGAAATTGGGTGAAACGTCACCAGTTTCCCCGACATTCCCCATCTTTCAGTGACTAAGAAGTACCAGATAATCTGTAACGAACACACACGTCATGCCCAGGCTGTGGGGAACTGCCGGCATGTGGCATTTATTTAGTTATTGTAAGGAAAGGCAGAGAATTTAAGGTTTGCTGCTAACAATTCACCACGCATGAATGCCTGGAAAAAAAAATCCAGCCCAACTTCCCGTTCAGAAGTCTGGAAAATGGAGTCCAATAGCCCTTTCGTGTGCCTAGCACATCTCAAGGGTTTTTGAGCTGCAGTTCTTTGGGCTGGGCAGAGAAACACACACTCCTGAAGCCCTCCAGCTTTAAAAAAAAAAAAAATAATCACATAAATCTCCCTACGCAGGCACTTTATCTCCTGCACTGGCTGTCACAACCTTGCTGCTGCTGCAGATCTTGACTGACCTTTGAGTAGATGCATGTGGGAAAATAGAGGGTCAGGGATGGTGGTCTCTCCTTTTCCTATTTTTCCTTTTTTCCCTTTTTCCTTTTTTCCTTTTTTCTTTTTTTTTCTTTTCATTCTTCTTGTTCTCGTTCTCCTTCTTTCTCCTTTTTTCTCCTTCTCCTTCTCCTTCTTTTTTTTTTTTTTTTTTTTTTTTCCCCAACCAACTAGAGAGGATAGGTGTACAGCTGGGAAATCCTATGGATGATCTGCTGGTGGGTCCTGTGGCTGAATTAAGGTGGATGCTATGGATGAGGTGCCGGTGGATGCTGTGGCTGAGCTGATGGCCGTGCCTCTGCAGAGAGCTGCCTGGGTTCAGTGTGCAGGGGGAGGGTGCCTGTGTTGGCCAGCTGGCCCCAGGAAACCTTTACAGAGGAGAGTGTACGTGATGAAGCGCCTCTTCCTCCACCCCTGTTCTTGCACACGCAGAGCACGGGATGATGCCTGCAAGTCCCCAGCCCAGAGCCCGGGTGCTGCTCCTGCCTTGGCCCCCTGCTCGGAGCAGATACTCCACTGGGAGCTGGGCAGGTCCCAGCCCCTGGACCAGTTCCAGGCTGGCACAGGCATTTGTCAGCGCTGGAAAAGATTTATTGCTAATTTTGCAGAGACGTCACTGCACGGTCCCAGGAATGAACTGAGTGGAATTTCAGCAAACGTGCTTGCAAGAAGAACACAAAGAAATTCAACCCCTCTTGCTAAACAATGAGTGCGTTTCTTTAAACAAGCTGATTGCTTTGGTAGGATTCTTGGAGGACTTTTGGGCCTGCCTGAGAAATCCATTGTGTGGCTTGAAGGAGATGTTCCCCTCGCTGGGGACCTCAGGCTCCTTGAGCAACCACTCGGCACTTCCCACACATGATGTGGCCTTGTGAAATTGTTTTAAGAAGCAGCAGAAGAAAAGACTTCATCTTTCTAACCTGAAAAATACATGGAAAGAAATTATTGTGTTATGATCAAACTGGCAGGGGATGGCAATTCTGCTTCTCAACAGTTTCAAGAGCTTAAAATTGATTGTTTTTTCTGCTGGAAGCAAAGTCTGACCTCCTGTAAGGCCTTGCAGAATGGGATGGTGCTGAAACATCTATTTCCAAATCAGAAGAATCGGGGGTTTGATTTGTGAGCATCTACCTCCCTCCCTTCGCTCGGAGGTGACCGCAGAGTCCTTGACCTAACCTGTTGAAAATGGCATCAAAATCAATGTGCCTCCACGAGAGTGCTCACTTCTGATGAAATCCTGTATTTAGACAAAAATAGCCTTGATCAAGAAATGCTCCCACCAGTTAGTCCTGGCTTCTCCAGCACTGCTGATGCGGCTGACAGGCTGCAGTGGAGCACGGATGTGACATCCTATCCTAAAAGGTGAAGGGATGGTTTTGGTGTAAGGAACTGAAGGAATTGATGCCTCAAACATTCATCAACACAGAAAAACCTCAAGGACAAGCTGTGGCCTTTGTGCTTAGCCTAAGGAATGCCACCCAGGGAAGCGGGAGTGTATCGAAGGCTGCACCCCTCACTCCCTTGCAGTTGCATTGACAAACTCCTGAGCTGAGCCTCAAAGCGGGGAAAGTGGACTGAGTGGAAGTAAATGTTTCTCATCGAGCCCAAGTACCGCGAATCCCCGGCTGCATGACGGCACTCTGTGGCTCTGTTGTGTAGCCAGACACCAGGCAGGCCTTGCTAGACGTCGCACTTCCACCATTGAAGAGGTGATAAGGACTGGTAAGAGGTGAACATTGCTGCCCCGGCAGCCCCAGGGTTGCTCAAGGAGCAAGGAGGCAGCAAAAATCTGGGAACTGAGGAAAAAGCAAAGGTGGGCAGGATGAGCACGACCCCGACTCAACTGGACAATGGCTTTGGGGGACCCCGTTCCCCCTCAGTGCAGGCACAGAGCCCCTGCTCCACCTCCTCCTCCTCGCTCATGGAAATGAGCTAGCAGAATACCTGCCTCCCCCCTCTAGTATGATAATGAGCCGATGAACTGAGGTGACAGAAAACTGCTGGGTGTGCACCCACCACCCAAGATCACCGGACCTGACACAACGCCGGATCCAGGGGTGGGGACTGGATTTATTTGACTCTCTTTCTCACCTTTCTTTTTCTTTCCTTTCCTTTATTTTCTTTCTTATAGATTTATAAGAGACCACATCGCTTATTATCCTTTTCCAAGTTTAAATTGTTTTCTACCGCAAGTAGAAAACATTTTAACTGATCATATGATGTCATTTCACCTTAATTTAACGGAAGGGGCTCACAGAACCGCTACAACTCCCTGGGCTCCCAGTCCGGGCTGTGACATAGGGCAGGTCTCTGCCCTCCAGGGTCACCAGCCGGGCTGCAGCAGGATGACCACGGCCACGGAGAACGGCCACGCTGGTGCGTCACTGCCCCCGGACACGAGCTCACGCAGGCTGTTGCTTTCCTGGGTGGATGTTTGGATGTGGCTCCCATGCCATGAGAGGCTGGTGAATACAGACAAAAAGTCTCACGGACCCGAGTGGGTGACAGGTGTCACTTGTGTCACCAACAGCCAGGCGGCTCAGAGCTCAGCATCCTCCAAACACTGTCGGTGTGTGTGGCTGCTGGCTGACGTCCCTTCATGCTCCCCAGGGAGCCAGCTGCGACAGTGACCGGCCCTGAGCAAATGTCCCCCTCGACGGTGGCCCCGTGGAGCCGGCGGTGCCCAGCAGCACTCAGGCCTTCACGCTGTTGGAGTCATAAAGTATACTTCATATTTACTAAATTTCATGGTTAATGATTATGCTAGTAGCTATTGTTACTGCCCACCTGAGGATAATCATAAGATCGGTCAGGTGAGACACTGAAATTTATAAAGAATAAGCTTTGTTCTCCAGACCCTAGAAAATAACTAGAATGTCCTAGACCATAAAGACAATGTATGGAATTGTGCTGAGAATCAGTTATTTGACAAAGGGGTTAATTGATCTGTTAGCCTGGCAACGAAACCAACTTCTGGGTGTCCTGACAGTGAACTGCCTTCATTATAATACTAAAAAACACGCCCACAGGTCAAAAATCCCCCTGCCCAGGTTAAGACCCTTCCCCTGAGCGTGCGCAGAAGCATTAGGCATGCCGTATTATAATTGTACGCTAATCACTAACCAATCGGCATCTAATAGGTGTGTTATGGAGAAGTACTAACTTCTGATTTTTGTATATAAAAGGAGCATGAAAACCTGCTGTTGGGGTGCTCGGTTTGTGGAAAAGTCCACCCAGCGCCCAGGCCTGACGGAACAGAGTATCTCTCCCGAGCGGGGTAGGACTGGGTGAGGCACGCCGGGCGCGAAGCGGGAGGAGGCGGCACAAGCGCGGGTGCGATGGCTCTGACAGGGACGGGGGGAAGGTGCCAAGCTGGTGACACTCGTGGGGTTGGATGGGATCGGAGTGGCCAGTGCTGGCCCAGGGGCGGCGACTTGCTTTGGAGGGAATGTGCTCCATGCAGGGGACTCGGGCTATGAGCAACCGGCACCCGTCAGCCCTGCCAGCCCGTGCAGAGGGAGAGGGGGTAAGTCCGTAGGAGGGATGGGTAATCCCCCCTTCTCGTGGCCCTGAGGAGGGGGCAGGCGGGGGCACAGGGCCTGGCCGTGCCGGGGCGGGCAGCACAGCTCCGTGAGCCGCGGGAGAAGGGAAGCGAGTGTTTGGAATTGTTTGGCGCAGAAGGGAATGAGCTGAAGACAATGTCAAGCTCTGTAAATATTTATCAGATGAATGAGAGCAGGGGTTTGAAACGTTAGACAGCTGAGAAATGGCTGTTTTAATAATTCTTCTGATAAATTAAAACTGAGGGCGGGGGGGCTGGGGAGCAGGTCAGGGGAGGAGCGGAGTTGTTTAGAGATTCGGGGCTTGAGAAGCCGTCCCAGGCTGAGATGGGGCCGCAGGCAGCGAGCCCGGGCCCTCACCCTTGGGGACGAGGATGAGGAGCAAAGCGCCTCTTGCCTACCCGGATGCCGCAGCTCTCTGCGGTCTCCCACGGTCACGGTGTGTGCAGGGCTGGGTTTGGGGGAGGCACAGGAAAGGCGGAGGCAGAGCAGTCCCTGGGCAGACCGGGGCTGCTCGGTGGAAGCCGTCAGAGTAACGGTAGGGCAAGAGAGGAACCCTGAGCTGCCTGGTGACTGCAGACCAGCTGGCTGATGCCCCTCCTGCCTTGGCCACTGCTCTTCAGACTTAGGGATGCACAAGGGAAAAAGACCCAGTTCTCATTGTTTGGACCTGAAACCCATCCTGCAGTCAGGCCCATTGGGAATTTGGAAGCAGGGCTCTGGTTGTGCCACTCCCGACATTCAGCTCTCCCCATTGTCTCAGTTAAGTGTCTAAAGCCCCGTGCAGAAGGAATGCAGGGCCAGACTAGTCCCTGCCTTGCGATCCTCCCTCTGCATCTACTTGGAGCCCTGCCTGGGCGAGGACACGGGCCTGACTCAGGGCTCTCGGTGAGGCACAATCAGCTTCTGGCAGGGAATACACGGAATCGTAATGCTGGGGCTTGGCAGGTGAGCGTGGGGAAAGCTAAACTGCAAGTAGTTTGCTTTCAAATGTGTTCGCAAGTTTGGAGCCTGCACGTAGAGTTGATTAATTGCTGGGGTTCTTGGAAGGGTTGTTTTTTTTTTAAAATAGTGTTATTTTAAACAAAACTTTGCAGTTCCCCTTTAAAGGAGACATCTGGGCTCAATGTGGCAGGCAGGGAAGAGGCAGTGAGAGCAGAAATGATCACAGGAGGAAGCATGCACAGGAAAAACACCGTCACTACGGGGAATTCACGAGGCAGCTCCCCGCTTTGCCAAGCCAGTGCCCGTTTGCGGGGCTCAGACCCGGGCGTGTGCCCTGGGCGGTGTTTGCATCGCCCAGGGGGCTCAGCAGGAAGGGGGCTCCTTTGGCCAGAGACCTGCTGGGATCTTGGCCCCCGTTGTGCTGCAGGGAGGTGAGGTGAGGTGAGATCCTGCTTCTCTGCGGCTTCAAGGAGAGAACGCTTCAGAGATAAAAAACCGTAAAGGCGCTTATGAATAGTTGTGCTGTGGATTCACCAGGAACACTCGTATTACTGCCAGGTAGGCAAACAGGGGAAAAATATGGGGGAGATAAACCTTCCCGCCTCAGCTCCTAAAGCACCCTCCGACTCCCTGGAGCTAGGTAGAAATATCTCATTGGTGCAGGTTGCCCCATCAATGTTCTTTATGGGACATCTTGGGCCTTTCCTGCAGCGTCTGGTAGTGGGCGTTGGGAGGGATGGGCGTTTAGGATAAGTGGAGCTCTGCTCTGGCCCTTTATGGCAATTCTTAGGCTCCTATATTATCTGGGCTTTGGGGCAAGTTGAAGCACAGCTGAGACAGAGGAATAAAGCAAGGCTTTTTTATTTATTTGTCTTTTAATGCTCTGCCATATTCACCTTTCAGGAAATTCCCGTCTGCCTCCAAGTGGCAAGCTTCTTTCCTGGGCTCTGCACACCGGCTCCACATGGTTTCATTTTCCTCACCAGCAATAATAAATCTGTTAGTGAAAGCGTCTGCTGGAGGTGTCTGCTCCCCGATAGAAAAGCCTCCATCGCCTACGCAGGATGTCCGTGTCAACAGCTTACAAATCCTGCTCCCGCGCCGGCCCGGGAGGCGAGGGCTGGGCTGGGGCCCCGGGACGGGGCTGCCTTCCCTGCTGGGATGCCTGGTTGGATGCATTGGCAGAGGGTTCCTTTCAGGGGGAAAAATTCCTTCAATTAAGCTCGTTAACAGCCTGATCCGCTCTGCCCAGGCTGCGGGAAGCTCCTCCTGCCCCACCGAGGGCTGGCGCTGCCCCAAGCCTGGGGACAGGGTGATGGCCTCCTTTGGGTACGGCGGGAGAAGCACGAACCCGCACCCAGAAGAGCAGCCCAAAGCTTTCTTGGGAGCTAAAGGCAATTGCCAGACTTCTTATCATCAGCCGCAAGGTCTCCAAAGCCAGTCTCCCCCAAACAAGGGCCTGGGAAGCTGAAAATGTTGCTGGGGTTCTCCTCATTTCAGTGGAATTCTCAGCTCCAACAGTGAGAAATGTGTATTTGTAGTTAATTGAAAGCTGAGATTAACTCATGACCCCACAACTCTGGGAGATGGCGCTTTAATAAAGCTGATAAATAAAAGCTGTCTGATAAAAATCACTTTTTTTTAAATGCAACACAATTGTTTTCCCTCCCTCCCTGCAGTCCTCCAGGCTCAGGTGTAGCCTGAGAGTGCCTAAGGGCAAAGACGGGTAATGAAACAAGGAGGGTTGTTGGTTTTTCCCCAGCAGAAATTGCCTGTGGTTTGCTCTGAGGCTGGCAGGTGCTCTGAACTGAGGCTCTGGCTTTAAAAAGGACTCCCTGGATTTGAAGAAAACACTGCTATACTTTATTCATGTAGATCTTGTTGATACCTCATGAAAATGATTTTGGCTGTACTCATGGTTAAGTCTGGCAGTAGTGACACACGAGGGTAAGTGCCTTTCTCATGCCAAGCAAAGACTGGAAATCCTTGGACTGCCAACCCCCTGCTCCCTGCTCTCCCTCCTCCCCAGCCTCCGGCAGAGGCAGTGCAGGGGCTTGCTGGGCTGGAATTGCATTTTCTGCATCAGCAGCCCCACCCCAGCAGGGCTTTGCCTGGGCAGAAGTTGGGGGGGCCCTCCCACCCCCCCTCCTGGTGATGGGGGTCCCTGGCCACAGTGTCCCAAGTGAAAACCAGCACAGTTCCCCCTTGACTGAGCCCAGGTTCAGTGACACACAACTCCGACTGCCTTCCTCCCTCCTCCTCCTCTTCCTCCTTCCAGCTGCCCGATGTTTTTTTCCCAACTTCTTCTCTCCGGGCTCTCCCCACCGTCCCCTTTTCCAAATCTGCACCCGTGTTACAGCTGATCTGCTGGGATGCTCACGGAGGGCTGACTTTATGACGTGCCGTTATCCTCCCCTCTGCTCTGGGTTTTTATCCGTCTTGTATAAGCAGAGAACTCTTCTGGGGAAAGGAGCTATTTTTACTTCACTTCTTACACAAACCTGAGCGCATTTCTGCTGGCATGAAACAAATTCCACGTGGAAGATAATTAATGTGGCACAAGAGCTGTGCCAGGAACTATACAGACACACTGAAGGAACGAGGCCATTGCCCTGAAGATGCTTTGGGGAAGGAAAAATATTCACTGGCAAGAAAAGCCATCTTCAGCAGTTTATAGAGGCGTTTGTCCTGCCTTGTGGCAGGAGAGTGAAGGAAAGAAACAATACTTGGGGCAACTGTTTACCATCGCTCCAGGCACGCAGGATCACAGCCATGATTGCGCAGCCCAGCTCCATACAGAGGAGCCCAACACATAATTTAAGGTCTTCTAAGACCCCTGGCTCTGTGCCCTCTGGCTCTGCCGGAGGGGTGGTGGGATGAGCAGGATGGTTGTTCCTGGGGATGATGAATCCTGCTGTCCATGTCCCCACCGCCGCGCCGGCAGAAAGATAAGCAGCAGATAGGAGAAGTCGTTTTCTAACAGCACAAATCAATATTTATTATAATGAAAAGGAGAGATTGATATCAGGAAGGGTGATAATAATAAAAAAAACAGTCTAAAATTATTATTTGTATGTAGGATGGAAAAAAAATCCCCAAACACAGCCTTTGTTGATTTCTTTTGCTTTGTAGAAACAGATTCCTCTGATATTCTCGCTCAGATTTTCCCAGGCACCCTGCTGAGGTTTTCATGTTCGACTTGCATCAAGAATATTGAGCATGAAATCTAAACACTACTTCTGGCGACAGCTGATGGAGACACAGAACGAGGGATAACGGGGGGCACGGAGGGGGCCCGTGCTGTACCCCGGTGGGAGCAGGAGCACCTGGATGAAGAACAGTGACATGGGGACCAGGGAGACATGGAGCCGTGGGTGTCTTTAGATAGGACAGAGCATCGACCAGATCCACATTTCAGACTGCCTCTGAGGTTGTCTTTCGTACATGAGGGTTGCAAACATCAGAGGCCAAACCTGCTGGGGAGGATGGGGAAATTCCAGGGCAGAAGGAAGAAGGCAGCCCTCGGGGCGGTGTTCTGGGAATGGGACTGGGAGGATGCTCGGGCAAGTCACTGTCACTGGGCAGGTTCCCTGAGCTCCTGCTCCCCAAATTCCTGCTCTTTGCACCAGGCGCGGTGAAGGAGAGCAGGAACCAGTCAGGAAGGAGATGCCTGCTTAATAAGGCGAGCATTAGCGAGAGTGGAAAGCTTTCTGATTAATCAATAAGTTAAATTACTGTTCATTAAATTTCCACAATTCTTGTCTGTCTGTAATGGCATCCATTAACTAATTGATTCTTCTGGGTACTGTACCTGGGTCTCCTCTGGTGCTGTTTCCAGTGACACACTTGCCATCTCCTGTTGCTTATACTGCAGGTACTCATCTGGCCACGTCCGGCCTCTCCAGCAGCACTTCTGAAAATAAACAGCATTTTGGCCTCAGGAACCTCGCAGCTCATCAGGGCTGGGAGCTGGGTCTGACTCTTGGAACACGCTGATAAATGGCAATTTCGGGTGATTCGTTTCCCCACCGTCCCATCACTGGGCTCGTTTGCTGGGTTCCTTCACTCCAGGCTACCGGGAGGGGTTTCCCCACCGTCCTCCAGTCCCGGCTTCTCTCCTCTCTAGATTTCCCAAAGCTGCTGCCTGGAACTGCCCTTCACAGCAGCGTTTCTTCCTTTACATATTTCATCCCCGTTCAATTTACTCTTCTGAAATGCTTTAAAGCTCTGGCGTTTGCTCCTTCAAAGAACTTGAAGATTTTCCTCTCTTTCGCAAAGATTAATTATTGCTTCAAATACTTGCAGTAACTTTCTTCAATTACTGTATTCCTGCTCAGTAACTTCTTGAGGATTAAAAGTTCCCCTGCCTTTTCTTTGACAATATCTTGCATTGAGCCAGGCCCTGACTCCACTGGCAATTGCAGCTGAAAGCTTCATAAAGTCAGGTTAATCTGATTAAAAACCTGCAGTGTGAGGAGAAGGGGTATTTTACTGTCTCACAAGGATCTTAGCCCGTGTATAGTTTACAAGCGGAAAGGGTTATTTTCCTGCAATCTTGAAGCAGATCTGAAAGTCAAATGCTTTATTCTTGCTCACACATCGTCACCTAAGTGCCAATTTTTGCTCTTCATAAGTCACAGCTTCCCTGGGCCAGGCAGGACTGCGGCAGGAGGTAAACGGTTCAAGAATGTGAGAGTCGATCCAGGGGCTTCTGCACCAGAAGCCGGTAGATGGGCGACACATCAGCATCACAGCACTGTCTGCTCCAGGTGCTCTTCAGGGAAGAGTTGGTGTTTATGTTTACTACAAAAGTTGATGCCACTGATCTGTAGGAGGCACAGCTCTATTGAGTTAGAAATCTCCGTTGTTGCGTGGTCACCGCACCCATCACTCGGAGCTGCCCCTCCGGGCTGACTGTAAGTCCCACGGCATCCAGCTCCGCAGCGAGCCTGAGCGGAGGTTTGAAACCCCAACATTTCCCAAACCAGCTGTTTGTTTCCCCAATAGCAGAGGTGGCTGCCAAACCCTGTCCCGGTGAGGGGAACTGGAGATGAAGCAAACCCGCGAGCTGGGGCTGCCCAACCCCTTTCCGTGGGGAGAGGGTGCGAGGCACGGCTGAAGGCTGAGGTTTGGTGGTGGCCAGAGGAAGACCTGCCTCAGAGCAATCCAGTCTGGCAAGAGATGGAAAAGAGGATGAAGGAGAGTTGGAAAAGGAGATGAAGAAGAGATGAAAAAAGGGATGAAGAAGAGATGGAAAAGGGGATGAAGAAGACTGGTCATGGGAATGAAATCCAGAGAGCCAGAGCAAATAGGCTTGGAGCACCTGGAGCAAGACAGGACCGACTCCTGTCCCCCCATTTCATCCAGACCTCGGCTATGCAGAGACGTGGAGGGTTACCCCCATGGGTCAAATTCTCCCTCCCATGACAAGCCAGGCCTGGGTCTCGGTACTTGCCCAGCAGAGTCCCCAGGGTGGGACCAGCCCCTCCATCAGTCAGCTCTGGCAAAGCTGAGCTCTGCAGAGCCTGCCCAGGGTGGTCAGTGTGCTGTGACACGGGGGAATCCTCCGCAGGCCCCTACAGACAAAATCCCGTGGGAGGTGCAGCCCTTCACCCCGCTGGTGGGCACGGCCCGGCCCGCCAAGGTGACCCGGGACACGCTTCACACCGGGGATGCTGCTCTCCCCGCGGCCTGAGGGAGCATGGATGGCAGCTCAGGCACTCCCTCGGCTGGAGCCCCCTCCCCGCTTTGGTGACTTCTCGCTTTCACAGGGTGAATCTGAAGCACACAACATTTTTCTTCCCCATCCAGGCAGTGAAAAAGACCTGGAATTAATTGATTGATATTTCCAGAGACAGTGAGATAATAACATCGACTGACATACTGCTTGTTTCTTTCCCTCTTTTTTTAATTTCTGCAAAGTTAATACAGTATTCAGTGAACTTTCCCCAGAGGATGAACCACTGAGTCATCTGGGTTGGTTTGTTTGGGCTGTGTGGCCCAGCCCATAATTTGTGCTGTGAAGATGGACCCCCAAGCTGTTTCTGGTGGAGGGAGGATGAAATTTATATCATCCCAATGAACTGATTCTCTTATCTGCATTGTCTGCTCAGCATCTAATGAACTAATGAAATATGCAACAATTCAGCTATAGAACAGACCTCACTTTTAAATTAGCACTAATTAGAGATAATTATCTTGGCTGGTTTGATGTTTCTATGTAATGAGCACGGGTTTGCTTTTGTTAAGAATTGGTGTGGTCAAATATATGAGACGGCACACTGAATTTCCACAAGTGCCTTCTGTTCCTGACTTACTTTAACCCCTCCAAGAGGGCTGCTCCTCCCTGCGATGCCGTTTCATCTGGCTGTCTTGCGGATGCCCTCTCTCGATGGCGGGGAGGGCTCTAATGGAGCAGCTGGGTAAAAGCGCTGCACTCGGTAGGGCTGACACACGGCTCCGGCTACAGCTGGGCCTTGAGCCCACCAGCCATGGCACAGGCAGCCAAAGCCCCTCTCCCCATCCCTGTCCCAAGCAGAAGGTCCCAGGACAACCTGAGCAGCCTGGCGGGACCCAACAACCTGCTGCCTCAGTCACGCTCTGAACACAAATGTAACGCGGAGTCCCAGAGCTCCCTTAAAAACCACCAGCTCCTGCCTGTTCCCTCACTCGTAGGTGACCCCCTCCCACAGCCGCCTGCTGGTGCTCAGGTGCGTGTGCTCTGTCTGTCTGTCGCTCCGAACACCCCATCACCTCTCGCCGGGTGTTTCCAGAGCGCTGAACGCCGCAGCGGCAAAGCCATCAATCACACGGAGCCGGACGAGCTTTCCTGTCTGTGCTGGTTCTGGCTGGGATAGAGTTAATTTTCTTCACAGCAGCTAGTAGGGGGTTGTGTTCTCACTTTTCCCCTTCCGATGGTCTCCCCCATCCCATTGCTGGGGAGTGAGCGAGTGGCTGCCTGCGCTTAGTTTCTGGCTGGGGTTAGAGCACGACGCTATCCTAAAGTCAGTAACTTGCTATGGATCCCTCATTTTTCTAGGGAATTTTAACCACCTGGCTGGTGGCAAGCTGCCAGGGCAAAATGCTGTAATGTGTGATAAAATTCCACAACCCTCTATCGCAGAGCAAGGCACCCTTTCTTCCTGCTCCTCTGCTCCACGCTCCCATCACTGGTGGAGCTGTGGGGACAGGACCTAACCAGCCCTGGGCTGCTGCCTGCACTCTGCCCAATAATTCTGTCAGCGCCTGTTTTATGGGCCCGGAGAAGGAAAGAGGGAAAGGTGCTCTTTGCATTGCGTTAGCTAACGAAACGGTGTGTCCACCTGCCCAAGTTCCTCTCTCTCCGTGGCTGGGGCTGCGTTTGCCTCCCCGCCTCGGCCTGGGGACAGCAGCAATTGCCATGCGCTCTCCCATCGCTTAATGGGAGCGATGCCACGCAGTCCCCTGGCACCCGGCGGCCGACTGGTGGCAGGTGGCCAAGGTAATTACGGCTGAACGTCCCTCTCCGAGTCCCCGGAGAGTCTTTACGAATCATCGGGTAATGGCTGTAGTTCACGAGAGCAGGGTCTTTGGGGAGCTGGTGTAATTACAGCGATGGTTAAGCCCTCTCCGGCAGTGCTTGGTCATGCTTCCTCTCTCCGCCGTGTCAATAGGGAGGGCACCCCCCCCCCCCCCCTGGGGCTCCAGCCCACCCCGGGGCAGGGCTGGGGGCTCCCAGCCCTGCAAGAGCTGCAGAAACAGCAGTGGGGCAGCCCCGGAGGGCTTTGGGCTGGGGAGGGAGCAGGGATGAGGGGGCTCGAGCGCTGGGCTCAGCCACTCACCACCTCGCACCCACCAGCACGGCCACACCTTCCTCTTTATTAACAGCAATTATTTCTCTTTCCCATTTATTACGATTAACACTTGGAGGTTGCGCTGGATCAAGTATTGGCTTCTGCTAAACCTTTTTATAAACACAGACACACACAGATCTATACACGTCTCATAGATACGTAGAGATTTTTACACACACACATGCACTTCCCAGACTTTCTAGCCCAGTATGGGCCCAAAACTGAACCAGCGCTCTGGGGACCCGCTCGCTGCTCATTTGTGGCGGATGGAAGAGCGTGAAGCCGAGAGGCTGGTTTCTCCGCTGGTAAAATGGAGCTGGTGGAGCTTGTGGTAATTTATATCCACTGGCCCTTGCTCTTGTGTTAGCTTGGCCCTGGGCTCCCCAAGGCATAAAAAGGTCTCATAAATTCCTAAAGCTGACAGAGGGCTGTTCGGCTTTGCTGGATCCTGCAGAAACTAAATGTGCCATCTAAGGTAGTACCGTGTACCCTGCGGCTACAGAAAAATGATCTTGGCTGGATTTCCATTAAACCACTCAGCGAGCAGGAGTGAGTGATTTGGGCTGTCCAGAGCCAGTCGCAGGGTGCTGGGAGGCAGTCGGGGCTCTGCAGAGCCGGTCTGTAGGTGCCTGTAAAAACAGAAGAGGATTTTGCAGCCTCTTGTACTACACAAGCCAGGGGGTGGGGTGGGGGGGCTGAAGGACCCCCTGGGACAGACTCCTTCGCAGCAGCGAGCGCAAGATGAAGCTCCTCACCGTGTATCTCAAACCCGAACGTGCTGCTCTCGTTCAAGGAGACCACGGCAACACCAGGCGTGAGAGCACACGAGCCCCGAGGCGCCGTATGAGAAGTACACGCACTTAGGAGAGGAACAAGGCCCCGCAGGGTAAAGCAAAGCGAAGCAGAAAGTCTCAGGCTGCTCGGAGGCTGCGCACAAGCTCAGTAATTCCCCTGCCCCTTCCCTCCTCTCATCAAAACAGAAGAGATGCAAGACTGAAGCAGTCTGACCTGTTCTTCCTCGGGCAGGAGGAAGGGCAGCGCCTCAATAGACAAACAGGTTTCAGGCCGCGAGGAAGTGAGGGCGCCTGGCAGAAGCAGCACCTAAAGCAGCAGAAGGCTCAGGCTACGCAGCAGCTTCTTCCTCCCGCTCCGCTCCGGGGACAGGTGCCTTCTGCCACCGCAGCCCCAGCAGTGGCACCGGTCATGTCCCCCGTCACAGAGCTGGGTTTGCACGAACAGGTTGCTGAAAGCAGAGTGCAGCAGTCCCCACAGCCCCTGGGGCTGCCCCCACCCCCAACTGGGAGAAACCGGGGTTCGAGGTGAGCTCTGAGCCCCTCCGAGTCCCCTGCCCGGAGCCATCACCGACGAGCCTTCCTGGGGTCCCAGGGAGAATGTGTGTCCTGTGACCATGGCCTCTGCTGGCTGGTCCTGAGCGGGGCCGGGCTGCCGGGAGAGGGGGAGAAGTGCAGACTACAGCTGGAACTCATTTTTTTTTGGTCACAGGTCATTGAAAATCCTGCAAACCCAAACTCTCCACCTCTATCAATTTTGCCCCCCTCACAGAAGGGCACCTTTCCCTCTGACCATCTCAGTGCCTCGAGAGCTCTATTACCTGAAGAACTGCTGCAGGGGAATTTATTCTTTATGAATGAGATTGCAGTAGCAAATTATTGTTTCAGATTGACCCTGGGCAGGCCCCAGATGAGCACCTGGAACTAAGGCCAAGGAGGTGCTGACATTCTGTCCAAGCTGGAGGCTCTCACAGGCTGCTCCAGACACTATTGTCCCTCTGTCCCAGCACGTCGGAGACCTGGGCTGCAGCTCCCCGCCCTCCGCAGCCTGCCTCCCACCCAGGCAGCCAGGGACCCCAGAGCCCCAAGGGAGGGCAGGCAGCAAAGCCACGCTCCTTCCCTTTCTTGCTGGCGAGACACCTTTGCTGCTGCCACCAGACGCGTAAGGGTAAGTGAGAAGCCTCACTAATGCCCTGGGAATGGTCAAGACTGTCTGTCATCACTGGTTTTAAAGCTATTTGGAGAATAGCTGGTTCCTGTTGGAAGCAAAGTCAGCACTCCTGCTATCTTCAGGATCTCCAGCTCTAGAGACAGGAGTTTTACTTTTCAAAGTGAAAAACAAAGCAGCAGTCATGGGCACGGTAATTGCTTCCGATGCCACCTGAGCTGTAGATAACACAAGAGGCAATTTAAGGCACCTTTTGGAGTCCCCCCCGCCCTCAGACACATTTTCTCTTGTCCCCTCTCCAGAACTCAGCCCCACCTGTAGCATCTCCCCACCACAGCCCCCTCCCAGTGAAAGCTCACTGCAAACCCAGCTGAGCTGTGCCTGCTCCTCCCTTCTCCAGACCTCGGCATCTCCAGCTGAAGAGGGGAGACACTCGCCTTAGAGGTGGGGTCCTCGAGACACCCCCAGTGAACTGGCACAAACATGTCCCAGTCACCCACCTTCAGAAGAGGCTTCTCTCTCCAGCTAGCTTTCCAGGAGGGACACATCTCAGAGGCCAAAGCTAAGCCACTTTGGTTTGGTGGGGTCATAAGACAACTACTTGGGTAATTAGACGGGCTGGGGACAGGACACCAGCCCTCTGTTTCTTTCAGAGCACAAGTTTTACATCGCAGCAAGGCCCCGAAGAGTGACTGTTTTCCGTAGACATGTCCCCCTCAGCTCCTCATGGTCTCTGCCTGCTCTCCCTGCCACCCGAGCAGCCCCTCGCTGCCCTGCCAGGGCGGTTGGCTGGGCAGAGCAGGGCTCTGGGTGCTGCCTGCCTGCTTTCCCCTCCTCGGATCAAAGACACGAGTGTCATCTGCAGCTGTAACCAGCAGCAAATCGGTGCTGGTTTGTGTACAGAACTGCTGTCTTGTACCACCAGACACCAGTGCTGCTGTGACAGGTCCCTTGTTGGGATTTGCATTTCAGAGGAGCCCACAGTGGGTTCGATGTCGCACATCTCCTCTGCTCATCACATCTGCATACAGCTCACAGCGAGGAGCATCGTCCCAACTCACTGGGTTTGGTTGCCTTGGGTTTCTTCATTCCTTAGTGTGCCCCGTCAGTGCCTTGCTGTTCCCTTCCCTCGCCCTGCTTCTCAGCTCTGTGCCAGCCAGCAGCAAGGTAAAGTGACCCCTCCATGGCTTTACAGCAGCTTGCAGGAATTTAACTCACTGGGTCCATCTCTGGCAGCAGGCGATAGGAACTAAATGCGACACAGCGCCTGCGGGTCCCATTTCAGGGCCAGCAAAGCCATAACTGATGCTGAGCAACAAAAATCCATCCCAGAGTTTTAGTGAAGGAAAATAAAGTCAGGATGTGCCTTTCCCTGTTCTGTTGCTTATTCCTCAAGGGAAGATTTCTCACGGCTTTAGTGCCCCCAGAAAAGGTCTCTCCTGCCCACCCCCCCCAGCAGCCCCTTGTCCAGGCAGACGCATCCTGCCCGGTGTGGGGTACTCACCCCGCACAGCCTCGGCGGTGCCAAGGCAGCAGCTGCAGAGTGCGGGTTCAGGGATCCCTCTCCCTGCATTAGGCCTCTGTAAACAAGCCTGTGCTCGGAGAAGAAAAATTGGCAGGTTCTCTGCTTCTAGTAAACAAGCCGTCAGCTCAGTGCGTCCCCCCAGCACACGCGCTCCTCGCTGCATCCGTCTTCCCTGAGCGCTTGGCACATTTTCTCCTAACCAAGGGGCGATTTCATTTTGTGGAAGGAGAGGGAACAGTTTTCTCAGGTGATTGTACCTCAAATAGAAACCTTCCCTTTGAGCTGGGCCATCCAGGAGAATAATCTTCCTCCCCCAGCCCTGCCTCAAGCAGCACAGCAACGCTATCCAGCAATTTCCTTTGGCATCAAAGCCGAGAGTGGGCATGTCACCCAGAGTTAACAACATCACAGCAGCATGGATATTCACCTCTTGCAGAGTGATAGGAAGTGGAATTGATTGCAGGAGATCAGACACTGAGACTCTCATTAACTTCTGCTAACACCTGAGCGGCTGACAGACACTTGCCTTTTCGGATTATCTTCTGCACATTTCCAGCCAGTGACCCCGGGTCCTCTCCAGCCCCTGTTTACTTAATACCTCAGCCCCGTCCTCACCACGCTCCCCCCCGAGCATCCAGCTCCCGGAGCGCAGGCGGGCAGCCCGCAGCTCCGCGCCGTGCCCCCCCGAGCCTCCCCTACTGCGCGGAACGCAGGGGAAGAGGACGAGGACGCGCTCTCGGCCCTCAGGAAACGGTTCCCTCGGAGCAGCTGGAAAAGCCGAGGCAGAGGCAGCCGGAGCCCAGCTGTCCTGATGACGATGTCAGGCTGAATTTGCACGCAGCTGGTGGAGGAGCTCCGAGGTTTGGCCTTTCTGGACACGCCGGAGCATCTGATGTTATGAGGTAATGGGTGAAACACCCGCGGACACCGACACATGCGAGCAGCCGTGCCTTCTGCATGACCCCCGTCCTACAGATGGAGGCTGCCAGGGGTGCAGCGCACATCCCAGCTGCCACACCAGCCTCCCACCGCTGGGGCCAGCCCCCACTGATTTATGCGGTGCCCAAACCCGCGGGTTTCTCCATCCAGGGCCCTCCTGGCTGGCTGTGAGCTGGTGCACCCTTCCAGCCCACCCCACAGCTCTTGTCAGGCTGCAAGGCCAGAACTCAGGGCTGCAAAAGCCGAATGAGAGGGATCGTTAAGGCATGGAGAGGAGGCAGGAGCAGAGCAGGACCCGGGGAGCAGAGGTCTGGTTTGCACAAAGCCACGGCGGGGTTCGCCGGGAAGGGCACAGGCAGAGCATCCCTGCTCCAGCCCCAGCACGTGGCCGGCCAGCGAGGCTATTTCCAGCTCTGCCGCAGGGCTCCCTCTTGCCTCGCCTCCGAGAGTGGTAACACAACCTTTGGGGAACATGGCAGGTGCTCTTTAATCTCGCCCACTGACAGCTTTGCTGACATGAAGCTTTATTTCCTCAAACCCTTTTGTCTTGTCTTTTGTTCTGGTAGGGTTTGATATCCCTCTCCCCGCTGTCACAGCCGCTCCAGGCTCCTCTCCACCTGCCCTGTCACAGCCTCCTTTACCAGGTTAACCTCGTTAAAAGCCTCGCACTCCCTCCAGCTCTGTACTCTTCTGAAGCCAGGTTATGATTACAGGGCACCCGTGAAAGGCCAACTAACACAGCCTGGGAAGAGGAAGATGCTCCGTGCAGCCAGCGCATCCCTCCAGGCAGGAACCTCCCAAAGCTGCTGCTGCAGAAGACAGAGCATCCGCGCCCCTGATGAGGATCCTTCCACCCACCCTCCCTCCTACTGCACCGGGGAGATCAGTTCAGAGATACAAGAATTGCCCCATTTTTCACTGCTTTTTCCCCTCCTTTCATCCCCTACACATGCCACTGTTACTATTTCACCAAAGAAAACAACTTTCCCTGGGAGCTGCACCCTCCTGCCCCCCAGGAAGAGCCAAGCGTGCAGCTTTGCTGTCAGTGGACTGTCCACAGAGTGGCCGTGTCACCCGGCGTGCCCAGGGGGGACAGCAAGCGTGCGGGGAGGCAGCTCCAGGCACAGCCCAGGAGCCGAGTCTGCGGGAGCCAGCACTGCGCCCAGGGCCCCGTGGGTCAGGAGCAGCACACGCTGGAAGAGGAAGAAAGAAAGAAGGTGCTGGAATATCATAAGAGGACAATGGGTTTTCGTTATCCTAACCTAGAGATACCTGCCTTTAAGAAAAAAAAAAAAAAAAGCATCAAATTAGTATCTTTTAAACAGTGGAGGAGACACAGCCAGTAAGTTCCTCTTCCCTCCTTCGCAACAGCTGTCTCAGATCGTCCTGCTAATTTCAAGTTACTACAAACTCCTTTAATTCCCTGCCAGAGCTTTCAAAAAAAAATTTTTTTTAAACCACAGGCTAGCCAAATCCACAGCCTCAAATTAAACGTGCAAGTAAGTAATGAGAACAGAAATTAAAAAAAAAAAAAAAAAAAAAAGGTCAGGCTGTGTTTCACAATACACACAAGCTACTGCCCAGCAGGAGGGAAGATGGGGAGACAGTCACCTCCACAGAAGGGCTCTCCCAGCCCGTCCAACCCCCTGGGGCTCCATGGAAGGAAAGGACAGGGGAGCTCATAGGGAACAAATGGTGGAAAGCTCACATCCTCCCCAGCACAGCACCTGCTGGACACAAGCCAGAGCCTGGCAGGGTGAGGGGGAAACAGCCCCCATACCACCCAGCTCCCCCCACAGCAACCTGGGGTCAAACCTGTGCTGGTCCTGCCCAGGCTGGCTTAACTAGACCTTCCCAGCCTTCCTCCTCGCCAGCAACCACAGCATCTGCCTGGGTCTCCCTTTTCCCAGAGACCCACTCTGCACCCACTCACACATGAGTAGTCCCAGCTGGTCCCAGGCATGTCTCAGCAGGAGGTTTTAATCTCCTAATTGGCACATCCCGATGGAAAAGCACTTAGAAAGATGCTGGTGCTCTCAGGAGGTTCTTCTCCCCTGGAACAGCATACGGGGGTGCGTGTGCTGGCGCTGCCTGAGGCCGTGCAGATCATGCTGTCCCCATCCTTGCCAGCGAGGCTGGTCTGGGGGAGAAGTGGGGCCCACATCCCCAGGGGAGGGAGTAGAGCACACGGCAGGCTGGCGTGAGGGGTTTGAGGGGCAGAGCAATGGTGAGCAGGGAAAAGAGGATTCTGGTTTTATCTGCAGGTAGCACAGAGCCACAGTAATGCCAAGGACAGTGGTGAGGGGGACAGGAGCTGAGGTCAGGTGGAGTGTGGTGGAATTGGGCTCCAGATGTTCTCATGGTCCATCAGAGCAGCTGAGGAGCAGGACACAGAATGGTCAAATAACCAAATTCTGGCAGCAAATGAACCTGCGGAAGTATTTCCCCCAGTCCCTGCACTTCCTCATCTGTTTGGGAGCAGAAGCAAAGTATAAAAAATACGGGGGGATTCAAAGCTCCTGTGAATCTGCACCATTGCCTAGAGACAACTGGCATCAATCAGGGCAAAGATCTGCCTGGAGAGGAAAAACTGTTCTCTGTGTTTCTGGACAGCAACAAACTGAAGAAAGGCACAACCAGAAAAGCTGTGATGGAACAGCTGATCCTCTGACGATCCACCTCCTCATCCTCCCCATCGCGCTCTGGACACAGAGCCCCTCAGGAGAGCCGCTCGTGGCAGCAGCAGTTTGGGGCCTTGCGAGCAGAGCGCTTCCTCCCCTCTGCAGACCCCGCGTCCCTTCCGATAGCTGGGATCTGAGGCTTAAATAAATATGTGACTATGTAAATAAATACGAAGTGTGTAGCTTGAGAGGCAGGTTAATGGCTGGGGAAGCCGGGCTTGACCTCAATGACATTTCAAATTAGTTCTGCTGCGCTGGGCTGCTGCTTTGAAGGGATTTGCACTTGGGCTGGATGTGGAAAGAAACGTTAAAATTCATCATGTGGACAGGCTCTTCGGAGCTTCCTTCCTCCTAGGGAGAGACCTCCGCCTCCCCCAGCATCCTGCGGTGAGTGTCTGAGCCCAGGAGGTGCTGGGGAAGGACATCACTGGCACCAGGACATCAGCCCCGTGGTGGCCACCGGGCCGGTGCAGCCACAACCTCTCCTGCCTCAGGCGGGTCACTCAGGCGTTGGGGCAAGTGTGTAATACATCCAGACGTGTAGGTTTTATAGAGATACGCTTGCCTCTCTGTGTAATATATATACATACATATGCATGCACAGAGATAAAATTAATTAGAAGAGGGCAGAGAATATATTACAAGTGCTTAATACATGCACTGAAAGGCAAGTAGATGGCAGAAAGGAATACATTACAAGAACAAAAGGGGTAATTTGTACAGGTCTAACTCGGCCCTCCTCTAGCATGTGTCATGATACAGGTTTTAATTACCCGAGCCCACGCTGGCCTTCCCGCAGGATCACATCTCTGACACCGCAGCAGCCTTCTGCCAGGGCAGTCTTCAGCTCTCAAGCATGAGGCATATTAATTCCTCGGTGAACTGATATGACATTTTTTAACGTGGAAGAAAAAGAAGTTTCCTGCTGACCCTGGGGAATTCCTGAAATTTTCCTATGGAAGTTCAGCCTCGGGCAAGCCCCGTACGCGGGGAGTTTCAGCCCAGGCAGGAGAGGCTGGTACGTTTGTGAGCTGAACTCGCCTCGGGCATGGAGCCGCTGCCCGCTCCGGCTGCCGCGCGCCCCGCTGGACGCTCACGGGGCCGGGGACGCGCGCGGGGCCGGCGGGACCCTGCGAGGGGATGAGCCGTGTGCCCGGCCGTGGTGCTGGCTCTGCCTGGGCGAGGGGGCACGGCGGTCCCCTCCGGAGCCTGGCCCTGACAGGTACCCTCCGCGCTAACGAGGATTCTGTAATCAGATGGCATCACCGAGATCACCCAGTGGGTGCCGGCCTTGGGCAAATGAACCTGTTTTTAACAGCCACAGGCTGCCCGTTGCTGCTCGCCCTGCTCCCCTCGAAACCTTCCCTTCCTTGAGCCCTGCTGCGTTTGTTTTCCTCCCGCATCACGAGGCTCTCACCAGGGCCTGGTGAATGCAGAAACACTGGCAGGGGTGGTTTTTCCGGCACCATCCCAATGCAGAGCTGGCCCTCCAGCCCGCTGGCACCGGTGACCGCGCTGGCGGCCTTGGGGACAGTGTCCCCTCCCTGTCGCTGCCTGGCGCCGCTGAGGATGGCGACACGTGGCAGGAATTTCTCAGCCCTCTCTGAGCCCGTTGCGAGGAGGGGATGGATTCATCCCCCCTGCCAGGATGGCACCGGCTCCCCGTGGGTCTGCATCACCTCTGCACGCCCGGCGCTGGCACCCGGTGACCCAGGGTGGGAAGGGCAGGGACGAGGCTCTTTGGTCCCTTCTGTGGGAGGAAAACTTTCTGCCATTTCAAATGCCTGTGCAGGAGGATGCTGCTGGACCTCGGGGCGTGCAGGGGATGGGGCTCCTGAGGCTTTTGGCCTCTGCGGAGGACTGGGAAGATGCATTTGGGTAATTTTGGCCGGTGGAGTGACTCAGCCTCCTGACAGCCCTCCAAGACCTTTGCCACTCCACCTAAACAGGGATTATTTCATCCTCTCAGAATGGCTTAAGCGCTAATAAAAGGCATTAAAAATTAATTTTCCACGCTGTCTATTGGCGTTTCTTCCATCCCTGGAACGCGCTCAACAAGCAGAACTGATAAGCAAAGCCCAGACAATGTCCTCCATGCTAATGCCCCCCCGCGCAGGCGCGCTCCCCCCAGCCCGCCGTTCCCCATTAGGGGTCAGCGGTGCAATTATTAACATTCCGTTTTTCTCCCTTTCTTAAAAAAATGAAGAAGAAACAATTTTGTTGGCAGCTTGGTGATTTGCTATGGGTGTCAGGCCTGCTTCTCTCTCTCCTCATGTCAAACAACATATGCAAAGGAAATTTATACACATGCATGCAGGCATCGCTCTGCACAACGGTCCTCTGCCTTCCGACAAGACTCTCCTCCATCTCCCGACGGCCAGGAGGGAGGTTTCTGGGCTGTGAGCTGGGGGAGAGAGGGGAGGCCAAAGGAGCGGGAGCAGAAGTGGCAGAGGATCAGAAACAGCTGCATCCCGGCCGGGCGCAGTGGGTCAGCCTGGCCTGCTGGGGGTGTTATTTGGGGCGATGGCAGCTCCTCCTTTGGGTCAAGAACTGTCCAAAAAGGACATTTTAATCGAGGTGCAGCCTCACCAGTGCTGATTACAGGGGTCAGATCCCTTCCCTGTCCCTGCTGGCCACGCTATTGCTGATATAAGCCAGGACACCATTGGCCTTCTTGGCCACCTGGGCCCACTGCTGGCTCCTGTTCAGCCGAAATGGGGGTTTGTCCCAAACTGGGCAAGATCAAGGGTGAGGCTGGAGCTCCTGGCCAGGCTTTGGGATTGAAGTGGCCAACTTGGGGCAAGGTACGTTGGAGGGATCTTTGGCAGAGCGACCATCAAAACATAAACCACAATGTGTGGCCCCTCGGTGACCCTGCAAACCAGAGACATGCCCTGGGCTGGGGGCAGGGGCAGAGCGTGTCCGTGGGGCCAGTGGAGCTGCCGTCCCCACAGAGACGGGGGCACCAGCCCGGGAAAGGCACCAGCGCCCCATTCCCAGCCAGCGCCGCTGCTGCGCCTGCCTCATTCACCTCAGATCCACCCAATTACAGCTAATTAGCTTTTCAGCCATAAAACCCTAAGGAGACAATGGAGAAAAGCCTCCCGCCTTTGACAGTAATGAAGTTAAATAGATATTTATTTATCCTTTTATTAGACAAACCAATTATAATTTTACGCTTGAAATAGCTAATTTTTAAATGTGATGTCGAAGCATATGTATATACCAACGTAATATATAGCCAGACCTGGCCTATAACAATCCCGCCTCATTAACAGCACGGCTAAGTTGGTATTTAAATATACTCTAATGCACCCATTCATAAAATGATAATTAAAAATACACTGAAATGCAGCTATTAAGACAGAGATCCTGGTTATTTATAGGCTCTGTTTTGAGTTCTGAATGATAAAATCCTGAGTAATTGCTTGGACTGGTGAAGTTTTGCTTCCCCCAGCGCTCTGACCCGCTGTGGCTGGGAAAGCAGAGACTGGCATTTCCCAGCGAGCTTGCCAGCCATCCGGGCCACCACGGGACGGCCCCGTGCCTGGGCTGAGCCGGCAAAGTCCCCTTCACCCCTGCAGAAGAGAAGAGCCCCGCACATCACCCGAGCACACACGCGCTTTCCCTCCTCTGTGAGCTGAGCAAGGTCCATCTGGCGTCTCCAGAAAGTTTGTGTCAAACAGCAGGAAGGGGAGGAAACTGCTGCAGATTGCCAAGCAAACTTACCCGGGGAGCGAGGCTCCTAAGAAACACCGAGAGGAGCCTGTGGGTGCACGATGTGTTGTCCAGGTGCCTGTGGCTGGGAGATAAGAGAAATTATAATTAAGCCACCCTGGTCCCAAGTATTTGCAAATGCCTAAGTGGGTGATGGAGGCACCCGGTAGGGGTTTGGATTTCTTTTAAGAGCACAGTGCCAGTGTTTCCACTGGGAAAACGACTGCTCTCCCCGGCCTCGGGGGTCCCTCCACGCTGCAGCATCCCTCCTCCAGCAGCAGCCGCCTCCCCGCTGGGCCAGCGGGCACTGCCTCGGCCTGGCCAGCCAGCCGCCACATCCCCCTCCCCTGCTCCGACCAGATTCTCTGCCCGTGCCTGCGGTGCAGGGCGGTGCGACGGGGACGGGTTCAGAGCTAACGAGGGCTGTGCCTGGGTGTCACAGTGCCGCCCAGCCCCGCTGCCCACCCAGGCTCCCATCCAAGCCCTCCCTGTGAGCTCTCCCCCTCCTTCAGCGCTCTTCCTCCTCCTCCTCCTCCTCCTCCTCCTCCTCCTCCTGTCTGCCCCAGCAAGGTGCTGCTCTCCCATGCAAAAGCTGCCCCTGCTGCACGCAGTGGCTCTCTGCTGCCAGGCTGGAGCGAGGGGGAGATTTATCCCCTCCGACAGCTGGAGAGCAAAGGAGCCGGGCGGCAGGTCAGACCCTGGGCTATTCAGGCTCTTTGCAAAAGCAGTTCAGGTCCGTCCCTGCCGCCGCTTGTCCTGCTCCAGTTGTGCTCTCGCCCAGGCTCCCAGCACACGCTGGTAATCGTGGCCCCGTTATCGCCGACCTCCCCGGCTGGAGCGGGCTCTGGTTTCCCTCTGCCTTTCCCTGCCATCTGGACGTGGTGGCTGGAGACCATCTGACTTCTCAGCCAAACGCTGGATACTGGAGATCATATAAAGACTTTAAAAAAATTAACTTTGCTGGCTATAAAGCTCCAGAGAGTGCAATTTGGTGAGCGGCTCAGCTGGCCATTTCGGCTCCGGGCAGGATCTAGCACAGCGCTGCACGACCCCGCGGCGTTCGGAGCCATCTGGCCCAGCAGCCCAAACCCCACGGCCCCGGCCCCAGCCCGGCGCAGGTCCCGGTGCTGCTGATCCCACCAGGTCCTCTGGCTCTTCATCAACTCCCCTCTTCCCACAACACCGGGGGCCTCCTGCAGACATTTCTAGAGGCAGACAGGAGTGATTTGGGAAATGAGAAATTTGTTTTAAAATGTGATTTCAGCTGTCTCACACCTAGTCAGGATTTTCAGCTAATTTTGCTGAATACTTCTAGTTGGAGACATTTTTCCTTCAGGGCTTGAGGCGTAGAACGACCCAGGAGAAGTTGGCAGCTTTGAAGGATGCAGCCCAAGGGGTTCGTGTCCCTGCAGCTCTGCACAGCAGCATTCGCCCTCTCTCCCGAGGCTGCTGTGGAAGGAGATGGAAAGAGCCTTTCCAAAGGGAAGTGGTTTTCCGAAGGGAAGAGGCTTTCCCAGGACATCCAGCCGCCAGCAGAAGGGCACGGCAGAGTGGGACGGCTGCTGGAGGTGGAGGTGGTAAGAAGGAGCCTGGAGCTATAGGCAGGACACCCACAGAGCCTGCTGGGTGCCACTGCCTTGCCAGCCCCAGGGCAAGTTCCTTGCTAGCCCTGTGGCCCTGGCAGCCCATGGCTCAGGGCTGCAGGGTGTCCCTCCGTGCAGCCAGAGGAGCAGGGGGCTCGGCGCTCTGGGATGTGCAGGATGTTTTACATCTCCCATCTGCTTCCCCGCCACCGCTGCCATCTGGCTCTTTCCCAGGCTGGATATTTTCTTCCTAACGCCTCCCTGCTCCACCACGCTCGGTGGCTTTGTGCATGCAGAGCCCTGGCTCCTGCTGCCATTTCCAAGCTGCCAGCGGTCCTGGGCTGGTCTCTGCACTCCGGCTGGGGCAGCACTCGTGGCCGCCCTTCACAAGGGGCAAGTGCTGTTTTCTCCCCCCTTGCTGCTTTCTGCCCAAAATGCTGCCACAGCATCAGCCCCCCCAGAGGCTTTGCGAGAGCTCCCGCTTCCAGCTTTACTCCTTGTTGCTTCACCTTCATTAAGCTGAGCTGCTCTGGGTCATTCCCCACAGAGCAGAAGGGCCTTTAGGACCCCAAAATAAGAGCGAGACCTCCAAAGGAGCTGGTGGGGTTGGGAGGGGCTGGGTGTCACCGCCTGACCACACCGTGCCACCTTCTTCAGCCCAGCCTGGTCCGCGAGGCCGCAGAGCTGAGGACGGGCAGGTTTGGTGTGATGTGAGTCAGAGTCCTGCCCGCAGCGCTGACACGGAGGACGTAGGTGAGGGAGAGGGAAAGGGCTGCCAGGGCTGGGGCAGCCAGGATGCGGATTAGAGCAACACCGAGGCTAATTTTCCGTCACTTACTGGAAGCACGTGCCACAATGAAATGCTGAGGAACGGACCAGAACCCATTAAATCCTCTGTTAAATGCACTCAGCTGAGCACGTGCCCTGCCTGCACTTTGCCAGGAGCAAAGCCCCTGCAGAAGGGTCCGGAAGAACCCCGGCCTCGCTTCCTCCCAGGACTCCACTCTGGAGAGCAGGGTCTCACCCCCGTGCCCCCCACCCTGCCATGTCCCTCCTGTTCCTGCTGGCAGCGGGGACCTTGGCCACATCGCACGGGGTGTGGGTCTGCTCTGTCACCCCGCAGCGCTGCTGGGGGTCTGCCCACAGCCCCCGTGAGCACCCCCACCGCTGGGTCCCTGACGGGGCAGCCCCGACACCCTGGTGATGGCTGAAGCACTTTTTGGGGAACACCAACAGGACTCCACGCACACGCCTCACGCAAAGGAGGCCCAGGGCTGGGTTCCTGCCTTTTCCCCAGCCCCCAGCGAGCACAGATGAGGTTACAGCCCCCCATGGCTCCCTGGGCTGTGTCTCGCTTGGGGCTCGGGGCCGTGCCGTGGGGCGGGGGCTGCTGCCCGCTGGCAGACACTGGATGGCACTCACACTCCTTGGCACGGAGGGATGACATCGGGGGAGGAAGAGGGGGGGTTCAGAGAAAAATACTGAGATTGGGGGCATCGGAGGAGGATTTACAGCCCTCCCCACTGGGTGAGCCCTGTGGGCTGGGACGTGGCTCCACAGGGCCAGTGCCTGATGCGTTCCGAGTGGGCAGGAGCGGGAGCAGCGAGGTCACAGCGTCTGGACGATGTCACAGCGGGGACAGAACCGGCTCTGCTCTGTGGAAAAGCGGCTTTGGGGTCTCCTCCGCTGCTGCTTTGCACTTCCAAAGCATCGCCAAAGGCTGCACGGATGGACGCGTCGTCAAGGCCACCCTGGCCAAACACCAGAGCACAGCAGGCCCGGCCCCGGCCCCTCGCAGCTGCGGGGAGCACTGGGAGAGCTGCCGGCAGCGCTGTGCCTCCCGGACCCGCCGCAGCCCAGCAGGCCCCGCTCAGCATCGTCCCCACGGGTGCGTCAGGATCTGGATTCCCCTCCGCCGAGCACCGGTCCCCACACCTAGTGAACTCGGTGGGAATTACAACACATCATTTATTAAAGGGTTGCTGTCAAGGTTGACAAGCCCCCAAATTAAGTAGCTTAAAAATTCCATTAGCTGAGGTCTTTCTGGTGCCATGTCCTATCTCACTTTTGTTTATCAACCTTCACGGCTCTGAATATCTAGTAGCTGCTCAGCTGTGTCCGTATGGTGGAGAGACGGCGGGGGGAGGACGGGAGAGACGGGGGAAGGGAAAAGTTCACCAACAAGCAGCACGTACAAGGATCTCTCTATAAACGCACTCTGGAAGCTGGTCACACCAGTCTGTAAACAAGTGGGGCCCAGGTTCACGAATGTTCAGCACTCCAGCAGTGCGAGAGCAAAAGCTTCACAGGGAGGAGGGAAGGGGAGGGAACTGGCTTGTTTTTAGGTCTCCGAGGCTGTGGCGCAGACCCCCGCCATCCCTGCTGAGGCGTCCTGTGCCCCTCCGGCTGCTGCTCCAGTGGATACGGGCAGGGAAAAATTTGGGTCAAGGAAGAGGTGCCTGGGAGGTGCAGGTGTGGGCTTAACAAGGGGACACGGACACCTTATTTCCCTTCACGTGGTGCCCAGGCACCAGCTAGGAAAGGTGCTGTGCCACTGCAGAGCTCCTCCCAGCACCGCCGGCTCCATCCTGCCATGTCCTCTGGGGTTCAGAGTTCTACTGTTGCCAGGGTGTGGCAGAACCTCAGAGCTTCCAGGGAAAGGGGAGAGTTTTCCCGTGCAGGCACCTCTACAGATGAGGCTTCCCATCATTTCTAGCTCAGGAAAGGTTTTTTGCATTGCTACAGCAAGAGAACCAGCAAGATGGTCACTGCGTCTGGCACGTGCTGCTTCCAGTTACTGGGATGGTGTTGCATGGGGGCTCCATCAACACGTCCCGACCCCTCCCCATCTGGCCGCAGCTGCAGGGCTGGGGCGCACAGTGTGTGCGACGCGGGGGCACGACGGCCTGCGAGGCTGCAAAGCACCCGCCACCACACAGCCCCTTGGCTCATGCTCTGCACCCCTAGCGAGCTGCTCTAGCAACAGCTTTTAGAGTGCACAAGCAAAAATGGTGCTAGTTTGCTCCCGGCCGCATGGTACAAAACGCCCCTTCGCGCCGCAGGAGAGCTGCTTCCAGACTGCAGACGGCTCCGCTGTCTCCACCGACATTTTCCAGCGAGATGTTCCCGCCAGTGGCGCCGGAGGAGGCACGGAGCTGCCAGTACCATCCGCTCGGGAGATGTGTGCGGGCTCCAAGCTGCTGCTCCATGCTCAGCCCGGCTCGAAGGCAGCCTCTGTGCAGAGCCAGGAGGATCTGCTGCCCCGCCTCAGCTCAGGTGTGTCCCCTCCGCCCTGGTCCGCGCCTGTCCGTCGCCCTTGCACGGGAGCAGGAAAAGGAGATTTTGTGTCTCCCAAGTCCATGTGGGCTTGTTACTCACTGTCGCTCTGGGCGAGATCCCCCCGGCCGGCTCTAGCAGACGGCAGCGACCTCCCCAAGAGAGGAGAGAAAACAGAGAAATTGCATCCTGCTTTGTTCAAACAGCCAGCCTGGCCCGCAGCTCCGAGACTCAAACTTAATCTGTCTGCAAAGCCGAAACTCCTTCCAGGGCTGAGCAATTAGGGCGAGTGCTGTCCTGAGGCTGCGGCGGGCAGCAGTGCAAGCTGTCTAATGGGTGGGGGGAGAAGCCCACCGCTCCACCGCTGCTCCTGGGCAGGGAGATGCTCCTGTGCACTTTAAATGATCAGCGCAGGTCCCCGACCCAGAGCGCTGCGGCTGCAGCTGAGAGTTCAGCCCCTCTGCTTCTTGGTGACAGCAAGAGAAACGCTCCGAGAAGGGTAGTGATACAGATGACTCCTGGAAATACCTGAAATGTCAGTTGAAGGATTATTCTCCTGAAATCCCGGCCTGATTTGCAAGTCAAGGAGAATGGGATATTTCAGGAGAATCAACCGAACTTCAGGAGACATCTCCAAAATGCCATTTATTTTTAACAGCTGAGCGTTGCAGCTCTCTGCGCGGTGAACACGGAGCGGTGTGTCCCATTAACAACCCGCCTGTGCCAGTCCCCTGGGCTTACCCGCAGCCGTGACTCACGGGGGTGCCTGTTTAATTATGAGAGACCAGAACTGAGACCCCCCCTGTCCCCTTCAGCTCCTTGGTCTGGATGCCCCGTCACACCGGAGCAGCTTCGCCAGCTGAATCGAGTGAAGATGGCAAATATTTACACCCCAAAAACCTGCTGTGTCGGCAGTCAAGTGTCTGCATGCCGCTGGTGCAGGCGCGATGGTGTTGGTGTGGAGGAGTCCATCGGTGCTTGTGTGCAGGGATGGGCAAACCCAGGCACACCCCCCCCCCCCCCCCCCTTCTGCCCCCGGGAGCAGTTACTGGGTGTGAGGGGAATGAGAAATCTGCAGGATAAATCTAGAAAAAGCAAACCGCTTCACTCCACCAGGAAGGAACCCGGCTATTTTTAAGTTCAGGGACAACGCACGCAGCCAGATGAAATATTCAGCCTTGTGGAAAAGAAAACAGGAGGAGATGAGAAACATCCCAGCTCTGTCTGTCCCTTGCAGCCCTCTCCCCACCTGCTCCCTGGGTGCACAAGGGCTCCCCAAGGCCCCGCTGCACCCCGTGACACCCTCCTGGAGCTGGGAGGATGCAGAAAGCTGGGCACGGGGCTGGGTGGCCAGTCCCATACCGAACACCAAACGCTAAATATGTGCCAGGCCATCCCTAGGAAATGCTGGTGAAGCCCACTGACCCAAATAACCCCCCCAGAAGACGCCGCGGGCTGAGCAGGAGCAGTAATGAAGTGGAGCAGCAGAGGAACAGTTGGCAACCACCCCGCTGGAGAAGCGATGCCTCCAGCCAAGGAGACGAGCAAAGGGCTTGACGTATCCCTGCGGGTGGTGGGTTTGGTAACGCAGCCCCCGCACTGGCGAGGGGAGAGCACCCCGCACCCACCCAGCCCATCACCCCGCTCCCCTGGCACCCCTGAGGGTGGGGGCACGGCGGGACGTGGGGCTCGTGGCCCTGCCTCGGAAGCGATGACTCCTGACGAGTGCACGGTGGGAGAGGAGCTGCATGGAAGCGCCTCATCACCACTGATTGTGTCGGCGTGGGGACCAGGACCCCGCTGCTGACCTGCTGACTGCTTTGAGGAGCCGTGCAGAGAGGGGCTTGGGGGGGGCCGGGGGTCCCCCGTGTCCCAGGGCCCCTGGACCTGGCTGCAGGATGCCGTGCGAGGCACCGAACAGCCTCTCCACGCCGGGATGGTCAAACTCCGCGCTTGTTGGCTCTTGCTAAACCGAAGTTGTTTTTCTCGCCCCTCAGCCTGCAGACCACTATAAATAACCATGCCGAGCACAACCAAACAAATACGCACTCTCTGCATTTAGCTGCCGCTTCCAATAATAACAACAACAATTGTTATTCATATTTACTCCAGCACTGCTGCAGCCTCACAGAAAGCGGCACTTTGCTCTGCCAGGCAACAGAAGGATGTCAAGGACTTTTTTATGATCAAAGAGGGATCTCTTTTGCTTTTGGCCACGGAATGCAAGCACAAGAGGTGAACAGAAACACAAAATTAGTTCCTGCGACAAACACGGGATCAGGTGGAAACATCCCTGATGCTGGGAACCCACGTAGGCTTTTGTCCAACTGAACTGCTCCCGCGCTGCCTTTCTGCATGCTGACTGCTGTACAAACCCAGCCATCTCTGGTGTAATTTCGGTCAAAAAAAATTTACTGGAAGCGGTTTTTTATGAGATGCTGTCTACAGCTACTACTCTTTGTCTTTTTTTTTTTTTTTTTAATAGTTAAAAAAGCCAAACCAGGAAACCAGTATTCTTGTTTATTCCTTAAAATTTGATTGTATTAGAATTTAAACGAAAGATTTTGATATGAATCTCCCCATACAAAAATCAGAATGCCTCGAAGAGATGTTTTCGGATGGTCAGACAAATATTTGCTAAGCAGCTGCTTTGCCCCCTCTCCGGGGGTCCTGCGCCTGCAGGTCTCTGGAAAGGCCGTGGCCGCAGTGCCCAGCGTGTCCTTGCAAATAGAAACTGCCTAAAAATTTCCTTCTGGGAGCAGTTTTTCATTTGGAATATTTTCCTTTTGTACGAAAACAGTGCGGACTTGCTGCTCGCTACGCGTGTCAAGACCTGCTGCTGCTTCAGCACTTTCCCCTGACGGGCTGGGGGGTGCAGGCGCCACCCGCTCTGCCCAGTGGGGCCCTGGAAGTGGAAAAGTTCACTCTTGCTACATCGTCTTGAAAAAATGGTCATATTTTTGTTTGTTTGTTTATAATTATTTACTCCTCACCACTATAGCTACTTTCTGTTGCGGTTCATTTTGCACTGACGGTCTTAAAACAGCAGAAAAAAAATTAAATAAAACTGGGAAGTGAATAACGCTGAGGGTTTTCAAACAACTTGTCTGTCTCCTGTTTCCCTGGGAGAGCATTCTCAAAATGAAAGCATTTAAACTATCTGAGATGCGATCACCACGAAATGGATAGGAGAAATAAGAAACAGCAGTGCAAAAGCACTACCAAAAATACCCGAGATTAAAAATGAGCTTTAATCTTAGGGTTTGTTTTGTTCAGAGCCCGAAAGGCTGCTGGGGGAACGCACACAGCAACGAGATTGGAAAGTTCAAATTATCCGAGAAGCGCCTGATGTTAAAGGTGATTAAAATACAGAGAAAGGCACAGAAGAAATGATTGTGTCAGTTATGGATAAAAAGGGGGAAGTGAGAGGACCTGGCGATAGCCAACCTGCAGCCCGCAGGCACAAAGGCACCTCCTGCCACCCCCCAGCGCCCTGCCCTGCCAGTGACACCCCGCGAGGGTTTATAGTTCCTCACTCCTGCCAGTGCGGTGGGGATGATTACTCCTAGGGAATAAAAATAGTAAATATTTCAGATTTGTGTCCCTGCCCTCCTCCACTACACTCCTCCTTCCGCGCTTCTTTCAGCAATGGCAAAACCTTTTGGGTCACTGGGCCAAACTTTGGCTGACTTGTTTAAATACTTGTGGACATTATTAGTAAATAGCAGTGGCGACATACGAACATCCTCCAACCTTGTGAACTATGTTACTGTGTCACAGAGTCAGAGGAGGGTTTGGGTGGGAAGGGACCTTAAAGCCCCTCCAGTGCCACCCCCGTGCCCTGGGCAGGGCCACCTTCCACTAGTCCAAGTTGCCCAAAGCCCCGTCCAGCCTGACCTTGAACCCTTCCAGGGATGCTCAGTTGCTATTTGTAAACGCAGTGTACTTTAAACGAGTACCACAAATAATATGCTCACAGCAAATGTTATAATGATTTGTCATAAAACGTGACATCTTGACACTATGAAAGAGAAAAGTGTTAACTTAGTGCTCTCGGTAAGTGCTACCCGGGTGCCACCAGCCTTATCTGAAGGGCCATTACACGGCTCCCGCTGCAGAGTTGGGAGCGTCTGTCCCCCCGTCTGTCCCTGTGTCTGTCCCTGCGTCTGTCCCCGCGCGGGTGCAGCAGGGATGCTCAGACCGTGGTGCTTCCCACCGAGGCCGGTCCCAGCCTCGCCCTGCCCGGTGCTCCCCGCTGGCAGCCACCCCTGGCCCGTTTGGCAGCAGGCGCGTGCTCTGCCGGCCGGCAGCGACCCTGGGACAGCCCCGCTCCGGTCACATAAATCCTGACCTTTATGTGAGGTACAACGCTTGTTCCGTCGCGTCCTTTCTCTTTAGAGAAATGTCTGACTGCTGGAAGCGAAGCGATATCATTATTTAGCTCAGCTAAAAAAGAGGCAGCAAAGTCAGCTAGTGATTAATTTAACAGGACTCCAATGCGCTGCCAACTCAATTTTGCCTTTCCTTAAAGTCACACTAACTTGGGTAGAAATGGTTCTTCCCGTTCTAAATGTTCCTACTACAGCACCGTGCTCGTGTTTGTATCCCACCCATGCAACCAGCGTGCCCATGCCCGTGCAGATCAAACAGCTCTCCAGGATGCTGCCCATCACCCTGCCTTTTGACTGTCGCTGGACAGACCAGTGCACAGAAAAATTTCTGAATTTTTCATGGCAGTGCACTGGGTGTGTGCTGGATGCGTTCTGGATGAGTTCTGGATGCCTGGATGTGCGTTGGATGCATGCTGGATGTCTGGATGCCTGCTGGATGCGTGTTGGATGCCCGGATTTGTGCTGGATGTGTGCTGGACACACACTGGATGAGTTCTGGATGCCTGGATGTGTGCTGGGTGCACACTGGATGAGTTCTGGCAGCTCTTGTGCACACTCTGTGCACAGGCACAAGCACACGTTGACATGCCACGGAGGGGGAACCAGCAATGGGACGTCTCCCCATGCTGTGGTGGAGCCTGTGCTGCCCAGCTAAGGGCTTTCTCTTCTTTTTTTTTGGGGGGGAAATGCTGAGGAGAGGACGCTGAAGGGTCCCAGTATAGCCAGGAAGGGCCCGCTGGCTGTGTGCTGGGGAGCAGCTGACTGCCCCGCTCCCTTTGTCTCCCTTTCCCTTGACTCCGGGCATTTCACATCCCTATTGACAACGTGTTTGGGACATTCAGACATTGAAGTGACAGTGGCATTTCCATGACCTGAAACCAGAGACTCTGTCGGTTCGGGCTTTGAAGACATTAGCTGTCCATAATCATGAGTTAGACTTTATCGGGCTTTTAAAGAGCACATGATGGGAACAGCTAGTGACAAAGTGTTTCTGCAGAGCGCGATCCGGCCTGGCAGGATTCATCTCCTCAAGCCCTTGGAATTTGCAATATTCATTAGGAGTTGGGAAAAAATGTGCTTCCTTTGGAACAATGCAAATTGTGAAAGGAAACCTTTCTCACGCGCGTGCCCCGGAGCGTCGGCTCCGGCAGCGCTGGGGTGGCGGGGAAGCAATTAAAACCCTTCCAGCCCATTAGTGGGTGCGTTCATTAGAGCTGCTGCTGCTGGGGAAGGGCGGGAGGCTGCGCAGAGCGCTTCTCCGGGGAACAGAATGTCAGGGCCTGCTGTCGTGTGCTCTTGGCACCCCTTTTGTTTCAGGGAAAGGTCCTTGGCGGCTGAGGTGGGCGCGGAGCAGCCTGCCAGGGTGTGTGGCTTTTTGCAAGGTCTTATCACGGCGCTGGGCGCGGGTTGGGTGTGACAGCAGAGTGTGCAAGGGACGGCAGCCTTTCTGAGCCCCTGTGGCATCGAGGGGCTTGGGACGGGCCATCGCCTAGAGCTGCTCCAGCCTGTGCCGTGGCTTGGTTATGGCACCGTGGCACACCACGGCACACCGCTCCATGGGGCAACCGTGCTGTGCCTCAATGGGCCACGGCATGTGGGACCGTAGCACGGCATGTGGGACTGTAGCACGGCATGTGGGACCGTGCCACAGGCTGCAGGACCATGCCGTGCCATGTCACACCATGTGGCACCACGCTGCATGGGACCATGCCACACCACACCACGCCGTGTGGCACCCGCTCAACTCACAGGGCATGTTTCTTCTACTGAGATTTATCACCCCTCAGGCTAAGTGTCCCAGCCGCAGGCACGTCCCCTCCCCGGGCCATGGGCAGTGCTGCTGGCCATGGGGACCAAAGTCCTCCTGCTCCAGCCCATGGTGACACTCGTGCCTGGAGGGGACAAAGCTTTGGAGGAGCCAGGGGCGGGATCCGGGTCATTCCCCACCTGCTTGGGCTTTCTTCCCCATGTGAACCCCAGGGTTTGGAGGTACATCAGGTGATGGTACCGGGGACTTTGCAGGCAGTGGTGACATCTGAAAGTCCCCCAGCGACGCTGCCAGCGGTGTTTGACAGGGAGGGACGAGTCGGGGAGGTGTTTGGAGGGAACCACCATCTCCATCACGATGCTTGCGGAGCTCTGAGCCCAGAAGCCTGGCTGGGAGCGCAGAGGTGAGCGCTCGCCAGGAGCTTGTGGGGGCCTCCTGGTTGCCTCCCGGCGATGCTGTATCAAGTCGCAGGGCAGGTCAAGTACAAACACCCCTGTGGCGGCAGCAGGGAGCCCCTTTCCCAGGAGTGGGGTGCTGGGTGATTGCGGCACTGCCCGGGACATCTGGGCTCTTCCTCCCCGGCTGCCCACGGGGCTGCTGGAGCTGCCTGCAAACACCCCGACTGCCCTAAGGAATTACACTGCCAGGGCAAGCCAGTGGAGTGTGACCCTCAGAGCCCAGCGTTGCCTCCCCACAGCTGCGCTCAGCGGGGAGCCCAGGGATGCCAAGGCCGGGGTGCGTTTCTCCAGTGGGTGCTATTGGCTCCGCATCCCCTCACTGCTCCTCTCCCACAGGCTCCTGGAGGAACGAGGGCAGAAAGGGAGGGACCCGGTGGAATGAGAGCGGAGGGATCATGGTGGGTGGCTGCGGAGATGCGGGTCGGACTGGCCACGGGGTCAGTGCAGAGGGGCCTGCGGTGCGGGTGCCCTGCATGTGCTACAGCCAGCTCGGGGGATTAATGCCGTGAGGACAAGGCGGAGCTGTTTTGACTGTGGACTGATAATTGTCTACTTGACTTATTGCACGATTTTGAAGTTTCTGCCCTGATGTGAAAAAAATAAGCCCGTTCATAAAGGGTGGGGAGAGGGTCTGTGCTGAGCACAAGCACGAAGGCGCATACCACTTGTTGTGGGACCCAGAGCTGGGCGCGGGCAGCTCCCCTGCCTCTGCCTGGAGCCTCTCGGGGGGTGGCCGCCAGGGAAAGGGTTAATTTAACCAGTTCTCATGGGGTTTTGGAAAGTTCCCTTTTTCCAGGAGGCTGCCTGACGCACACTGACAGGGGCCTTTCAGCTGAGCACAAAGGCAGTGCTCTCCCCTTGCCCTCTCCATCTCTCCCATCCGAGCCAGCAAGCAGCTATAATCTCACTAGCAGAGGCTTTTACTGCTGTCACTTTGAGCCTCCTTTGCCATGTGAGTGGCTCAGATCTCCAGCAATGTAAAAAAGATAATGAACGAGTAATAAACAAGTGTAACCAAGCAGAAAGCCTGCACGCAACAACATCTGAGTCAGCCTGGCGTTTAGGGGAAGCTTGGAGACACCACCACCAAACAGATATGTAATTAAAGGAAGGCTGATCTTCTTTGGTATCCAGAGATAAAAAAAGGGGAGGGGGGAGGGGGGCATGTGTAGAGGTGACAGCGAGGGAACATCATGGTGGAAACAGAAATAGAAGGAGAGAAAGAGAAAAGGGCAGAGAGGAGAAGGGAGGGTGGTTGGAGACGGCACTGTACAAGCTGGAGGGATGGCATGGAGGGAAGAGGTCCTGGGGAACGTCCCTGCCAGGTTTGGTCTCCTCTCTCCTTGTGAGAGGAGGAGAAAAGGTGGAGGAGCATCCTCCTAGTCGAGGTGTCTGTGGAGGAGTGGGAAGGGTTCCTGCTCGCTGCAAGGATCTGGCCAGGGGCCCGCAGGCAGCAGAGACCTGGTTCTCTGGGCTCTGGCTCCTCATCTTGCTGAGCTGAGCACTGCTGGGCACCAGCTGCAAGGTGCCACAGCAATTGTTCATAACTTCCCCTGGCTCATTAAAAAAAAAGGGAAGAAATGATGCTTTTTTTGGTAAAGTTAAATAAAGAAAAGCCGAAGCCGGTTAAAGTCATCTTCCCCCTGGCTGTTAATCACAGTTACTCATCAGAGGCTCCAGGGGTCAAGGACCATCACAGAAATGAGGGCTGTCTGTGTTAACCATCACTGTCCCCGAAATGCCCCTTCGTAGGACAGAGGAGGGACAACCGTGGGCCGGGCAGACACGGGCAGCGCTGCCCACGCCGAGCCGTCGGCAGGAGCAGGCAGCTGGCAGCCTCCCCCCTGCCCTGTGGCGCGCCATGCGCCGGGCTGCACCCTAAAACAGAGCGAGGAGGCCCCAAATGCACCTGGACTATTTTAGTAAGGCTGGATTAATGTTACTTAAAATAGCGGTTCCAAGCACTGGTAGTTATCCCATCGTTTTCCTTAGCACTGATATTAAAATGCCTGCCCAGAACAGCGTGACAGACGAAGTGAAACTCCAGGAGATGTTATGAGAAATGACAACCTAATACCGTTTGATGAAGCCACAGGTCACCCGTTTTTTCCTCCTAATTTCCACAGTTAAAAAAAAACCAAAAAAATTGCAGTCCTCTTGTTCCCTCTGGTTAAAAGTCATAAGAAAAGTAAATTAACAGCATCAAAGATTAAAAAAAAAAAAAAAAGCGCTACATAAAAGCGACTGGTCAATTTGAAGACTGGCTGAAAAGCCTTGGGAAGGGAGCCAAGGTCCTGATTCAGCAGGGCTGGCCACTTTAAATATCTGGGCTGGTCCTTTGAAGAAAATCATTGAAGTCAATGGACTTACTTAAGTGTTTGAAATTAGACGGATGATTAAGCCCCTTGCTGAACAGAGGCTTCAAAAGTTAAATTACCTTATAACCGTGGCAGTAAAACAGTCTCCAAGACAGGCAGCGTTTTTTCTTCCTGGCTGCTCTGTAGCTCGGGGCGCCTGCTGCGGGGTGGGGGGGGGTTGCACCCCAGCCCTGCTGCCCCCTCCAGCCCAGAGAGGCTCCAGCCCAGCGGCTGCCCACGCAGGGGAGACGCCGTCTCTGTTCGCCTCCTCTGCCATTTGCTCCCTAATTGACTATCTTTAGAACCAATTTTATTATCGGCTTCCTTAAGGCCCGCATTATCTTCATCAGGAGCAATTCTAAGATAAATTATCTTACCTGTAAGTGCAGCCACTCCTGTTCCGCAGCGGTGGACATCTGTGCAACAGCTGCCAGAGACATGTCGGGGAAATTGGAAAGATGCATTGCGATGATTGTTTACTGAGTGGTTTAATAAAATCAGCTTAATGCGTAAGTAGGAGAGTAGGAGCAGAAGTACGTTCCTGCCAGCTCTATTATTTGACCCTGGAAACATCTATCAGAGTCTCAAACAAAAGGAGACAAAGAATATATTGCATTTGGTATTTCTTCTCCAGATTGATTTATCATTGTCATGTCTGTTCCTTCCTTCCCTCTGCATTCCTGTCTCTTGGTAATACCGTAATATCTTTTATTATAGTACATTATATAATGCGGTCTATCGCTGTGAATATTGTTATTCCAAGACCAGACTTCTTTATTCAGACCCAATTCTGGCAACGCTCTTTTGCAATCAAGGAAGTCTCCTGCCTGAGTTAGCTTTGAGTCAGAACTGTGCAGACACCTGCATTTTGTCCACTGCAGTGAGCTTAAGGAAAAGAAAAAAACCCTTGTAGTTTAAAAAGTCCTAAGCTGAGGATTAAGACCCAGCCAAGCAGCCACGTGTCCTTCAGAAAGGAAGAGGAAATAGCAATATTTCTACTGAAAATGGCCTTCCAAAGGCTGTGTGGGGCTGGTTCCTGGACCGCTCTGGGATTTTTGTTGGGTTTTTCTGTCGTTGCTGTCGGAGGCGTCTGTGGGGGCCGGAGGAGCTGGCGACCCTCCGGGGACACCGCGCTCCCGGGGGAGCAGGGCTGGGCGCCCCGGGGTATATTTAGCACAAAAATAAATACTCCAGCCTTTCAGTTTACTGAGTAAAAATAGGTTGGCCAACATTTCCTTGAAGCGCTTGTATAGTGAGTGATGTGTCTGTCTGCAGCTATCGCGCAGCCAGGCCTGGGGAGCAAGGAAAGCTTTCTGTGCCATGTTCAAATAAAACCACTGACATCCGTTTAACGGTGAGATTGAGAGCTGAAGCCCTGAGAAGTCAGGAAGTGCATCGGTTTGGATCCTCAACCAATGTCTCATGCTAACATCAGCGACTCATGCTGCACATCCCGACGTCCCATGGCCCGTCGCTCTACCGACGAAAGCATGACTGCTAAAAAAACCCTCCTAAGGAGAAAAACAAGCCCCAAAGGCACAACCGATAAACACGAAGGGTCCCTTGGTCTAATCCCTTGTGTCTGGGTATTTAAAATCACGGTCTGATTAGTAGGCTTCCAAGCTTGCACTGCAGATTTTGAATATCCATTGTTTCAAAGTACTTTTACTTTTTTTCGCTTGAAAAGCCCGAGCTGATATTCGCGAATGCATCGTGGCACGACTTCCTGGGAATGTGATGTTTCCCTTGTGTACCAGGACAATAACAGCAGAAGAATTACAAATTGTTTTTATGCTGGAGTCTGCATACAGAGACCTTCTCTGCTGCTTTGTTCTGTAGCTTCCTGAGCACCACAGGCACTAAATACAGTTCCAGTAGCTGGTGGCTGGAGCGGTGGATGCACAGGGATAACAGTTTGGGGGCTGTATTTAAAGTCTGCACACCCTTCTTAAGTCCTCGTGGATGGTAAATGGCCAGAAAGCCTGACTATGAGGAAGGACTGGCCAGTCACATAGTAATTCCCTGCCAAAGTGAAGTAGCCAAAGGTATTAAAACGTTTCCAGGAGGGATTAGATTCCTGCTTTGAAGGCAGGTCCAACAGGGGTTATTAGGCAACTCCAGAAGTATAAACCATGGCCTGGCAGAACGTGGGAGGATACACAAGGGATAAAATCACTCTAGACATGACTTATTTCTTGTGCTCTTCCTTGAGAAACCACATCTGGCCGTGGCTGGGAACATCACGCTGCTCTAGATGCACTTTGGTCGGGTCCCGTATTTTTGTCAAAGAGCCGTAATATCAACAAAGGGCCTTTTGGGGGGAGCAGGCAGGGGCAGAGGGGAGAGGGGCAGTGACTCGGGGGGAGTGGCAGCGGGGCCGGGGCGTCCCTGCAGAGAGGACGGGGTGCTGCTGGGGACGTGGCAGCAGCCGGTCTCCCCGCTCACCCTCCCCAGACTCAAGAGGCGGCGTGGCCACATCTGCAGTGGCTCCTGGATGCTGCCTGTCCTGGTCTGATGCTCGGAGGGCTCTGGCGTGCTGCTGCGAGACCAGGGGGTTAACGATTTATAGCAACACCAGGGAAGGGGGAATAGAGGAAAAAGGTTCTCGAATGTCAACAAAAAAATTATCTTGTGCAAATAAACAGCATAGACGGATTATCCCGTGTTGTTTGCGCAGGGAATTGCTGGAATGCCTGCCTGCTGCTGGTGCTCCCCAAAGCTGCCGGGGGCCCGGGCTTGTTTTCCACGGGGGGCTGGCTCCAGCCCACCCCGCTGTTTGCCTTGGGCTCGCGGAGCAATCTGCCTCCAGATCGTTTTCCCAGGCTGGTGGCTGGCTGCACGCACGAGGGCTGCGTGCTGCAGCAGCTGCGGACGTTTCAGTCCTGCATGTTGTGCCCGTACCCGCGGGCATCTCCTACCTGCTCTGTGGGTGACCAGCACAGCCCGGGCCTCCAGTCTCCCCACTTCCCTGCCTCCTATCTTTGGCCTTTGCTAAATCCCGTCTCTACGAATAAAGGCTTAGATCGGAGCAAGATCCAGCCAGGATGCACAAATACAGGCAAAAGATAAAGAACGAAATACGAATGTAATCCATATACTCTTCCAGCAGAGGATCTCCAAGCACTTTCCAGACAGTCACTGATCACTGCAGTCGTCAGGCGAGGTTTGGTGGTGATGCCCACGGCTTTGCTGGAGGGCACATCCGACCCCCAGAATTCAGGGAGGTCCAGCCCTTGCGTTTGAGGAGCGTTTTGTGATGGTGGGATGCCCGGGGTGGTGTGGGAGAGCTGGAGCTCTGCCTGCCACACTGGGATGATCCCACACTGGCGCTCCACGGTCTGCTCTCAGCCATCCCTTTCCTGCTACACCGTCCTCTCCTCCTCTCCCCTCTGCAGAGGCATTTCACACCGTGCATCCAACTCCCCAGCAGTGAAACCACCCCCCTGCGCACCTCATCCTTCCACCCCTTTATAGCCACTTGGTGCTGAGCAGGATGGAAAGTCTGTCCTTGAGCTTAAGGCTGGATTTCAGCCTGGGTTAGGCTCTAGGTCGAGGGCTGCAGTCAGCCTGGAGCTTTGGCAGGCGGAGGAGGAACACGTATCGTCAGGTCCATCTCTGTCTGCAGCCGATGAGTGTTTTATGGGGAGGAGAGAGCACAGCCAGTCCCTGTTTCTGGTGTGGGCCACCCAAAACCAGCAGCGTTCGCATACCCAGAGACACCTGTGCGTGCACACACGCTAACAATTACCCACACACGTGTGCTGTAGAGGACTCTGCATACAGCAGGGAAGAGCAGATCTCCCGGGGCCCTCCGCTTTAATATCCTCTGGATTTAATATCTAGAAACCACACATGTATGGGAACCCAGACACACACACGCCCGCACACGTGGCAAATGAAGGGCAACCAAATGCAGGTCCACGCTCCGTTGGCACGGCCAGCGAAGCACAGGGCAGAGCAGTGGCACCACTGAACTGGAGAGGACCAGCAAAGCAGCCCTGGCTCATGTGTTTTTTGTGACATCGTGGCCTCCTCTGGCTTTTTTCACAGTTTTCCTCTGTTGTATTTAATAGACTTAATGGATCACACAGCACTATAACAACAACAGACCTTCAATGTTTTTATTAAAGCCATCTACAAAAATCCCTCTGTGCTATAGCCTTCCTGCAGGGTGACTTCTGCTGAGATGCTGTTTCCATTAAGGACAATTGCAGAGAATAAAGGAGGAATGAACAAACAAATGGAAAAAGAAGAGGGGAGGGAGCGGTGGAGCAGCGTGTTTGAGTTGCTGGCGGGAAGGGGCCGAAGCGGGGCTGGCCCGCGCCTCCAGCCGCGTCCCACTGCCCACGTTTGCCCGGGACTCCTGTTGCCTGCCTGGCACGCGGGGGGGCAGCGCCAGCTCCTCCTCTCGGAGCAAAACTGATTTCATTAGCTGTGATGTCAGCACTGCTGTCTCTGGCCTCCCAGTGAGATCACAGAGGGGAAATGCCATTTTTATACTTGTCAGGTGTGACTTATTTGCTATATCCATTAAAGCTGTAAGCGATGCAGAGGGAAGCAGCTTTTCCCCGTGCAGGAGCACCCTGGTGTACGCCTCGCAGTTTGATGTATGTCACCACCCAGCCAGTGTTGTGTTATTGGTTATTAAACATTTATATCTGTAGTGCTGCAAAGCAGGTTGGCGGGGTCTTGTGCTGGGTACCGCACAAAAATAGCAGGAGGACTAGTCTTTGTTTCACAGGTAGCTGTTACCTCCCTGCGTTCACGTGCTGGGGCGGAGTACGAGCGCCAGCAAAAGCATCTCTCCAGCCCCCGGTGATGCAGCAGCAGTGCGGGACCTGCTACTACTTCAGCATGCGGCGGGGATCAGCAGCAAAGGAACGTCTCGGGCACTGAAGACCCCTCCTCTCCGCACCACGACGCGGAGCTTGCCGGGGAATCTGCCAGGCCAGGAAAAGGGGAGCCACGTCCAGCGCTAGACCCAGACCCCCCGACGTACAGTCGAACTCCGGAGCGGCTGGAAGAGGCTTTGGCCCACACTCGCTCAGTGCTTTCACACCAGCGGCTCTGTCACTCGGGCAGCAAAGAGCCGGGGTTTGCCCGGGTTGGCGCAGCCCAGATCCCAGCCGCTGTCCCGGGCGGGTCCTGCCCGGCTCGGAGGATGCTGCGAGGCCAAACTGTGCGTACGCCTGCCCTCCGCCTGGCAGCGCAGCATCCCTTCTCCCTTTGCTGAAAGGCTCTCAGCTTTTCTTCTGCTTCTTTGATCCTTTTTCTTTCCCAAAACTGATACCTGGGCATTTCGCTTTGTGGATGCTCAGACTTTAACAAGGTCTGGAAAAGCACTCCTGTTTCTGCAGGACCTTGGGGCTTCTCGTATGGCTGTAGCTGTCATCAGACTCCTGCCCACTGTCCCATCATTGACAAAACCATCTCCTGCACGCTTGGGGTGGAGAAAGTAAGGGACAGATGGGAATTCCTTTGAAGGGGAGATTTCAGTTTTTAACCGCAGCTTTGAACCTTCCTCCCAAATCCCAGGGAACCTGACCCAACCGATCCCATCAGTCAGCACCCACAACTCCAGCTCTGAAGTTTACTCTTCCGTCTGTACCACCGTCCCAAATAACACGATGATGGATTAAGTCTTTCAGTCTTGCAGGTATTTTGGTTTTGAGAGCAGCCTGGTCAACCAAGGTCCACCACAGGACATCAAAAGTCGTGGCCTCTGTTGTGGCAGGAACTGCGCACACGCTATGGGTAAATTAATGCCTGGCTAGTCGGTCTTTCATTTACTCCGGAGCTATTGGAGGGACCTACCACTTGCATGCGAGATCATTAAGGACATAGCAGCGCTGAGCAGCAGCAGCTCATCTCAGTGCCATCCCAGGTGGCTGAGGGAAGTTTTTCAGAGCCCAGGCTTGAAGCACATGTTGCAGGTTGGTGTCTGGGTTTTTATTTTCCCAAGGACTCTTTCTGTCTCGTTACCTTGTGTCTGTACTCCTCTTTGTGTGTGAGCTCTCAGACACCGAGGAGTTCTTCTCAAAGGGTTGAGAGACATGGGTAAACCTCTGATTTATGCTACTCTGACACTTGCTTGGCTAAAACACCCAGAGAAGACCATCCTACCTGCCCTGCCAGGGCTGTTCACTAAACCCTAAATCAAAAGAGACTGCTCCTTGCCTCCCCTTTCCCTATAACAAATCGCAAACCATTTCCATTTGTCCGTAGCCAGCACGCTGTTCCCCTTAATGCGCTAAGCTTCCCAACATGATGTTTAGCACATGTTCTTTCGCACTGCCCCCCTCTGCTCAAAGGCAGCCTTATAGTTTGCAAATGGGATGAAACCACTGTGCGGCCCTGCGTCTTGGCTCCGCTCCCGCTGTACTCTGCGGATGCCAGAACCTTTGCTGCACCTTCCAAGTCATTATGTATGTTCAAAAGCCTGCCAGAAAGGCTAGGAGGATAAAAGCAAGCAAAAAAAAAAAACCAAAAACCCACAAACCCAAACCTACCAAAAAACCCCTAATGCACGTGAAGGAGAAGCAGGGTAAGTGAGGCATGTCCTCCATGGAGTGCTGCCCACCGGGCTCTCGCCCGCGGCTCGCCGTTGCGCAGCCTGCACGAGGTGGGTCTCCTCCTACGTTTGCCTTCTGGGGAACAAAAGGCGTGTTTGCCCGGAGAGGAGAGATCCATCCCCCCGTGGGTTTGTCTGGGACGGCTGCCACCATCAACATACCCAGATCCCTGGTGAGATGCTCAGAGGGATCTGTTGGGGCAGGACTGGAAACGCAGAGATGTGGGCTCGGCCTCTGCTCAGACACTGGGATCCTTATCTTGGTGATCAGAAAATGCTTCAGAAGAGTTAACGAGTGCAGATACAAAGAGCTGTGGTTGTCTGTGTAAACAGGGAACCACAGCCACAAGAAAGGATCAAAGCGGGGATATTCACCCAAAGCCACAGACTTTTACCACTTGGGCTGAAGGAAAACTCCAGTGCTTGCATGGGGCAGCATGCTGTTAGTGAGCACCCAGGGCAGCTCCCGAGGAGGTGGAAGACACGAACGTGTCCCATCACACTCCCATCTTGTGTCCCGTCACCCTCCCACTTCCTTTCAGTGGTTATCAAGGTGGCAGCGGTGCCTGCTGCTGCGGCCAGGCATCGGAGCAGAGCTGCCCGCGTGGCAGAGTGCAGCACAGGGCAGAGGAGGTAGCGAGGAGTCTGCACGTGGTTCAGCCTCTTGGGATATGAAGGAGAGAGAGGGGGGGACAGTGAGGGAGAAGGTGAGACAGGCTGCAAGGAAGACAACGAATGCAGAGGGGAGATAATCAGCAAAGAGCGTCCGTGCTTCTGCGGAGGTAACCAGCCCTCTGAAAACGCCTGGCTGGCGTTTTCCCAACTCCCCCCGTCAGGAGAGGCTGTGTGCTCGTCGAGGAGCTCCTCTCCCTCTCTCACAGCCAAGGGGATATCTCTGCCCGTATTGGCACCTCCCCCTCCTTTTGTTTCTTTTCTCCATCCTCTCCAGCGCTGGACACGGTATTTCAGGAAGTGATCCTTAGCATTGTGTCGGGAAACTAGTCTCCAGCCCGGGCTCCTCTGCTAAAATCAGGAGCGGTGGCTGAGTGGCATTGACTGTGGCCGTGGGGTCATCTGCTCCAGAGGAGCCGCCCCGACTCCCCAGCCACAGGTGCCAAATGCCAGCGATCCCCAGCCACCCCTTGCCTGAGGTCTTGGACTTATCCCAGTGACCTGGAGCTGTTTGCCATGTTCCTGCAGAAGACCTAGATTTTAATGCCAACTGAGCAGCTGTATAAATGTTTCGTGACATTTCGGAGACTGAATAGATCATGCTGTTCAAACCTCTTATTTCAGAGAGCATTCAAATAATACCTTTTCAGTTTAAGGGAACTTTATTTGCTTTAAAGATTTTATGATAATTTCCAACAGAGGCCATCAGACAGCCAATCTGATTCAGTCTTCCCCATCCCAGGATGTCCTGCAGGCCAGCACTCCCTTTTTCTCCGCAGGGTGTCCTCCACCATATCCACACTCCTCTGCATTCAGAGCTTCCCCAGGTCTTCAAAATCTTTCCAATACTGAAGCAGCTATTCTAGTTATTAACCAGCCCTTTCTAAATGCATACAAGCCTCCACAGTGTATGCCTGTCCCTGGGCTACCAAAAAAGAAAAGCTAAAAGCATCATCGAATTTGTTAATTGGCATGAACTGCAAAACTTCTCTGCTGAGATTATGCCATCTTATTTAACGAGACTATTCCCTTGGCTCAAAGTTTAAGGGAAAGACCCCAGACATCTAATGAGCTTCACAAAAGGCCTATGAGTTAATAGAACTGGGTTCAGCTATGTCGACTGGAAAAATTAGAATCAAGTTTTCTGCAGTAAAAAAAAAATGGTTTGAGGTCTTGAGATGGTCACACAGTGGCATTACCCCAGGGAGAGCCAGCTGAGATGACACCTGTGCGAAAGGGGATGTACCTCACCACCAGAAGACTCCTGATGGAGATGACTTCCTAGGTCTTGCTGTTCCCCAGGACAGCGGGAGCAATCGGGCTTCTGAGCAGCCCCTAAAAATGTGAGACCGAGAGGAGGAGAGGGATTGAGCATTTCTGTCTTTGGATTAGGTAATGTTTCTGCTGCGAGAGTGTCCCGAAGGTCACCTTACCCAGCTCAAACCCTGTCAAGGTCTCTCCCGTTCCAGACACCGGGGTGGCACATTGTCCTTGCATGCCACAGGGCTTCTCACTCCTGCAACGTGTCCTCACATTGAGGACTTTGCAGCCCGTGTCCTGAAAACATCATTGTCTTGCTGTGATGGACTCTGACTTGAGGATCTCTCCATTTGCTACGGAGACCAGTGCCTGAGGTCGCCCGCAGACACCCGGGTGCTAACTGACCCTCCACCTTCCTCGCCTCCATTCATCAGCGACACTTTCCACACATTCATTTTTCATGCAGCATCTCAAAGCTTTCCCCACAGAGGGGACACAGCAGGCCCCGTTCTTGCAAAACATCACATCGTGTCTTGGCAAGGAGTAATTCTTCAATCTCTCTCTCAGGGCACAGGCCTGCGCTGTCCCGCTGTCCTTTCCTAGTCGTTCAGGATTTTCTACAGCGGCGTTCCCAGGACAGGGAGCTGGGCGAGGGTCTGGGTTCGTGCTCTGCCTCGGGCTGTGGCTGTAGCGTCTGTTGGGAACTGGATGCTCGTGCTGGCAAGACACAACGGTGTCCTCCTGAGCCACGACTTGTCACCCAGACAGCGTCTGTCTGTCACCAAACCCCCACGGGGATCCTCTCCCTGGGAGCCAGGCGGCGGGACGCCACGTGCCCGTGTGGGGACGAAGACCGAGCTCGGTGCCGGTGCAGCGGTGCCGGGGCTGTCTCACCCCCCCGGCACAGTGGGGCTGTGCAACCAGCACCAGGACGGATCCACCCCCGCGGCAGCCGCATCCGCAGGGACGAGCATCCCCGTTCCCGCTCCACGCTCCAGCTACTCGCCCATCTCCAGAGGCAGCCGAGCTGCCGGCGGGCCCCGGGACGAGCCTGCAAGGAGGAGAGGAGCGACCCCGAGGAGCTGCGGGGAGCAGTGGTGCAGGGACAGCCCGGCGTGGGAGCGGTTCACCCACAGCGTGTTCCCCAGCCCCTGCCTGGCACTGGGGCACGTCAGCCCCGGGCCTCTCCCGGAGCCTACTTTTCCCTTTTTTTCCCCCAAATATATTCAAATGCATTGTTATGAAGTACAATTATGAAAATGTATTCTCCCCCCAAAGCTCTGAAGCATGGAAGAAGGGCTGTTAAATGCCGAATATTTACTTTGCTTTTCCAGATTAGGAGCCGGCAGTGAGCAGCATTCAACTTTATTAAAACAAGAGCACTCTTACATATGGTCTTGGCTAAAAGGTAAACTCCCTTTCTGCTTTGTCCCACACAACAAGTTCCAATTAGTGAGAAATATCCCTCAAACACTGGCCTTTCTTTGTTTAAAAACAAACATTATATCACAGCTGATAAGAATTTAAAAACAAACAGTGGTTCCTATTTGCATAAGGCCTACAAATTAAGTGCGCTATGTGCAGCCATAGAAGAGGCCCAAATTGATCAAAATTTCCTTTCAGAGCTGTGCAGACATTAAAACTAATGTCACTGAAGCAAATGGCTGATGAAGAGGGTTTTCTTAAAACCAGCATGAGGTTCACCTCCCTTCTGGCAGATACTGGCTTGTTCTTTACCCTGAATCCTCACAGTTCATTTTTTTAAACCTCTTGAGCAACTTATCTTTCAGTATCTCTCTTTGGAGAGTCTCATACATCACGGCTAATTCTAGGTTGCCACCACCCAGAGAGGATTTTGCAGCTCAAGCCTGGTGTTACGGTCTGGTGAATGGCATGAAGAGAATGGCCAAGTCTGGGGTGGCATTTATCTTATATGTGAAGAGAGTTTGCTTTTTTTTTTTTTTAAAAAAAAAAAAAGGGCAAAAGAGAAGCAGGGTTTCAAGGCAGGTCTACAAAACCCTATGAGGGGAAGTGAAACTCAACATTTTCTTCTTTACCCATAGACCGGGAAGCAGGAATATCTTGGGAGATGCGAGCCGTGCTGGAAATGTGCTCAAAGAGAGCCCCGAATGAGAGACTCCTGCAGCCACGTGGAAAACGATGCAGAAGATGTACTAGAAAAGACTAAGACATCTTTTTCTGGCAGCACAGGACTTGCATGGGTCTGAATCCTGCCACTAAACCCAGGACTGAGGCCATGCTGGGGCAGAGGGAATGGGGAAGAGCAAGAGGCATCTGTAGTTGGAAGGACGAGAGAAGCTGAAGCCCTGGGCAGTCCCCAGGCTGCCTTATCATCTCCAGTGATTCCCTGTCAGAAGCATTTAGGCTTCTGCTGTTGATTTTTTTTTTTCTTCCTCTTTTCTTTTCCCTCACTACTCAAATAGAATAGGTGACAAGGTTTTATATCATCTTCCCAACACCATTTCACTGAAAAGAGGCTATTTAACTTTTATTTGGAAGAAAGAAACATTTTGGTCACCTGGCCAAAATGGAGGATACTGATTTTTATATATATATTTTTTTTATATCCAGTGATGTCTCTTAACTTCAAAATATTTGCTAATCTGAATTCAGAACAGGGTAGAAAGCAAACTGCATGGGATTCCCACGTGCCTATTAACAAAGTCACAAGGAAGAGCCCCCAGCGTCCCACAGCTGGGACAAAGAAGGTTTATCATTTCAGAGGAGGTGGTTTAGCCTTGTGCTTAAGGACTGCAACATTCAGCTCGCTTTTCCATCACTGACCTGTTACGTGGCCTTAGCAGCACCGCTCCAGCCCTGTGTGCCATCCAACTTTGTCTCCGCATCCGGGGCCGTTCCTGGTACCCAGCCTCCCAGCCCAGGCTGGCTGCTCCATGCCCAAGCATTGGGATTCATGGCACATCCTCCAGAATGAAGAGATTTCTCCCGTCTCCTGTCAGGCCTGGAGCACGTGTTATTGCTTGTGGGCAGAGGCATCTCCTTGTCTCAGGTGAGCAGGGTGGAGCGCGGCACCTGGGAGCCATGGCCAGCTGCTGCCTCCACAATAGCTAATGGCAAACCCGGCACATCAGAGAGCACGAGGATCAGCTGTGGAGGGGTGGGCAGGGGAGAGACCAAAACCAAGCGAGAGAAACTGACCTGGAGGAAAAAAAAAACCCAAAAAAAACCAAGAAGAAAAAACCCCACAAAGCTGAAAGGCAGAGTACAGAAAAAAAGAGTTACCAGGAGATTTTTAAATACAAAGCAAGAGCCAGCCCAGAAGGAATGTACACAGAATGCATGAAAATCTCTTCTCCTCTGACAAAGAGCATTTTCCACAAGCTCAGCTCAGTGCTTCATGCCTGTGCCTTCCCTCTCTTGTGGCCGGGGGGAGGGAGGCAGAGGGCAGGGCTGCAGGCATGCCAGCTATTGATGTCTTTTCCAAAGGCGCCACAAGCTTTCTTCACTGCTTAAACCCCCAAATCAAATTTCAGAGGTTTGCCCATCTCATCCTCAGTCAAAGGGAAAACAAAACCCGACCCCCTGGGAGGACCCGACCCACAGCCCCGGCCCCCCCAAACCGGCACCTCCTCGCCCTCCCTCACAGTGGGAACATTCCCGGGTTGCCCACAGCAAGGTTTGGTCCTAGAGACAAGCGGGATTCAGCCCCACCGGGGCTGTGCAGGGATGGGCAAAGTTCCCACTGCTGCAGCCCAGGGTGAGGCAACGGCCGGTGGTGCCGTTTGTTCCCAAAAGGTGAAAACTTGCCCTCTAAACTCACAGTGACCACCAGTCAACCCATTCCCAGGAAGAAGACCTCAATTTCTATCTATGTCTCCACATCCGAGGGCACCAGGCGGCCAGTGCAGGGTTTGGTGATACCAGGAGCAGGTGTGAGGCCAAACCGTGCTCGGTAAAAGGCTCCAAAGCAGCCGGTTATTCCCTGAGCTATCCATACAGCCGAGATGGTAACTAATTCTGTCCTTACACCGAGCTGCCAGGAGAGAGGGAGGATTTCTGAGCTATTCACTTATTTAACTTCTTGTGAGATCAGTCCTGCTGCCTTGCTGCTAACAGCGAGAGCCGGCTTCTCCATGTGAGCCCAGCTGGTGCACCTTCCGAATTCCTTGGCAGGCTGACTCTCCAGCCTGAACTGTCTCCGTCATGTCCTCCAAACGGGGTATTTTTGCTTCAGAGTTTGACGTTAAAGAGATAAAGATAACCTGGAGATTTTTGGGTCTGAAAGCCGAGAGATTTGTTGTGCTGGGGAAAGTCTCACAATGTGATTTTGGAGTGCCGCAGCTCGGCCGGCTCGGTCTGGGCTCTGCAAATGCATTTTCCAGTTGTTCTCAGTGTGAGTGAGTGCCAGGCAGCAAATTTTAGGAAAATGAGATTGTTAATTATAGATCACTGTTGCAAAACTCTGAGGCTTGCAAACTCCAGCAGGTATTGGGCAGGTAATTTAGGGGTTAGCTCTCTGGGCGTTGCACCATCCCTAAAGGTTTTTCCTCCTGCTTGACCTGTGCTCGTGCCGGGGTCCCAATGCCCACCCGGCTTTTCTGCACCTAATCCTGGTGATTTCGCAGCCCATCTCACCTCTGTGTAGGAAAACTCTAACTCCACTACCCAAGGCAGGTCACCACTCTGTATGACTTTTGTTCTAAGCAGCACTATTGAGTTGATAACAATCCTAATCCGTCTCTTTGGTGCATAACTTCCAGCATCTAACTCCCTTAAAATTGCCTTAAAGCCACTCACAGGCACAGAGCTGATGCCATCTTCCTATTGTCTGGCCAAAGCAAAGACTTAAAAGCTGCTGTTCTGTAACTTTTCAGCAAAAAAGAATATTATTAATAGCAAGATGATAAGACTTCCAGGTTTCAAAGTCAGGAGACATGAATGATTTCTTTTCCTAAAGAATTAAACCCAATGAAAATGCAGTATTTCCTTCAGAAGCAAGAGCTCCGTCTCAGCCAAAAGGAGGACAGAGAATGACATGTGCTCCAAATTAACCACAAGTGATCACACCCGCCAAAAGGCAGGACACGGAACTTCTGCAAAGAGGGTTTGCACTTAAACCTGGTGTATTTACAACAGCTCTGGAGATTCTCCTGCTGGAGGCACAGGGTGGGGACCGGCAATGCGGAGGTAGCATGATGCAGTTTGGTTTGCCAGAATGCCATTACTATAAAAGGAAAATCCCAGTTAGTAGAAGATATGAATTTCTAAAAGTCAACCTATTAGCACAGGCTAGGAGGGGGAGCAGTGCTAATTGTTAATGATTATTTTGAATTACTGCTCCCTCCCTGTGTTTACTTCGGAGACAATTGCAGGGAGGAGCTGCCCAGAAGGAATGTGGGAGCAGGGACGTTCCTTCCCAGAGCATCCCTAGGGCTGACAGCGCTGCACCACTTGGCACCGCAGAGAAAGGGTCTGAGTTTGTCTTCTCCTCTCTCAGGGTGATAGTGGTTCCCCCAGAGCATGTGCTCGGGGCTTTAATTTTCCATGTGCTCACGAGCAGTGCCAAGGAGAAAGGTGGGAGGACCCGAGTTCTCCCTTTACGCAGACCCCAGCTGAGCAGAAGCAGCAGAAGTCTGACAGAGCTCATGTCCCCACCTCGGGAGCTGCTCCTCACGGAGACGCTCCCCACGCAGCTCTGAGGGACACCAAGCTCTGGCACAGGTGCCTGGTTTGGATGAACTGGGCAGAAACACAGATTTTCCTCTTTGTGTGCAGACTGTTACGGAGTGTCCCACCAGCCAGGTGCCTGGTCTCAGTGGTTTCTGTCAGAATAGGGCAAAAGGCTGATTCTGGGCAGGAACGGCCGCACTGAGCATCCTCCCAGCTGGGCAGCCGCTTCCCGAAGGAGGGCTGAGAAAACCGGGAGTACACGGGACGTGTCTGACCGCAGGGCCTGGCCGCACCAAGGCAAGTGCTCAGAGACCACAGACACAGCCTGGACGGGGCAGGAGGCTCGATGCGATATAAACTACCCATCAGCCTTCCACATTTCAATTTGCACCACGAACAGGCTGCAGCCACGGAGCGGAAGGTGCCTCAGTGCCCTCCCAGCGCCCTGAGCCGGCGCTTCAAGCTGTGCTTTCTGCCCGCGTTGCTGAGCGAAGCCCCTGGAGAAGCCCCCGCCAGACTGGGTGGGTGATGGTGCGGAGCTGGGGCGGGTTGGGGGAGGCAGAGCCACGGCGCGGGGCTGCTCCACGTGCTGATAGACCTGCACAGCGCACACTGAACTGATAAGGACAAAACCTGTTGCCTGTGAGCCAGAGTTACATCTGCAGGCTGTGATGGATGTAAAACGTTTAAGTCAGAACACAGCAGCCACAGAATAGCAAGCCAGCCGAGCACTCTTCAATCCACTTTATTGATTTATTCCCTTCACTCCCGTCCCTAATGCTCCTCTCAGCTCTACGTGGCTCAATGCAGCACAAATTAACAGAGCCCACAAAAGCCCTCTGAAGCCATTCCCCTGATTAACAGGTCTGTAGTGCTGAAAGATATCTTCATTTTAATAACCTGGCACTAAATGGATTACAGCCATGGAACTGAATTCACGTCATTCCCCAAAGGGAGAAATGGCACATATTTTTATATGCCGTAGGAATTGCCAAAGATCGGGACAAATGACTCAAATAAGAATCAAAAAGAGGAAAGTTATGGAAGGAAGGGCAAAACGCTGCAGGGACTCACTGGAGACTCTGCCGAGGCTGGGTGGTGCTGGTGGTGGTCAGCGTGGGCCTGGCCAGCCCTGCCCGCAGCCCTGCCCGCAGCCCTGCCCGTCCCTCTGCCTGTCCCTCTGCTTGTCCCTCTGCGCTGCCTCCCTCTGCCTGGACCCAAGGCGTTGGTGCAGAGCAGAGCATCGTCACACACGTCTCGGTGCAGCCCCAGGACTTACACAGCTACTTTTTGCAACGTCAGTGGAGTTTTCTTTTCCTTTCTGGCCACTGATGGAGGCAACCAAGGGGCACTTGCATGTAACCCAAAGTACCTCCAAGCAGCGAGCACGAGCCCTGCCCGCGGATGCCCCGGCTCCCACCCACAGCTCTGTTCATCAGCCCGGCACCTGGAGCGCATGCCAGGCTGTGAGCAGAGCAAAAGGGGGAGCAGCACTATGGGGCAGTGGGCAAGTGTCCCCTTCCCGGGTCATCACAAAGCTCCATTTTCAGTCTTTCATCAGGACTAAAAACCCAAGAAACGTTACAATTCATTCAGGATGAAAACTCTCCCTGCACAGAAGGTCTGGGCGCTATTTAGAGACCTGGAAGTTGTGCTGAGACCACTCAGTGGCCTGCCAGGCACTTGACCCTTGGATTTAATGGCTAATTGGGCCTGGCTGAACCTCCCACATCTCTCCAGGAATACGCACAGGCTTCTGTGCTTCAGAGGAACCATGAGGATACTGAGTGACTCTTCCTTCCAGCTGACCCGTGCCACTGAGCCTGGGCCAGCCCCACTGGCCACATTTGCTGCTGCTGTTCTCACCCCCGTGGTCACATTGTCACCCCAGATAACCTACGAGCAACAGAAGGGGAGGGAAAGCTCCAGAGCCAGCTAGCGAGATAAAGACCGACAGATTATAAGGTGTTTATGCTTTTGCAAAATTGAAGTCTTGAAGGCAAGACAGGTTTACATTGGCAAAGAATTAATGGTTTGATGTAGCACAAGGGGACAGCAAGAGCAGAGAGAGGGGCCATCTATCAGCATGCCCTGATGGCATAAAGGAAAGAGATGCAGGCATAAATCAGGTCCTGCGTAGGAAATAAGCAGGATGGATGACAGGCAGTAGCCGGTGATCTGTTATTCCCACAGCGCGCCAGGAGATGCAGGAAATGTGTCTGGGTGCTTCTAGATCTCATTTCAGCAAGCGCATGGTGGGTATCTCCGGGCTGGATGAAACCTTCCCCGCCCGGGAGGCCCGTCTGAGGCAGAGGCACCCGGGTGCTTCACTCCTCCTCTCTGGAGGTGTCTGTGCCCAGGTGCCATCTCCACGACTCTGAGGGAGATGAGCCCAGACTGAGGTGTCCTGAGCAGAGGGGGTTTATCTTCCCATGAACTGAAGCAGATTAGGGGATACTCAGCCAAATGCTGCTGTGAATGGACCCTTCTGCAAAGGATCTTCCCAGCCTGGCCCTGCCCCGGGCTCACGTTGGTGCCAACACATTTGTCCCTCTGGTGTCTTTGCATCACTTTCCCTCCCTGCTATGTTGTTCCTCGCTCAGGCGCTGCTTTGGAATCGTGGGCACTCTCCTAAGGCAGACAAAACCGAAACTAGGCTGCTCCATGGGCTTAGACTAGTCTCTAGTTTGCAATCCCCGTTTTAAGATTTTGGGTCCAGTTTTATCTGGTTATTCTCCAGACCTCCCCACAGCAGTCTCCCGTGCTGCTCTGCACTTCAAAGGGAAATGAGACCTTACACGTTTAATTGAAGCCAATTTCCTCCCTGTTGTCGGGTTAGTGAGGGGGGATTAATGGGGGCCAAGTCTCAGTCCTCTGGAGACACCGAAACATTTCAACACACGGGGCAACCCTGGGGGGGTGAAAAACACGCAATGGGGAGCTGGAGGTGACCAGGGCTGATCAGGAGCAGCTGAGATACATAAATCTCTCAAACTATCAAGAGCTGCTACCTCCCCCCATCCCTCTTTATTTAAGCTATGTTTTTTGAGTGAAACCTGAAGCAATTAAACTCTCTTTCATCAGATATCCTGCCTTCAATTTACCTCCTGCTTAGCAATGTCACAGGGAAAGGAAGGACGTGGGAGGCTCCTGCAGCCTTGCACAGGGCTGGGCGGGACGTGGCGCAGAGACAACCCAGCCGAGCCCCACTGCCCTGGTGCGTCCCTGCAGCCTCCATCCCCTTTGGCAGCAGCCCTCGCCTGTGGGTCAGCTCACGGCTCTGGAGGGGAAAGCTGGAGAGGTGTCCCGCAAACTGGGGTGGCCTTTGTGCAACGCAAGCCTGGCACAGCAAGGAGGGAAGTGAGGCCGCCCGGAAAGCGGAGGGTGGGGAGGCAGCAGCGGAGGGGGTGATGGCTGGGGATACTGGTGGTGCCCACAGGTATGGACAAGGGTCCAGCTCCCGTGCAGCTTCTCAGCCTGTTTTTAAGACCCAGCTCACACAGGTCAAAGCACGACACCATCTTCCCCATTCGGGTCCACCAGACACTGTCCCACCTCCTCCCCTCACCCCGCCTGGGTGCTTGTCCCTGCTGTTCCCAGAGGATGAGGAAGGGCTTTGCAGGGAGGGACGAGGGTGCTGGTGTGATGCTGTGACGGGGGGAGCTCGAGCCCTCTCCCCATCAACCATACTGCTGCTCCTGGGAGGAAGGGGAACACCACAGCTGTGCGAAGCTCCTGCAAGGCTCAACCCTTCCCCGCCTGTGATAAAGCAGACCCGGTGATAGATTATACATTGGCCAGAAAAGCTGTGAGATCGGGGTTTGTTTGGACAGTTTTAGGGTCACTTCGAGGCTCCCTGAGAGCCAGCTGCTGTCAACAACCGGCAAGAGCAGCTCCCGCTGGGACCCGGCCTCTTCTCCTGGAGGTCCTACACCCGGGGGCTGCAGAGTTGAAGCCTCCCTCCTGTCTGGGGAGGAAATTCTGTTGGTTTTTCCCACCCTCCGACCCACCCTGGCCCCAGCGTTTTCTTGCTACAAACATCAGGATGCAGCTGGTCCAAAGGACCATCCCCGGTCCTCACTCCTGCCTTGCCCAAATGCGGGAGGACAAATCAGCTCAAGTGTGGCAGATTTAGGATTAATCTAAAGGATTTAGGATCCCACGGGTTCACCTGTCTGTGGTTGCACAGGCACTAAGCCCTGATCTTGAGCAGTAACCCTGCACCCCAGGGAAGACGTGGTGACATTGCCATGCCAGCACTGATGGGCAGGGTGGCTGGGGGGTGCAGGAGGTTGGACTCCATAGGCAGATCACACTCCCCCCTTTTTTATTTTGCCGTGCAGCCTGAGCCTAAACCCATCCCCTGCTGTGAGGCTGAAGCACACAAACATTAACCCTCCAGCTGTAAAACCTGACTTGGTGTTTAACAACCACACAGCGAACCACAGTGATCCTAAAAACTCCACTGAAATTCCCAAGCCAAGGACCGCAACTGGTATTAATTAATTCCACTGACAACTTTTTTTGGTGCCACCAGGTGGTAACAACGTGTATCTCAGCGATGTCACCAGGAGCTGGCTGTCCCCTAATGCCACCCAGTCTTGGATGGCTGCACTTAAGCCACTGGTGGGTGGAAAAGAAATCACCATGTGCTGGGGAATCTATCTCCAGGGAGCAGTGGCGGAGCACAAATCCTCCCTGGAGTATTGTATGGCGATGGCGGGGGGACATGTTTTGAAGGATGGAGGGATCTTACCTGCCACCAAATGTCAATTTTCTCCAATGGCCCTTGGAAAAAAAGAGCTTGGCATGAGCAGCACGTGACAGCGGTGCAGAGAGGAGAGCCTCGGCGGTGCCTGCCTGGACCGGCTGCTCCACTGATGGAGGGTCCCAAGTGCCACTGTCCCCAGAACAGGCGCCCACGGGACACCTGGGGACACCAGGAGGACCTGGGACAGGGCAGGCTCCCTCCTTGGGAAACCCTGAGCCTGGTCCCCTGGCAGGGGAGGGAGGAGGAGGAGAAGACTGGAAGTGGGGAAGGGCAGAAATGACCTCAGCGATAAACACTCCATGACAAAGCTTCTTTCTGGGCTTTTCAGCAGCCCTTATTGCCCACAGGAGAGTTGAGCTGCATAGAGCGCTTTTCATACGCTACATCCTGCCCGTCCTCCTGCCCGCCCCGGCTCCGCCGCTGCCCCTCCATCTCTCATCAGGCAGACGGTCCTGGCTTTATTTTTTCAAGGTGGAAGAAAGCGAAAAACCTTTGATGCCAGGAAGCGATGGAGAATATTTTCTGCTCCTGAAATAAAAGATAAAATTTTTCAAGCATCTCGTCTTCTCCTGCGGCCCCCCCCACCTTCCCCATCCCTCACTCCCTGTCTCCCCCCGCTCCCCACCTCCCCGACCAGGTGAACTCCTCAGCGGAGCCAGTTGTCATCTTTTCAACACCTCGTTTTTCCCCTCGCTCCCGGTGCGCAGGGAGCGACTCTTCCTGTTTACACACCTCTGGCTCTGGGGTGGGAGGTGAAACAAAACCAGCTTTCACTCGGCGGAGGGGACCGTGGGAGATGGAGCAGCCCCGGCCGTGGTACCCACCACATCGCCTCTCCCATCCACGTGCTCATCGCCCGCCGCTCTGGGATGGCCGAGCTGCTCCTCCCCAGGGACCCCCCTGCTCCTTCCTCTGGGTTGGCTCCCACCTCCGCAGGAAAGTGGCCAGCCTGGCCGATAGCTTGAGACATCTCCTGGATGTCACCCGCTGCGCCGTGCATGGTCGCTGGCACCTTTCTGGGTGGTGCAGCCGCCACGGAGGGTCCCGTCCCTGTTATCACACGCCATAGGTTGTAAAGCTGAGTTTTACCAGCAAAGCGTGTGAAGCCATTTTGAGGAGCACAGGCTGCTGGTAGCCACCGGCCTGACCTCCGTGCGCTGTTTTCACCATAATTTATTAGAGGCTGGGCCCATCCCAGCTCTGCCTGTGCACATCAGGGAAGGGGGAAACAACTCCGCTCCTCTGCAGCTGCAGCGTATCAGAGCTGGTGAGCTTTGAATTGGAAAGAAAAACTCTCCCACCCTTCTCCTCATGTAATGGGATTGTCTCCCTCCCAAGCAGCCTTGGGGCTGTGCTCTGGGGAGTTTCACAGCCCCTTCGTGATTGCCAAGACACCTGGATGAGCCTCCCCAGTGCCAGCAGATGTGACACGTCCCTGTGTGCACACCGAGACATGGCCCACGCTGGACCCCGTGTCTTCTGCTGGTCCTGTGCCTGGGAAGAAGCCCTTCTCCAGGTCCTTGGTGCCTTCGGAGCCCCAGCTGAGCGCTGCACAGGCTCGCACCAGGTGAAGAGACTTGAGGAACCGGCTCTCGATGCTGGGAATGACCTGCCACCCCCCGGCTCCACTGCCTGGGACGAGCACCGCTCCTCTGCCCCGCTCCCCGTGCCCACGCAGAGGAGAGTGGGCTGGTTTTGTTACAGCTGCTGGCTGATGCTCCTTTATTCATTTATCATCAAAGTCACATCTCCTAAAATGTGACAGAAAACATACAGATGAGGGAAAGAAGTAAAGTTTGCTGAGCAGGGCGGGATTTTCATGCTATTTAGGGGACTCTGTCCTACTTTCTGGTGTTGCTTTTCCTCCCTGACAATACTCCAAGGGCAAAGCCTCTGAGGATGCCCAGCCCTTGACCTTCTTAGGCAGGCAGAGCTCGCTCAGACGCAGCCTCCCCGACGGACCCAGGGCTGGCGTCTGAATTAAGGATGTTGATTGCATTCAGATTCTAATTTACTCGACTTGCTACTAGGAAGTCATCAGAAAAGACATTTTAAAATCATTCAGGGAAAACTCAGAGCATAAAATTTTAATTGCCACCTTGTGAAATAAGGTTCTCCCAGGCTGGCCAAGTCTGGCTGCTTTGCCAGGGGATGTGCTCCTCGCCAGCTCTGCTGCCGTGGGCAGCGGTGGGCGGGCAGGGGGACGGAGACGGCGGATGAGCGGCTGCTGGAGGTGCCATAGGACCTTGATCTTTACAAACAGTTTAGGGAAAATATTTTGCCTCCGACACCAGCAGTGGCCCTGGGTCGGGCACTATGGGAACTCATCTCCCATCGTAGCTCAAACTTTCACCCCTTTAGCAAAACCTTTCTGATATTTATAATAGATGCCACCTTCACCTCTGGAGCATGATTGAATTATTCATAGTAACCCGTTTAATAGAATAATTCTGCTTGGTTTCAGACTGAAAATTGCCTATGAACAGCTTTCAGTTTTGATGATGTAATTCAAAACGTAGAATTAAAAGTATCTGGGCCCGTGGCTGGTCCCTGAGTGCTGTGAATATCAAACACTGGCCACAGTGGCAGGGCTACAGGGCCCAGCTCTGCCCAGGCACACACACCAGCCACGACTCTGCCTCTGCCCCTCTGCCCCCTTCATTCCAGGGCCTGCTTACCCCCGTGTGCGCCGGCGTCACCCTTTCGGGGGCTTTGCCTTGTGACCTGCCTGGGTTACAGGGCTCTCCTGCAAGGGCAATCTGTGCTTCGAAAGCTTTTTTCCCCGACTTTCCCCCCTTCTTTATAATGAAATCAAATTAGGCTTTCTGCAAGTATGCTCTTCTATTTGTGGATAAAGCCTGACATTCGTTTCAGATTATCTAAGGTAAGGATTTTGGGCAGGCACCCAGCAAGATTTGAGGAAGGGGGATTAGCCCAGTCCCTGCCCGACGTTGGTTCAGGCTCTGCTATTAGATTCTTCTGATCTGAGGTGCTGCCAGGACACCCTTGCTGTGCAAAGAGGTTCCTCTCACTCCTTTGGCGGGTGGATAGTGTTGTGGTTTGGGTGAGCAAAGTCTCCATCCTTTGCCTGTACAGCTTCCTGCATTTGGAACTAATTCCTCCAGCAGCTGTTACAAGCTACTGACTTCAGAAGCCAGGCTGAACCGGGGAAAATTATTTCTGCTGCGGCCAAAAATGCATTAGGCCTTTGGTTTGGCTTTGAATATTCCTATTAAGCATCCCCAAAGTGAGGACATTTGAAAGAACAACCCAAAGCCAACTCGCCCATCATGGCAGTCTGTGCCTGTGCAACCTGGCAGCATCCCCTGCCCGCCGCGGGCAGCACAGCCCCGCTGCTGCCTGCACAGGCAGGTGCCCCACGCCGCAGGCACAGCCTCTGGGGTCACCCGCTGCCGGGCTGCCAGCACGAGGGAGGTTTATGCACACACATACGTGTGACGCTAAAATAGATGCGTTATGTGTGCAAGTGGAAGAGAGAAAAAGGAATTCGTTTGGCGTACTTGTCATGTGGAGCTCTGTGCGCTGAAGGAAGATGCCTGGGAGCTTCCAGAGCTCTCTTTTCCCTTGTCTATCTGTTTGCTAATGAGTGTGCTAATATCTCTGCTTGCCTGTAGCAGCAGTGATGTACCTACCAGACGACCTGCACTGAAGGTGGGTCTGTCCTTTTCTGTCTCCCTCTAAACGCACCGAGATCTCAAACGACTTCTGTAGAAAGGATGAGACAGAGGTCCCTGCCATGACCCCCCCTCCCCTTTCCTCTAGGCAGAGACTGAATATGGTGCCCCCACTTGGCATATATCCTCTTGAAAACATAATTCCATAAACTCTTCAACTTTTTCCTGCTGGCTCCCTGAACACACACAATAGGACGATAAAAATCCTTACAAATGTGCATTCTCTCCAGAGCCACTTGTCTTTTTCTGCAAACAAAAGGACATCGCTGGTTTGAAAGGCTGGGAGCAGAACTGAGAGGGACCCCATTAGAAATCCCCAGCAGTGAATGGAGCATTGCCAGTCCACAGGCAAAAAAAGCATCAGCTCCTCTGTGCCAGCAAGGAGCTACCAAGGTCTCGGTAAGTTATTCCAGCTCTCTGCCTTCGTATTTCTACCACACGCCTCTGAGCACCAGCACGGTGTGGCAGATGAGAGACCATTTCAGTCTGAAATGCTACCCGCTCCCTAAATCCTGGGGTGGGGGGAGCTGCCTGCCTGTCTCAGCTCTTCATATCTCTTCCAGGCAAAGCAATCCCTTCCTCCTTGTCCTTCCCAAGGTGCCAGTCAGCTCTCCCAGACACCAAAAGCGTGACAAAGCCATAGATCTATCTCGCCTTCATTTGACCCACCGGTGACAATATCTTCTTCCAGGGCAGCAGCAGCAAAGGGAGTTAAATCTCAGTGATGCCTCCATGTCACCGAGCCTTCAACCTGCTGTGCAAATAACCCCAGCATGTGCCTTGCTTGGCCTCATCTGCTTGGAATTAATATTAATTCCAAAATGAAGGTAGATTGCCATCCACTTTGCTAGTCACACGGGCTCAGATTGGGCTATCAATCTCCATTTGAGATAAAGCACCTCGCAGTCTTGTGTCCCAGTGCAGAGAGACCAAATGAAATCCTAAGATGTATTTTCTGGGTAAGTCTGGTTTTGGTTTTTTCCAAAGTCCTGGCCAAGAGCACGTCCCTGCTGGTGGCAGGAGCAGCAGTGCCTAAGTCATTTCTTTTTTCAACTTGAAATACAGAGATGTTCACAGAAAATATCTATAAAAACCTCAGAGAGTCCTGAACACCGGAAGACTGGCAGGGAAGAGAGAAGAGCTGCTCATCTGTTCAGGAGTGGCCCAGGACTTGGAGAGGAGCCGTATGCCATCTCTTGACTGGTTATTCCACACGTGCAAAATAATTTCTGCATGAAGACAGCGACCTGACCCTGGCCAGGTGGAGACGCAGCCCCTACGCTGCCAAGGCTCTGGGTGGAAGGGATTTGGTGTCGCTGGGGGCCGAGAGGTGTCCCTGGGTGGGGAGAGCATGTGGCTGGGGGTGGGAGAAGGCCAGATCCCCAGGGACCCCGGCAGCAATCCGTCCAGGGTTATTCTGATATGTGGGACTGGAGCAACCTATATCCTGCTCCCCTGTTAACTGCAGGGCAAACATGGCTCAAAGCCACCCTGCCCTTCCCTCCCTCCTGAGAGCCTGCGCCGACTGCACGGCCCAGAATTAGCTAAAACACGCTGGGGTTTGTGTTTAAAACAAACTCGTATAAATCCATACCAGATAACTCGTGAAATCTTCTAAATCCCCTCTGCAAACACACCCCCATTCCCCCCCCCCCGATTTATCTGAACATCTTAGTTATTCAGTGATGGGTGCTGAGAAAAAAAGATCAGGCTGAGGGCAGACAGACGTGGCCTCACTCCTCTCCCAGAAGAACACCACAAGTTTGTGACTGGAAATCAGAAAATTACTCTGCCTTCCCCCTCATCCTCCCTCTAAGCAAGCTCCTGGCCTTATACAATTATTTGTCTGCTGGTAAGAGGCAAATCAAATATCATTAAGGCGAGTCGAGCAGCTACGAGCCGGATGCTGGCTGTCAGAACGGCACTTTGCAAAGCAATTCGAACCAGCGGACACACGCTCTCCTTTCCCTCAGATACTCCGGTCGCCCTGCGAGTATCCCTGAGTATCTCCTAACCAACATATCAATTAAGTTACACTTTGGCTAGCAAGGGAGTGCGCCCGGGACTGTATTGATCCTCGAGCACTGCGGTGTGCAGAGTCTGTAATGGCTGCAGATGAGACATCCCAGCCAGGGAAGCTGGATCTTCAAGCATCTGATAGATCAATAGCTTTCATAAACCAGACTGAAAAATAGGGGAGAGTAATAACGGTAACAGAAATGCTGGGCTACACTTACAGAAGAAAAACAATTTGAGGAGGACCAAATAGCGACATTGATCATGCCACTCTTTTCCCAGTTTTATCTTTGCGAAAGTATTTGGCTAACTCCAGACAGTGCGAACCTTTATTTAAACTGCAGTGCAATTAGAGGCTGTACATTGTACTGCTACTCTTTACATATCGAGTGTGCTTATGCTCTTTAGAGATAACCCTTGTTTTAATTAAGTAAATTGCTTGGGCAGAGCTCCTCTCCCCCCTCCCCTGCAGTGACAAACCCTCACCTTGGGAGGGAGAATTGTGCATCTCACGCACACAGTGAGTGCACGGGAAGAGGGGCAGAGCCACTTTCCTCTTGGTGACATTTGTGACATTTGTGACAAAGGGACTGGAGGCTGCTGGCTGGGAAAAGCCCGGGCTCAGCCCTGGAAGCATCCCAGGACACAGTTCAGAGCAGTTTTAACACCATGCAGACTCTGCCCTGGACAAGGAAACTGGACACGACGTATGCTGCGATGCCCCAAGGACACGTGGCACTCCTGATGCTCCAGAGACTGCAAAACCAAAAAAAAAAATTGGAGGCCGGGAGCCCCCGAGGGTCTGTGGGGGATGCTGCTGGCGGCGCTCTGCCGCTGTAGGTAAGAACAGCCTCACATTTTCCTGCCCTCACTACGAGAACTGGTTGGCAGAGCTGATTTTCTGGCTTAACCACATAACCACCCGCAGAGAGCACGCTCGAGCACGTCAAGATGTTCTCAGCCGATGGGCTGGGAGGCCGGGGGCAGCCCGGACAGCTTCGGTGGTGTCTGCATCGCCCCGGTGACGCGGCCCCACCGCAGTTGCTGCTCGGGACCGGCGAGCACCTGCCACGGCAGCCTGGAAGAATTATGTGCAGCACTTAGGAGTAAATGCGTGCTATGCTTGGCAGTACCTGAACAGATGATATCTCTTGGAATATACCTGACTATTTTTTATTTTTTTTTTAGAGACCTGATTGTGGTTGTTGACAAGTTTTGCTAAACAACATCAGGACCAGGGTTTTCTGCAGAATGCGCCAAGCAACGCCCGAAACCTGGGGCTATAACGGAGTCTTGCAAGGAGTGTGTTAGGCCTGTCAAGGAGTTAATAAAGTTTATTGAGTCTTCCAGCCGTCAGTGTCTGATCCTTCATCAAGGCCCACAACAAAACTGCCAGGGAAAATACATTTGCTCGTCAGAGGCGGGTGGTGAAATAATGCAGGATGGTAAATGCCAGGGCAAGGCTGGCAGTAGGGGTGGGTGGTGAGGAGGTGACCTCATTGAGAGCTGGGTTAAACCCAGGGAATTTTAGATTTAAAAGGAACAATTTGCAGAAGCTGTCATGGAAGTTGCTGTGAGGGTAAAGGCAATCAAACAAGAGCACAGCTCTGTGGTTCGGGAGAGATTTATCTGCCATCTAAAGAAGACTCATGTCTTGTCATGGTAACTGGCAGATTTGCTCAGTGGAAGTACCAGAGAGATGTCCTGAGACTGCAAAGCGGTAGAAAGCCCAGGGAGACTCCAGCAAGAGATGAAATCTCCTGGAGGTGCCAGACTCTGTCCCCCTCATGTCATGCACAGGAATGGGCTGTCTTTACTTATTTATGAGTCTCAATTAACTTCTTCCCCTGTTCCTGCCGTGGCTGAGAACAACAAAGGGAGGTAAAACCGATGATGGACGAAACCACCCCCTCATCCTACCTGAAGCCTCAGCTGGTATTTGCTTGGACTCGGGGCTCTGCTCTGGCTTTGTGCCGTTGGAGCAGCGCGGGTGGCACGTGGGTCGCTGGGGACACTGCTCCTCGGGCAGGATTGTACCCGCAAAGCTTCCTGAGCAAAGCCCTGCGTCAGCTTCCTCGCGGCGGGTCTGTCAAGCTGGAACAACCTTGGGAGATGTTCAAACCTTGGAGCTCTACCCAAGCAAACAAACTTGTGAAACGTCTCCTCTTGCCTCCTCACTTCAATCCTGTCCACTCCAGAGAGCCATAGGGAGGAGAGTGGCCATCTGTTTGGAGTTTGCTTTGAAAAGAGAAGGAAACCAATCGTCTCGGACAGCATCTCCCAGAGCCTGTTACTCATCCGCTGATTCTTCTGCAGCCTTGGCACAGAGAGCAATTCAGCAACGATTTTTCAGAAAACCAGAGTCCAGGAGAGAGTCTGGTTTACAATTATTCTTCAGTTACATAGGTAATTTTAACTGGGATTAGCTGATCCTGTAAAGTAATTGAAGCCAGGAGGTCTGGGGCTGCTGCGCTGTTATTATCACCATATGCCATTGGAAAAACAATGGGTGATGGCTGTCTTTTAAAGTGGTTTTCAAAACCCTCTAATTCAGTCTTTCCAGGTATGAAGGGAGAGCAAAATTTGACAGGCAGGGAGGGGGGGAGAAGGTTGTAGAGATGAATGAACAGAAAACCAAAAGAGATTGAGATGGACAAAAGGGTTGATTGGAGAGGCAATGAGGAAAGGGTCTGCTTCTTTGGCTGCAGAGAAAGAAGAGGGACTTATTTTTCCAGCCTGATCCCCGTGCACAGTTAATGGCTGTTGCTTCCAGGAGGACAGCACTACGTTATTCCTACCTTTAGATGAAGACAACCACCCTGCAAGTAAAATGCTGGAACGCCCCCCTACCCTCACCGTCTTGCGATACTTTGGCATGTTGGCAGGTGCCGCAGCTGCCTGAGGGATTACCAGCCCAGCTGGCATGCCCAGCCTTCGCTGCGGGCTCTCCGCCAGCTCGCCAAATAAAGGAGCCTTCAGTGGGTCGCCGAGCGCCGGCGCCCGCCATCCCGCAGCGCAGCAGACGGCCGAGCCAGCCCCGTGCGGAGCCACTTGACCGGTGCCCGCCCCCAAGGTGCTCTCTGCAGTGAGCACCAGGTTGTCCGGGAGTTCTCTTAATTGCTTGGAGGGTTTTTAACCCCTCTGAGAAATCACCAGATTCCCTGAGTGGTGCTTAGTGTTTCCTCAGAAGAGCCTGGAAGCACGAGCGCTCGCAGATGTGCAGAAGTGGAGAGGGAAAGCCAGATGCACGGGGCAGAGGCTTGGGGACTCTGCAGCCTCTCCTGCCTGCTGCAGCCGTGCAGAGCTGTCCTCGGGCACAAAGCGCCCCAGAAGCTCCCGCAGCCGACCCGAGCAGCCGTGTTTTCTGCCAGTATCTCAAATATCACCCTGCTGGTTTTACTGGCCCAAATTGTGCCCAAATCGTCCCCCTGCAGGTACCGCCTGGGAGAAATTACTGCCATACCTGAGGATGTATTATCTAAAATGTCCTCTGCTGTGAACGCTGCCTGCAACAGCAGGACCAAGGCTTAATCTCCTTAATAATAGTCCAAGATATATTCGGATGGAATATTTCTGTTGGGTTAATAAAAATAAACAAAGTTTTAGGACAAGCCAAGTGCAATTAAAGCATTTGCTTGCTTCAGATCTGGGGGACATTCCCGTGTAATCAGATTATGGTGATTCCCTCTCAGGTCCAGATTTGATCCTAAACTGCATGCCAAGGTCCCTTTACCTCCACAATAGAGGGGGCAAAAACCCAAAACACAATCAAGAAGAAAATACAATTAAAAAAAGAACTGCTTCTGCTGGGATTATAAAAAGCAGCGATTGCTGTGATTCTGCAGTAATCAAGGCCAGGCCAGGCCCTGTCTGTTGTTATTATCTCTCCCACTAACCCCCAATGTGTTTCCTATTTGGGTTGTTCTGGGTTTCCACGCAGAGCAGCCTGGACCAGCCCGTGGCAGGACCTGCAGCACCGGAGCCTCCCTCCCTCCTCAGGACACCCCGCTGGCTTCGGGGCTCAAGGCGAAGGTGACGGAGGGGCTGTCACCTCTGTGGGCATGAGAAGGGCTGGGGGATGCGCCTGCTTGGAGCATCCCGTGTTCCCGCATCCCAAACACAGGGGCTGGATGCCCAGCAGCTGCACCATGTCCCAGACCCCCAAGCTGGGGAAATAACCAGCAGAGAGGAAACGCTGCTATTTTAAGTCTCACTGGTGTGTTGGGCGGTTTGGCCCCCCATGGCTCCGAGGGCTTCTTGGCTCTTTTTGTAGGACTAGAGCAGCGTAACTCTGTCCCTCCTGGCCCACTGCTAGGATGACTGAGGAGCAGTAAGGCAACTTTCCTCACCAGCACGGACGAAAGGAGCAGGACCATCCTGAGATGTCCTCTTGTATTCAAACAGGGGGATGAAGGACCACAGGAAAACCTTTACTGTGATTTGTTTTTTTATAAAAACTAACCTTGTTTTCAACACAAAACCATTTGCCATGAAAAAAAGGGGGGAAAAAAGTGTTCCTAAATGACAAAGGAAAGGCGATATCTGCTTTTGGTCTAAGGCAGCGCTATGGTGTCCCCATCGCGGTACAGGTGACAGACGTGGTGGCCGTCCCCTCGGCACTGCCTGGCGTGGCCGATGGGCCTCCCTGCATCCCTCCCATGGGGCAGAGCCAGGGCCACGGTGCCGGGTCCTGCGCTGCCGGTGCAGCTACGTGGCACCACATGCTCATCCCTGGGAAGCTCCACAATTCCCACCTCTTCCATTCATCCTTATGCCAGTATTTATTTGGCCAAAACGCGGGCTGGCAGTTTTAATTTTCATTATTCCTTGTTTGTTATTCTTTACCCTGAAAGTGTTCAGCTCATGCACTCGGGGAGAAGAAGGAAGGTTGTGGGCCTCGGGGGAGCTGGCAGCGCCCGTGCAGCTGCCCCTGCCTGGGACCCCCTTCACCCGGGGAGGCGCGGGGGGAGCTCTGTGCTCGGTGCGTCCCCACGCAGCATCGCCGTGACGCGTGGCAAAGAGCCGAGGCTGAAGGAAGCAGCTGTGGCCGACTTGTGTTTACACAGAAAAATGTGTAAATCATCACGGATGCCTGGAAGTCAGGCGGGATCACCCAGGCGTTGGGGCCAGGCTGGGACCGGCACCGGGACGCGGAGGGCAGGGTCGGGGGTGCCCGCGCCAGCAGCTCGCTCTGCGCCTGAGCTGTGCTGCCAGCCTGGACCCACCTCTGGGGCCTCCAGTTTGGTTCCTGAGCTGGGGACGAGAAGCGAGTGACAGAGGGGAGCCTGAGATGGTTGGGAAGAGGAAGCAATCCTCTTTTTTATTTTGTGGTGGGACAGAAAAGCAGTGGTGTAGGGTCACCCGTGCAGGAAGGGAAAGAGCCAGCGGATGCTGCAGTTCAAATCTGGGCACCCTGGCACTGACAAGGAGAAAGTTGGTGGGAGAAGGAAGGGGAAGGGATGGGTCAGGAGTGTGAAGTGGGCAAAGAATCTCCTTTGCAAAGCCCATGGAGACATTCACGGCATCCCAGCCTGGAGCAGGCAGCAGGGCTTGGAGGAGAGGCAGCCCAGGGACCTGCTTGTGTTATTGTCTGGAGCAATCAGTCCAGAAGGTCCCAGTACACCCTAGTGGGACTCCAGATGGATCCTGGCTGGTGTTTATTTGACAAAGGGGTTTTGTCTGTCTGCTGGCCAGCAGCGCCAGGTAACCAGCCCATTTCCAAATTCTTAAATAACCCAAACAGCTGTCATTTTGCCAATGGACTGAACATCCCCACTCAGACCTGAAATCCAGGAGCTCCTGACACAACATGAGCTGGGCCGGGACTAACCGTCCTTCGCAAGATAAAGCTCCGCGCTGCATCCCCGGGTCCTGGGGGAGGCATTGTAGGGGCAGAGGACAGGGGACTTCTCCTTTTTCTAAGGACATCAGTGCTTCTACTGCTGACAGCTTTGCTGAAAATCCTCTGGTTTTGCCCAGAGCAGGTTGACCTTGCGGGTTTAGCTCAGCGAGCGCCGGGGCAGCGTCCTGCTCACTGTCACGCTGCGGTAAATCCCAATGAACTACATTCCCTTCAGACGTGGGGCTCCAGATTTACAGCTGCGTTCGGGAGAGTAGATCGTGACCTGTCCTCTCCAAAGCAGCGCCTTTCCACAGCTCAGCAACTTACGGTTTCCTTTGAAATGGTCTAGTGAAAAGCCCTAGACAAGCGTTTCTCCTGGATGCTTTAGTGCCTACCTCAAAGCTATTCCTGCTGGCTTGTGTTTAAAGCCTTGCCTTCCCCCTGCCCTCGGCTTTTCTCTTTCTGTGGAGGAGAAGGAGCAGAAGAGAAAAGGGGGATGAAGGAGAAGTTGTGGGGAGGAGGGAGCTGTGATCAGCCATGGATACCAGTTCAGAGAGACGTGGGGTGTCCTGCCCTCCAGCCAGGCTGCCCGGTCCCAGCTCAGGTCCAGGGCCGTGGCGGGGGGGCTCAGAGGGACAGGAGCACTGAAGGGCCGTTGCTGATGACACTGGGTGGCTGTCCACCTCCTGACTCATTACCGAGCCAGCACCCAGCAGGGCAGCAGAGGCTGCTGAGCAGCCAAAGCCCCATTTTTCAGACATAAAACTGAGTTTATGATCGCTGTGGTCATATACAAGTCCATGGCAACATGTTGCATCCTCCATCCTGCCGTAGGACAACATGTTCTTCTTCACTTCCTATCCCAAATTGTTTCGTGGTGTTGCTGAGATGTTCCTGACAGCGTCAGACTTACCCCAAGGAGGGCTGCGTGTTGCAGAGGGAGCGCTGCTTCTTGGCTGAGCTTAGAAAGCATGCGGTAATTGTTCACCAGCTCGTGAGCCTGCAGTTTAATTAGCCATACTAACCAAAGCCTGAGAGGAAAAATCTGTGGGTCTGTAGCCGAATTTAAACTTTAATCTGCTCTGTCCGGAATTGTTTCCTGTTGTGGCTGGTGTGTTCTGCACCAGGAAAAGCACATTTAGAAAGAAGAAACCTCACTGGAGACAGCGGCTGGGCAGCGCCTTGGGATCTAACACATCTGTGGGCCAGCCATGTTTCTCCACCTCTTGCTATCACAGTTATTTTTATCCACCTTGCATGTTTTACTAGGCAATCAAAGCAGCCAGTACTTTTATGGGACGCTGATTAATTGAGCTCAGATACACTATATCTCCAAGACTAGCTTCCAGAGTCCCCACAGAGAACTGAGCAAGCAAGATAGAGAAGGACCCAAGAGCCCGTTACAGAGCTGGGGAGGGAAACTGTGCTGACATCTAATTATTCGCTTCCAATGACTTGGAAAATAAGGGGCCATCACACGCAGACCGTGTAGGTGGGGTGTGACTTCCTAACAAAGGAGAACAGAGTACCAGACTCCTCACCGGGGCCCGTCTGCAGGAGTCAGAGCAGGGTATCGCCATTCCCGCAAAGTGAGAACCGTGTGCCTTTCTGCAAACGCTGAGAGCAATGAAGCAATTCAACCTGTTCCACCAGTAGCTTTGGTTGTTCTGTTTTTTCCCCTTTTCTCAGTAAGGTCGGCATCACTCAGAGGGAAAAGACCTTTCATTTTGTAAAATACTCTGTTTCTGCTCATCTACTCTCCTTCACCAAACGATTCTCTTCCCAGCAGAGTCAGACCTCCAGTGGCCTCCTTCCAGTCGTCCTGATCAGAAGGGGTTGTGTTGGTCTAAAATCAAAGCAGGAGGTCGATTTACTGTCCAGAGCAGCTCCTGGGGCTGCACACCCGGCACTCACAGCTCACTGCGGACAGCCAGTCCATAGAGCAAAGCCACTCACCCAAAAAAATGAATCGGATAACCTGAAGTGTTAGATGAATTGAAGTGTGATCCGTTCACCTGCAAACCGTGAGCAATGTCAGTGGCAGAAGTCTCCGAGTAAGCTATCCATCATGGATTATTCATTCATCTTGGCTAGTTATGAGGAGAGATAGCATAAAGCTGAAAATGTTCCGGTGCCAATTATTTATTTAAGGGATGTTCTCCTCTCCAGGCTCAAAGCACTCGAGCAACAGTGTTTATCTTGCTTTCCTGAGGAAAGTCCATGGCACTGCATAGTGGCTGAAACAGAGAAAATCTATGCCAGTGTCGAGGCTGAATTTCCCTTTGCTGAGTTTCATCACCTTTATTCTTTAGCCCCGCTGCTTTTAGCCCATTCTGAACAGTATTTCTTCCTCTTCAGTGTTTACACCCTTTGGATATTCCTAGACAGCCATTATCTTTCCCATTAGTCTTCTCTTAGCCTAGCTGTAAGTATTTACTTATTTTAATCTTTCCCCATCAGCTAGTCCCTCCTGCCCCTTAATCATCTATGCTGTTCTTCTCTGAATTCCCTCTGATTTGTCTACATCACTCTTGTTTATGATTCCGAGATCTCATTTAGCATTTGATTTCTGCCAAAAATAAAATTGAGCTTGATTGTTTTCACTGATGACTGAAGGAGACATGAATTGTTGCTTGGAAAACAGTCCTTGAGACAGCAATATATGAAAGAGAAAAAATAAAGGCAGCTCCATCAGGCAGACAAATACACAGATAATATCACGTAGGCCAGCTTTGGCTAGATTGAATCTCAGAAGTGCGGCTGGTACGTGATGACAGTAATAGCCACCACTATTAGAGTGTTTAGCTTTTAAACAGAAATGTGAGTTATAACTCAGGCCCCAGCATAAATCACAGGGCCATGAAAATCTCACAAAAGCATGCCTGCGCAATAAACCAATATGAAATTCCTTGTCCTTGGTGAAAGTAGCAAAATTGCAACTTCCTTTGTATGGGAAAATGTGTGTGTTCGCGTCAGATACAGCAATTTGGTTTCAGGCATGTCATTGAGACCTGCAGCTTGGAAAGTTGTAATCTTTTTTGGAAAGGAACATCTGAACTGCCACATGGTCGGAAAAGAAAGTGGCAAGGGCAAAGTCACACTCCAGAATGATCTTAATCTAATGAAAGAGCAGCCAGCCTGGGCATCCCCAGGGCGAGCACTGGGGACTGCACCACAGTCCGCACTGGGCAGAGCCGGACGGTGCTGCTGAACCTGCATCTGGGCTGAGGGCCGGGGGGGTCTGCAGGGCCCTCCTCACTTCTGACTGTCACGCTGCTTCCTTTGTGTCTCCAAAGGCTGATTTAAGGGACCTGCTTTTGATAACCTGCACTATCAAATGCTGGTGGATGGCTTCAGCCTAGAAATCTTCAGGAATTTGGCTGACCTGCTGCACTGCACAGCTAGTCCAGCTAGCCTTCGGCCACCGGTGACTCGCAGCCGCTGCTGGGACAGTGCTGCCACTTCTTACACTTGCAACATTCATGCTGTGTCACTCCAGGCTCAGCTGGGGCCTCTCTTTCCACCTCAGCTGATTTCAGACATTTCATGTCAGTGGTCATGGGCAAATTAGAGCAGGTGACAAACGCATCCATCCCCCAGCAGAGCTCCTTCAGTCTGCGTGTGCAGGCCAAAGAGCACAGTCACCACGTCTCCTCTCTTGGTGTTTGCTCACTCTGGGTCACCAGGGGGTTGGCATCCTGGCTTCTATCAGAAACAGGGTGGCCAGCAGGGACAGGGAAGGGATCTGACCCCTGTACTCAGCACTGGTGAGGCCGCCCCACGGTGAGTGGGTTCAGTTTTGGGCCCCTCACCCCAAAAAGGCCATTGAATGACTTGAGCGTGGCCAGAGAAGGGCAACGGAGCTGGGGCAGGTCTGGAGCACAGGTCTGCTGGGGAGCGGCTGGGGGAACTGGGGGGTTCAGTCTGGAGAAGAGGAGGCTGAGGGGAGACCTCCTGGCCCTCTGCAACTCCCTGCCAGGAGGGTGCAGAGAGGGGGGATGAGTCTCTGGAGCCAAGGCCCCAGCGCCAGGCCCCGAGGGAATGGCCTCAAGCTGCCCAGGGCAGGGTCAGGCTGGCTCTGAGGAAGGATTTCTGTGCAGAAGGGGCTGTTGGGCGTTGGAATGGGCTGCCCAGGGCAGGGGGGAGTCCCCGGGATCCCTGGAGGGGTTGAAGAGTCGGGCTGAGCCAGCGCTGAGGGATCTGGGGGAGTTGGGAACGGTCAGGGGGAGGGTCATGGCTGGGCTGGAGGAGCTGCAAGGGCTTTTCCAACCCGGATGGTTCTGGGACTCTGTGATTTGCACCCACCATGGGAGAAGCTGAGCTTGGGTCAGCAACGCTGTTGAAACTCAAGAGTTTCAAACACATTTGCTTTCAGGACACTGATGCACTGCAGCCCTGATGAGCCCCTAAGGAGGCCTGAGGGACATCAGTAGGTGACAACACGACTTGTTTAGAGGACAAATTTGCAGCACGAGTGTTTTGCATCAAGGGCAGTTGCGTTTTGCTCCACTGGAGTCCCTGTGTGTCCATCCCCATGCAGGGGAGCGTGTGGGTACGGGGGCATGGCGGAGAGCAGCCGTGGCCCATCCTGCATCCCCCCGGGAGGAGGACCTGGGGCTGCAGAGCAGCAGCCCCAGGAGATGGGCTGCCAGTCGGGAACACCAACCCCACAGCACAGCACACCATACTCCCCCAGATCTGAGACTCAAATAAACCCAGAAATTAAACAGGGAGGTAGGGGCTGGTTTCCCCTGGGAAGAATCTACCTTCCAGAGACCCTGCAAAGAGTATACAGTATCTCAGGGGGATTTCCATTTAAATGCTCTTTGGCAAAACGCCCTTAAAAAGCTGCTGATGCCTCGTGGAAAGCTTTGAAAAACATGCTAATTAATTAGAAACAATGCAGGATCTCTATCCACTATAGGAGCCCCTATGTTTCCCTCCCTTAAATTCCTGTCACCACCAGAGACATTTGCATGAGAAGGGCAGCTTTGTTTCTCCAGACTCTCATCTGCTGTTCCTGCTGCTTATTCCCCCACCTGAAGTCAGGCTCCAATGTGTGGGACCCCCCAAGGCATCTCCACAGCAACCCCCCAGCCCCCCCGGGCCGTGGGGCAGAGGCAACCAGGGTTCACAGGGAAGAGCCAGTTTGACAGCCCTGAGCAGGGCCTGGGACAGTGAGGACATGTAACCCCGGGCCCGGGACCAATTAGGGAAGGGGGAATTCATTACCAGTATTACTATGCACCTCGTGTGCTGCAGTAGCATCCCAAAGCTCCCGTCAAGATCAGGTATCCTGTATGCTGGGAATGTATAAAATTGCTGTAAGACACGGTCCTTGCTTCTGTAAATTCCAATTTACAGCAGGTTTCCCTAGAAGATGGAGTATTTCAGCGAAGCAGCGAGAACCCCCTTGCTGGGCGCCAGAGCCCCCTCCCACCGCCGCGCTGACCCCCGCCAAGGGCTGTAGTAAAATGTGTCAGCTCTGAAAACGACCACCTGCACCGTGGAAAAACCCACGGCACTTCTTCTGTCTTCATTTCTATTTTATTTGTTTTGCTGCTGCCAAATGGGGCGGGGGGAGATGGTGGGATTTCATCACTTACCGCAAGCAACAGCGCCCTTTTGGTTGGCAATGAAATATCACTGAACTTCCCCAGCAGGCAGTAAAAGTAATGCTCAGTGTGTCAAAGAGCAACTTTCTGCTCCTCCGACGATCTTGCAAGGACTAATTATCCCTCCTAGTGAGAGGGAGCAGGGAGGGGAAGGGAGACATGATGCTGATATTAAGCATAACAGAAATACCTGTAAAGCAAAGTTTGATTCAGGGTGGCTGTGCCCCAGCAATCCCTCTGCTCCCCATACGCTGGCATCAGAGCCCTTCTTCGCTCAGAGTTTTGGAGAGTGTCCACTGCTCTGTGAATCACTGTTTGAAACCTAAATAATTCATCGGGGTAGGGATGTACGGAGAGATTCTGGGTTTGCTCAGGAGCAGTTGGATATTTTCCTATTGCTCAGGGGGACGGCGGTGACAAAGCGATGAAAGAGGAGGAACCCTATAAAGGGAGAGAGCGGCACGGCTGAGCTGCGCTGCTGGGACGTGGAGCCTTCCCACCAGGCCAGGGGAAAGCAAGAAACCGACCCAGCAACTGCGAGTTGACAACAAAGCGGAGGGATGGCAGCAGCCACAGTCCCTGAGTGGGCATCAATCAGCCCAACCTTGGCAGAAACGTCCCCGCTGCAGGTGCGGTGACGTGTGTGTCTGCGTAAGGGGAGCGGGGATGCGCCCCAGACATTTGGTACCCGGGTCAGGAGAGGTTTTAAGAGGAAACAACCCCATGAATGCTTACTTCCCCAAGCCTAAATTCCTCCTTTTTCCTGGAGAGGCAAGACCAACATGGCTCTTTGCATTGCTTTGCATCTGAACAAGGGATTAAATGTCCACGCTGACTCAATGCACACTGGAACACTTCCAGAAAGTCAGCAAATTTGCGCTCCCTCTCCCTTTAAACGCTTTGGCTTCCTGCAGGAAAATGAAATCCATTAACAAGTTCCACCCCTGCTCCGAATTCAAGGCTAGAACTGTCAATGCTTTAGGAACGAGCTAAATGGGGGGATTTCCATAACAATCAACAGCTACAGCATTAATCTATAGTCATATTAACCTGGGATGACAAGGACACGTCTGTCTGTTCTCTCTAATGTAATCTACCATTATGCTCGGGCTCCATTGAAGTCTGCTTTGTGCCATGCATTTGGCTGTGATCAGCTAATCTCGCTGGCTTTAAGCACAGCTTAGAAAAGAGAGAGGGGGAATACAGACAGAGAAAAGTGATTAATATGCGTGCGTGTGTGTGCTTAGCATGTGTCTGCCGCTAATGTATGTGTGAGCATGTGCGTGTGCCCCCGTCTCTGGGGGGGTCATGCGTTTGCGCACGCGAGTGTGCCGCAGGGCCGTGCTGGTGCTCGCCGAGGTGTCAAACGCAGGGGAGCAGACAGAAATTTCAGTGAGAAGATCAGGGCTCCGTGAAGGAACGTGTGGGTGCGGACGTGAGGCGTCGTGTTGGCGTGTTTAGCGCATGTGAGTGACGGGCCCGCGGGCCGGGGCAGCGAAGGGGCCCAGCCCCTCCGGCACTGTACAGCCGCTGGCAGCACGTCCTCTGCAGGGATGTGCAGCCCCGACTGTCCCTTCTCTTTCTCTCACTTTGCTTTATTAATCTTCCTTGAAGAGGCACCTTCTCTGAGCGTGCAAGATGCTCTGAGCCTGCTTTTGGATTAGGAGCTGATTACAGAGCTGCAGTGGCGGGCACCGGAATGCCCCGCACCAGAATGAGCTTATGGGGTCAATCACATTCCCAGCACCCACTCCAGCCACTTCAGAAGATGCCGTGATATCAGCTCCCACCTTCTGCAAGGAGCCCGTTCCCAGGCAGGGATTAGAGCCTCAGCAGCTGCTGCGTGGCCATCCGCAGGCACGCTGCTTTGTCGGCTTTGCCACCTTCCCTTTTTTATCGTTGGAGAGCAGGATGCAAATTGCTCTGTGGAAAACTCATCCCACGTGCTCACCGGAGGGCTGGTGACAGCCTCACCGCTCCTACCACCCCGTCCCACCCCGGGAGGTAAATCCCACACGACTTCTGTGGGTTCACCAAGCAAATGTGCCCGGGAGCTTGCGAGACCCTTGTTTTGCTCTGGCTGTCCCTGGGCAGGTGTGCAGAGTGAATCATCCCACAGAGCGACAGCGAGGCAGGGACAATGGCAAGAAAACCCCCGACCAAGCCACGTTCCTCTGCCCTGTCTGTCCGGTGATGCCTGAAGCGCGGTGGGGAGTCCTGGCTCTTGGCACCCTCTCCAGGCTCCCAGCAGATTTCCTCCCTGTCCAGATCACTCCAACTTGTTTCAGATTTGAAAATCTCTAAAAAGTTGCATCTCAGCTCAGTCTTTGCTCTGGTCCATCCCTGAGGAGAGCGGAGCGAGGCGGGATGGTGGTGCCAGCCGGGCAGGGTGGCAGCCGGGGATGCTCCTCCCGCAGCCTGGCCCTGCTGGGCAGCCCTTGCCCAGAGGCGGCATCTCCGCTCCACCTGCCCGGGCCATCGGCCATTAACGCCCTTCTCCCAGGCAATCGGCTGCTCACAGTGCCCAGGAGAGACTGGCAGGAGCCCTCCCAAGCCTGTAAACGCTGCAGGCTCTGGTGTTACACCCAACCTGCTGATAAATTCCTGGTTACAACCATCCTGCACTCGCCACTTGCGTTTCAGAGCTGAAAAGTGCCGCTTTGGCCGGTCTGGGTATTGCTGCAAATAGGGAGCTGGGGGTGGGAGCACAAACTAGCAGGGTGTAAAGATGCAGAGGAGAAAAGCATTGCAAAATGCTCTTCCACTCCTGTCAGAGACAAAATACCCCACAGACCTGTGCTGCTGCCGCCACTGTCCCTTGCACCCCCACTCCCCGCATCCAGACCTTCCCTTGTTTCAGGCCTCCTCTTTAAAAATAATTTCCAATCCAGTCCATGATTTCAGTGTTACTGTTTAGTCATATTGTAAAAAGGGTGGAATCGGAAACTCTGATTCACCAGGATCTTTGCACAGGAACTTTACACACTGGAACAATTAATTATCCATTAAAACCTTTGTCTTTGTGCATCTTATTGTTCCAGGCTCTTATTGAAGTCACTCAGCGAAACAATCACTGCCAGCGTTCGAGTGTGGTTAATCAACTAACAAGTTTATAAATACAATAGATACGGCAACATGTTGCTCTCTGAGGGTGCCACTGCTGAAGGGTCTCAAGCCACTTTCGAAAATGTCAGATTAGCCATGGCTCTTCCCACTCCACGGGCTGGCGAAGCGGCGGCTCTTTCCTACAGCTGGGAAGACCAGGGTGTTTGGAGAGGGGCCACTGAAACCCTTCCTCCGAGCATCCCCGCTGCGAAGTGTGATGGAGGACCCGCGGGTGCCCAGGTCCCCCCGGGCAGGTGGGAGGGCAGCCTGCCCCAACACGGAGGATGCTCCGGGGCAACACAGTGGTACGAGGTGGATTTAATGGGACCAAGCTTCGCTGAAGAACCAGGAAAATTTCAACTCTTTTGAGGTTAGAGGTGATGCTTGTGTCTTGGAAAGTTGTTTCTGCATCTGCTGTGTGGACAAAGTCTGGGAAAGTGGTGTTTTAAGGGAAGCAGGTGGAGACATGAGATCTTTGAGGATAATTCTAATGACAGAAATTTTCTCTGAGTTGTACTTAGGCCATAATTACAGAGGCCATAAAGGTATTTATTTCCTGACGATTAATGGCAGGCCAAGGAGAAAACTCTCTCATCAACGCTGTTATAAGTTTAAATTACTTTTTTCAATTATGTTTATGTTTTTCTTGCAGCTTTCAGGAACTGCACGTGGACACACGCACTCAGCCTCTCAAGCACCCTTTGCTGTTCGCATGAGGACGGAGAAGGTCAGGAGACAAAGCCACAGAAGTCAGAGAGCTTAGGCTAAGATCAGAGCCGACAAAGACCAAAATGTTTAATTGTAAGGGTGGATGAAGGGGCCTTTAAGCAACCATCAGCCAAACTTTGAGCTTTCATTGCAGATTTTTTTAGTCATGTCTCTAATTGGCCTTACTGTGCCAGTTGCCTTACGGCCTTCCTGTGCCCTTGGACAATTTTCTGCCCTGGCTGGGTTGTGGGTGAGTGTGTCCCATGATGGGCAAAGGCTCCTGGAAAAAGGGCTCTGCTCCCATCCCCGTATAACACAGAAATGGCCACGACTTCCTCAAAGGCTCTGGGCTGGCAGGGCTGAACAACCAAGAGCGAGAGATAAAGACCTAGAAAGCCACCTCAGGCTTAGGCTCCCAAAACCAAATTTTACCTTGTCTTTATGCCACAGACTCCCCAGAGAGCAATGGAGATAAGAGTATCTGTCAACTTGAAGAGGCTCAAACAGATAAGCATCTCACTTTGAAGTAGCAGATAAACCTACGAGCCTGGAAGAATATATCGCCAGAGCATCTGAGCAAGCCTGGCCTGGAGCTTGGGCATACAGAGGCCTCCTCAGAGCAGCGCGCAGGGGCTGTGCCCCTCACAGGTGTCCCAGGCAAACCGTCTTCCCTTGTGCTGCACCATCGTTGCCAACTCTTCCCCTTGGTGGGGTGGGGGGGCGCAGCTCTGAGCCCCACAAGAGCGTCAGGAGCCTCCCCCCTTGTCCTGTCCCTCCTCTGGCTGTCGCCTCCCTCCCCTCTCCCATCACGTGCTCTGTGTGCAAAAGGAAAAAGTCATATTGAGGAGTAAAAGAAAACTACAGTGATGATCTCAGTTGTGTCCTCTGTTTGGAGCTGCTCAGTCAGGGACTTTATCAGCTCAAAGAAGCACTAGTCCTGCAGCAGAAGGGTCTATCACCCTCCTTCCATCTCCTTTTGAAAGTGCTGGGAAAAAAAAATAAAAATCCTTTTTCCCCGCAGACCCGCAGAGGGGGGGGTCTTGGTGAGATGAGGATTGGGCTGCTGCGACCCCAACCAAGCCACGAGAAGGGAACATGGACAGAGCTGGGAAAACTGGGATCCCCTGCGCTCCTCTGCCCCCCGGCCCCAGTGGAGCCGTCACCTCCGCACGGCTCCTTCGGCTGCCGGGGGACGCCTGTGCTGGGGGCAGGTTTGCAGGTCTTGCTAGCTGTATAAATGAGCAAATAAAATGAACATTAACAACTTCAGCGCAGTTATCGCAGTTTCCTGTCCCAGATAATTACTGCGCTTTGAGTGCAGCAATGGTTATTTGCTGTGTTTATACAGCAGAGAAGGTGAGTGGCACCGCGCCGTCAAAAATTATTGCCGGGGCATAAAAATGTCTTCAGCTATTAAAGCGGTGACATTTCTATTTAAGTTTGCCATTCTGCCCAGGCCAGAGGGAAGGCTTTGGAGTTTAGCACCACAAGTCCCCTCTCACCCGGGCGGTTCAGCCCCAGCCCCGGGGACGGTGACTCCTGTGCCCGGATCCCCGGGGCCGGAGCACACAGACCTGCGAGGGCTCGCTGGCGGAGCCTGGAACAGATTTGCTGACTCTGGGAGCATTTTGTGTCGATGTTTCAGCTCTGTTCATTAATGAGGGAAGAAACACTTCTCCCTGAACCACCCTCCCCCATTTCCAGGCCAGGTGTAGACATGATTTATTGCATTGTTTAGTCATTATTCTCAGTTACCCAATTATGTTTTTTAAAGTTAAAAATGCAAGATCTTTGTTGTGGCTGCATCTGGGGATTCTGCAGCATCTGGAAGATGGTATGGAAAAAAAACAGAGGAAACCAAGAACAACAACACCAGCAGCTTCTTGTGTGCTACCTTTCAGCGTATCTCACCACTGGATCGCAGTCGGGGGGGTGATAGTGGTCCCCCTGCCTTGACCCCTGGCGTTTCCCTGATGGGTGCCGGGACCCCGGGCTGACGACACCCTGCAGTGGGGCCGCGAGAATCTGGTGCATTTGGTACAACTTAGCAAAAAGCTTCTGTTATTGTACAAAGCCAGAATAATCACCAGGGAGATTTCAGCACAAGACAGATAACACTTCAGCTCTGCTGACTCTAACATTTCCCAACGCTAATTTTCCTAACTTTGCCATAGTGGGTCATAGAGACGGAGTTTTACCTGCAAGGATGGCTTACTTCAGGATGGCTGAAGGCAGCCGAGCCTCCAGCTTCCTACTTGATGCCTCCATTTACAGGGCACAGGCTTAGAGCAGCCAGTTCCCAGCGGAGGATGACCTTGGTAAGCCGTGCTCTAAGCTCAGCCCTTGAGCAGTCGGCTCCTGGGAGGCTCCAACGTCTGTAACCTCGGGACACCATCCTTGCCCCGGGTTATTCTGCCCCTGGCTGAAATGAGATCTCTAAGTTCTCACACGGCTGGGGCTGGAAGGGATGAGTCTGCCCCTGGGCAGCAAGCCCATTCCCTTGTTCCCTTGTGCATTTGGATGACAGGGCTCCATCACGGAGCCTGCCCTGCTGTAATGAACTCCTCTGGATTGAGATCTTCCTCTGAGGTCCTGGCCGAGGGCCTTAAACTTTTTTCCGAAGGTTTCTAATTCCCAAAGCTAAAGCAAGTGTTAGATCTATGTTTAGTGAGACAGGGAATTGCGGCTGGATTCCAGCTCTTGTACATCCTGATCCCAACTCCAAGGAAGCAGGTATGTCTCTGTGGTCCCCCGGCCCGAGCTGCGATCCCTGGCTTCTCACTGGGATGCGAGTGCCTCATCCCCTGCACAGGGGAAGCCTGGAGAACCAGCTCAGTGGGTGTCACTGCAAAAGGGGTTTTATTCTCCGGTGGTAAAAGCACCAGGAGCTCGGGGTCTGCTTGCACGGAAGGTGGAATTATAAAACAGATTAAAACAGATGTTTGAGGTCTGTACAACTGGGAGAAGGACTCTGGTTGCTCAAACTACTGACAATAAGGATGTTGGCACTTAGATCTATAATACACTTCATATTTAACATCCAGCAGAGAAAGGAACAAATAAAACTACTGCAGGTGTGCACCATGGGTCAGAGGCTGACACCCGCATTTCAGAAGTACCCGAAGGCCCTGGACCTGCATCTTTGCTCCCCCATGGACCCGAGGGGCACCCAGCCCTGGGTCAGAGGAGCTGCCCCGGCCAAGCCAAACAGAGCAGAGGAGCCATCCAGGGCTGCCCGTGCCATGGCTCGTCCGCCCGGCTCTGAGCTCGCCCAGGCTGATGGATGAGAGGATCTCTATATCCTGCTTTGAGAAGCAGCTGAATTAATTAAAGATGCACAGGCGATGGTACGATAGTCTGGAGGGGAGAATAATGGAACCAATTTGCTCGTGTTTGTTTTTTTACCTCTAATCTTCCCACGTGCAGCACGTTGCATTCTTGCTGCTCAGGCGTTCCTTAGGTGCGGGATTATTTTTACCTGTTTGCTGATGCACAGATTCCTCCCTGCCTGTTTCCAGGTCAGGTCCCAGCGCACTCCCGAGCTCTCCACCCCTTCCCTGCACTTTCATCTTCCCAGCCCAGTCCCTACCTGCCTCTTCTTCAGATTTTCCCCTTTGGCTCCGTCTCAGTGCAATGGAAAACAGCCGGAGGGGCTGCAAGGGGAGCAGGACCCCCGGCTGACTCCCACCACCACTGCTCCCTTCTCCAACGCCCCCCATTAGCTACTGTCCAGGCCCCTGGTGCTTTCCCTGCCAGCAATCAGGGGAAATGCCGGCTGCTGCTAACACAGGGAGGTTTTGACAGGGTTCCTTGCCAGCATGAGGCTCTGGTTAAATAGCATCTTATATTAACACGTTTGGGCTGGCATGGAAATGTGGGGTTTTTTTCCAATTCCGTGCCTCCCCCAGCTCTCGGCATGCTCTGCTTCCCCTGTCATCGCCCGGGTGAACTGAAAATGTCACCCCTGCCACTGAGAACACGTGTGCCTGCAGAGCCAAATGAAGCACCTAATTAGGAGGGGAAAAAGATGGTTTTTTTCCTGCCTAACCACATCATACCCCAGAAGTCGGCAATTGATCAGCTCTGTCGATAAGTGCAGAGACCAGCGTCTTGGTTCACAGCCTCCTTACAATTGTAAATGGGCTAAAACTAAATAAAAGGACCCTAAATCATCTAAATTAAAGCTCTGAGGACAGTGCAGTGCCACAGTCTCGTAGCAAGTCATCATAATACCACAGCTTGTTTTCCAGCCCTGATGCTGAGTGCCGGCAGGGCCCCATTTCTCCCGGGTTAGCTGGGGAGGGAGCGGGTCTGGGGGCCCACAGGAACCTCCTTGGACATTGTACCCCAGAGGCTTAACAACGGAGGCTGGTGGAAGCATGAGCTGGGTTCAACGTTGTCCTTGTCACACTCCAAGTGTCAGGAATCTCTGGCCTTGTCTCATTTGGGGAGCCACACAGGGTCCCCCACCCGCCTGCACGTCTCTGCCTGCATTTGCCTGCCGCTAGTGACTGCACCAAGGCTGAGCTTTTTACTCTCGGTGCGTTGGACATCCTTTACTCTGGAGAAGGGTGAAATGCCTTTGCCAGTACCTGCGTCACCCTGAAATAACCCCGTGGCGGGGGTGTGTTTGTCTGTCCGTCTGTTTGTGCCCTTTTTCTTTACGTGTGGCTGCTCCCGTGAGATGAGCACAAGCCAACCGGCACCGTTGAGCTGCTCCCCCCGTGTGAGCAGGAGACGAGCTGGTGAGCACCAGGTCGTACATGGGGAGAAAAGAAATGGTGAAACAATGAACTCTGCAGATGGTCCCCTGGAGAGACAACTGTCAGAAGAACAGTCTGCTCCGGGGAACCCCAGGTAGCAGCCTCCCTTTGTGGCTGCCTTTTCCTTCCAGGGTCCCAGACCCACCTCTCCTCTAGCAGTGAGGTGAGAAATAATTTCAACAATGTCAAATCTAGCCCTCCTTTATACATATTTCAAATCCAGGAGAATTTATTTCCCTCCTCTCTGAGGGACTAGAGCCATACCCACTTCTGAAATTTCATGCAGACTTTGCGAATGGCAGCAGAAACTCTGACCCTAAACTGAAAATACTCCCATCTATGCAATCCACAGCTCCCCCAAGGAACTGATGCAACCATTTCTTACTCATTCCCCAATTACCTTATTACTCCTGCAAGAGCTGGAAAGCCTGTCCTTTCAGGAACGCTGGCCAATCCCCATCCTGAGGGAAAGTCCTAAGGGGATTCTCAGTGTCAGGCATTTTCCCCCAATTCAGTAATTCTCTACTAAGTGGGGCTTCTTTCAGGTGCTATTTATGCAGGAACAAAAATGTTCATTATGCTGATCACTGAGATGAGAGATAAAATATTACCTAGGAAACACAGATTTTGCAATGACATATCAGATGTTCAAGCTCACGTTTCTGCAGAGGAGCAGGGACCGTGCACACGTAACGTGCAGGACGTGGCAACACCTCAGAAACCAATTTCTCCTGTCTTTCCCCAGTAAGACAGGCTTCTGCACCAAGCCAGTTCATAAACCCCAAAAATTTAAAAGCCTCCAGCTTTGACTGTTTTTCTGCTTAATTTGTAATACAGAGTTTGATTTATTAGGTATAGAGCCGCTGGCCGTGCTGAACCTCCCGCGGATGCAGTTGGCCTGGAGGTCTCCTGGCCGGGAAGGGCCTCTGCAGGCGGGCGGAGGGAGGCGTGGGGGGACAAGGGTTTTCCAGCTGCCCAAGAACATCTGATGACACGAAGTGAGAAAAGAGAGGGGTTGCTCAAGGGGCTTGGAGAGGACTGGTGAAATTAAATCCAGCAAAAGCAAATTAGGAATGAATGTCAGGGGAAAAAAAAAAAACAAGTCCTTCCAATGATTCTTGCTGAACTGGAATGGTTTCCCAAATGAACAGGGGACAGACTGTGCCTTGGACAACGGGAGACAATTTAACAGTGACTTCAGGCTTCCCTGGGTAAGGCTGAGAGACCCTGTGCCATCTGCAATCTGCAGATCTCTTCAGGAAGAGGGTGGGATGGCTCGGGTGCCCCCGGGTCTGCCCCTGCCAGCACGGCTCAGCTCAGCTTGGCTCATCTTGGCTTGGCCTGGCTCAGCTCAGCTCAGCACATCCCAGGGATGCTCGGAAGCAGCAGCCGCCGGCCAGATCTCTCATACTGTAAGATGCCAAAGCTGCTGGGGAGGCAGCCCGGGCACACAGCCCCCTCCGGAGCGTCCAGCCAACCCTACCCAGCGCCCAGCATCTTCAAAGCGTCTCTGCTTGGGATTTCAGGCTTCCAACCCCCCGCTGCGGCTCAGCGGGAGGGCGTAGGGCTCCCAACTGACTTGGGTAACAGCAGTTTTGCTAGAGGGGGCACAAGATGACTTTTACAAGGGTGAATGGACAGATAGATGTGTAAGGGTTTGGTTGTTTGTTTTTTTTTTTTTCCTTTTTTTCTGCTGCTCTAACTGATTTTTGAAGGCCTCTTCACCATTGCAACAGAGCAGTCCCAGGAGACAGCCAAGGCTGGTCACAGCCCTGGGGCCAAGGAAAAGCTCTGCCTGCATCCCCTGAGCATAAAAAGCTGTGCACTTTCCAGCTTTCCTTAGGCAAAAGCTTTCCTTAGGAAAAAGAGGCGGGTGAAAGGAGAAATGCTTTAAAAAAAAAAAAAAAAAAAAGACAAGGAAATGAGGTGGGAGGAAAATAGAAGCTAGTCACTTTTTAGGAGAAATCCAAAATAAATGGGACGCCATCCAGACTCTTCAAACTAGGAACGTGACCTAGTTTTCCTTTCCAGCGACGTGCAGACTGTCTCCCCCCAGCAAGATCTCTCTGCTCAGCAGTGACCGCCCGGACACTGGTCCCGGGGACCCCCCAGCTGCTGTGAGCCCGATTCTGCACCCTGCAGCACCCAGCTGCCGAGTGCACGGGCAAGCCTGGCGCAGAGCAGCCCCGGAGCCTGGGGAGAGCGCAGGCAAATGCCACCACAGCCAACTGACAGCAAAAAAATTTAAAATAAAATTTTAAAATTGAGTCCGTTCATAGCAAATACAGGGGAAGGAGCGACCGTGAGTCACAGGTGAATGATTTCAGCTGTTGGGGGTGCAGAGGGGAAGCAAAAAGGAAGCACCGTCCTTGGTCTGGCCTCTGACCACGGGAGGTAACGGGGCTGTGGCCACCCTGCTGCCGGCTGGCGCGAGGGGGCCTGGCAAAGGGCTCCCACCCCTCCGCGCTGGAAGATAACGCGTGGAATAGCCGTGCTTTGTTTTTCTTAAGAACAAGGAGTGCAAATAGTAATTGTATTGCATTGTGCAAATAGGAGAACAAACAGAATCCTCAACTTGATAGGAGTACGGGTTGTTGTAACTAGGAAAAAAAATGATCAAAAACATGTCACACAGGAAAAAGGGTTTCCATTCACAAAGAAATCATTATGGTTAATTTAATTCATTGTAGCATTTAATATAGAAAAGCTTTTCTACAGAGACTGGGAAAAAAGCCAACATTTATATATAAATGGGTTTTATTTTAAAAGCTAATGCAGTGGGCAGGATGCTTCAGGGTTATTTTCTCTCCCTCTTTCTTTCAGTGCATATGCAAAGCTGGTATTGTATCCAAAAAACAAGGAATTTGCTGCTATCTAAAGTTTACAAATTGCTTTTTTTCAAAAGCACGATTTCATATTCCTTAGAAATGTAAATGACGGGGTTTTTATCTCCTCGCTTTCCTTTCTTTCTATTTTTTTAAAGTTACTTATATTAGTATCCAAGGCACTGATTTGCCGAACGGGCTTTAAATATCCTCCCACTGTAATCAGCGCAGACATCGGCTGCCATTCATGCGGATGCTTGACAGCACCAGCTCTTAAAAAGAGATGCATTCTCTGAAATGGCTGAAACGCAGTTAACCTGAGCGTGTTCCTGGAGCGCGCCGGAGAAGGGCGGTTGCCATCAGAGAGTTGTAACAAGAATCAGCTGTATTTGTGCAAGGGACAGATGGTTAGTGAATAACTGGTCTGATCAAATACCTTCAGCCATAAAATTGGAAGGGAAGGAAACATATGGTATTACCCACTTGTGCCTTGCTGTGTGCTGGACCAGCAGGTACCTCCCGCGCTTTAAATGCTTAAGCACATGCTTGGGCTTTACTCGTGTGAGTAGCGCCATTGATTTGCACGCAGCGAGTGCTGGGAACTGGGATCGGGTCACACACGCTTCATCCATCCCACGCCCGGGCAGAGCATCCCCCCTGCACTGCCCTCCAGCCCCACGGCACGGCCGAGCCCCACCGGCGGCTGCCCAGCTGGCCGTCGGCACACGGTCTGGGGTGGGTCTATCTTAGACTGGCTCTGAGGAAGGATTTCTGTGCAGAAGGGGCTGTTGGGCGTTGGAATGGGCTGCCCAGGGCAGGGGGGAGTCCCCGGGATCCCTGGAGGGGTTGAAGAGTCGGGCTGAGCCAGCGCTGAGGGATCTGGGGGAGTTGGGAACGGTCAGGGGGAGGGTCATGGTGGGGCTGGAGGAGCTGCAAGGGCTTTTCCAACCCGGATGGTTCTGGGATTCTGGCTCATTGCTGCTCTGTGGATGTCCTCAGATCCAGACCTGGATCGGAGCAGAGCCAGGCTGGAAGCCTCACCAGGCTGGCTCTGCTCTCTCACACTGCAGAAGCACAGGATGAAGCTGTCCGAAGCAGCAGCTCCCCCACATCCCCAGGTAGTCATCTCCGTGCTTTGCTAGCCTTCTTGCCTTTCCCTGTTTCTACCCTGATTTTCCCTTGCTGCCATTTAAGCCCATTATTTCCAGGTCCATAATGGATAGAACGATTTACTCTCTCTCTTCTTTAGCCTCCTTCTATGTACTGGAAGACCATCATCTCATCTCCTCTCAGACCTCTCCTCTCTAGACTAAATGGAGTCAAATCCTCCAGCACAGGATTGTTTCTAAGACCTCCTGATGGCTCTTGCTGCTTCCTCCTTCCCACTACCTCCATCCTCCTCACCCCAGCAGGCCACTGGCGCAGGTGGCAACTCAGCCCTCAGAGGTCCTTGCCACCTCTGCATCTCCTGCCAGGGCAGATCCCAGTTAGAACTTTATTTTCTTTCCCTTCCTCTAAGATATTCTATTAGGGGATGTCAAACTATTCACAAATATCAACAAACGCAGCCACATCACATCTGTGGAGCAGGGAAGATTATCCCACTGAGGAAGCAGCTCAGCAGAAAACCAAGCAACAGCAAGGTGAAACAACTTGACCAAGGTCACCCAGAAGTGGGGAACGCCAGCCAGTGAGCTCCTAAAAAACCCCAAGCTTTCATATACACCTCTAATCATCCCTTTGCAGAAATAGCTATTTCCTTTGTAAAATGCCAACTGCTATTAAATCCCTCCCTGGACTTCTTAGCCCTGAAATTGCATATGTTACCCTCTACTGGTGCTTGGGGCTTTGTTCTGGTTGTATCAGCTGGCAAGACAATTCTCCTCATTTGGAAGCATTTGCATAAAGCCGGCGTTGATTGCTGATGAGTTTAGTCTCCACTGTGGCTCCGACCTGAGCACCTGTTCGTCAGGCCTGGGCTTGTTTCTGCTGCAGTCAAAGGCAGCTTGGCCGCTCACTTCAAAGCACACAGGATAGGGCCCTCTATCAAAGCAAACGAAATGCAAAGTTTGGAAAGCATGCTGGAACCGCTACGTTTTAACCCAGATCCCTGATTTATTACCCCCAGTGTCTGTAACTGTTCAGGACCGGAGTTCCTGTTCAGACCTATACTTTTCTATGCCAGTAGCTTTGGCTTTTCAGCAAGAAAGCTTTCTCACTGGATTATGCAAATACACGGTGCATTGTCATTCTCTGTTTGCATTAAGTTCACCTACCTCTGGTTTGATTAATACACCCTCTCCCCCACATGCTTGCTCTAATATGTTTGGTTTAGGGATGGGCAAATGAGCTGGGAATAAGAAAAATGAAATTGAACCTTCACCCAAAACTTGAAGTGGGTGGTTTGGGAAAAAAAAAACAACACCAACAAACCCACAACAGAATGAATAAGTCTTTGAACCACACAACTAGTTCCCTTGTTGGCAGCAGAGGCAGCCCGGGCCCCCAAAATGATGAAATACCATGTCCTTTCTATTTCCAGAAATACTCTGTGCGGCTCGCCGCGGCCCCTACCCCCAGGCCAGTCTCTTGCAGCGGGTCGGTGTTGGCGGGTGGCGATAACGGCCCTGGGTGCTGCCGGTGGTTTGAGCCCAAAGCGATGCAGACCTGCGCTGAGCGCGGTGCACCAGCTCCTGCTCGGGCTGCGGCTCCTGACACAGCCCCGGCCCCGGGACGCGGCTTCAGGTGCACACAGGCTGCTCAGAAAATGCTGCTCTGGAGAGCCCAGTCCCTTGGGATTGATGCCAGGCAATCCTGAGTGCCCAAACCAGCGCGGAAAAACTCCTCTGAGGCCCCGTGTGGCGCAGGACTGCGGGGAAGCGTCGTGCCGCAGCAGGGATGGGGGATCCGGCAGGACCGTACTGGGATCCCGGGTACCGGCGCTGCGCCAGAGGCACTGCGTGATGGGCACCTCGGGGAGCTACAGAGCAGCTTTCCCCGAGGAGACCTTGGGAGGAGGTGGTGGGGCATCCCTGGGAGCCGCACAAGGCAAAACGCTTTGTCCCCTCTGGGGCTGAGCACGGAGCCTGTGGCCATGGGCCAGCACCGTCCCAGCCGATGCTGGGCACTGCTGGCGGGATCCTGCCGAGATGCGGGTGCCACGAGTGCCTGGCGGCTTGCCAAATCGCTGGTCACATCTCCCGTCTTAAATTGCACTGTGATTTGTTTGGAAGAACCTGTCAGAGGCTGGCAGGTTTCCCACCGCTGATGAAAGGAGCTAAGGATGTCTGAGAGCTTCACAAGGTGATACAGCCATTAAGGCATCGTGACAGACTCAGCACAGAGGCACTAAAAACACACCGAGATTGGCAGCTCCAGTGCCTGAAACTAAACAAGAAATGCAAAATAAACCGAGGGGTGTGTGACGGTGTGTGTGAGCACGCTCGCGTGTGTGCGTGTGTGTGCTTGGGAAGTCAGCATCCCTTCTCTTCTCACTTCCCCTGACAGCTCGGAACCTGAAGTAGGATGTAAGCAAACAGAAAGGGTGTAAGCCTTCATTCGGGGGCCCGTTTGTGAATTATAAAGGGCCATTCACAGACGTGCTTTTATTCTCTTCAAAATTAATTTTGCGCCGCTGAAAGGCGGGCTGACAGCCGTGGAGATGGAGGGCCTCTGTTTCTCCTCGGCACAGGTACAGCTCAGGCGAAGGGGCTGCAAACTCCCTGCCACCCCTCCTGCCTGGCCCAGGAGGGCACCAGCACCGGGCTGTGCCTCGGCACCCGGCCTCATCCGTGCAGTGCAGGGGTGCAGGGAGCAGTGCAGGGGTGTAGGGAGCAGCCCAAGATGCTTGGGAGATCTTTCCCCAGCCAACACAGGCAGCAGCAGCGGCCAAGACACAGGTTCAGGAGCTTTGGCGCGTGTTACGACTGAGGCACGTGAGGTCTTCAGCCGCCTGCTGCTCTCCGTGCTGGCTAGACAGAGGCTCCCACCCTCTTCTTTTGCTGCAAATGGCGCCTCCAAGAACCAGAGGAAGGAGCAAAGCCCACGGGTGACTCTTTCCCTACATCACATCTCAGATCTGCGCTCAGGGCCCCCAGAGCTTTGTCCCCTGGCCGGCGTTGCTGCAGAGGCTGTGTGGGGTGAGGGGCACCCCAGCCCTGGAGAAGAGGAGCAAACAGAACGGCTGGAGGTTTGGGATAAATCCAGTGCTGCTGATCTCCAGCATCCCAAATGAGGCCACCGTGACAGTGGCGTGGCAATTAATTTGTTATTGTTCGCTTAAGGAGATAAATTAATCCCTTTTTTCATTATGGCTTTCCAGCCTGTAGAAAGGGCACTTAACGTTTTGGCTTTTATCTGTACTTTTGCAGCCTAAACGCTTTTCAGGGGTGGAAAGAAAGAAGTGGAGTCTGTCTCATCATCTTTCTTCTCCTGAGTAGCGAGACATCTCAGAAAAGCCCCAGGGATCCTGAGCATCGGACTCACGTTCCCGTCCAGGCTCACTCCAGCGCTGCCCAGGGGTCGCAGCTCTGTCCCCAGCTCCAGGTCCCTGTGCCGTGCCATGGGTGATGGGCAACCTCTCCCCCTCCCCGTGTCCCCACTGGAAGCAGGCACACTGGGGGACTGAGAGCTCACGTTACTCGTACAGCTCAGTGAAACATCTCACTCTGGGCGATGTTTGTCATCGGAGCAGCTCATCTTTATTCACTTCCACAAAGTCTTTGCTGGAGCAGTATCCTGCGATAGTGAACTTCCTGTGTATTGTTAAAATACCAGGTCCCTCGCCTGCCTGCAGTGCCTTCCCTTTTAATTTCATTGAGTGCTCCCTCACTGCTGAATTAGATGAAAAGTGAAGTGAAACCCGGCTGACGTCCTTAGCCTCATTTATCTTTTATACTCACAGCACATTCGCTCTTGCGCCTTCTCCCTTTGGGACGTCTCTGCTTTTAACCTCTGCTGCTCTGACTCCTGCACCTCCAGCCCCCCCAGACTGTGCCCTGGGCTGCCAGGCTGCGCTGAGCCCACGGCACGTCAGCCTGAGGAATTAAAAGGCATTAGGCTGGGGTTTCCCGCAGCAGCAGGGCAGCCGGGCTCCAGGCTGAGAGCTCCTGGAGAGCTCATCTTGGTGGCTGCTGGGAGCCAGGGGGAAGAAATACCGACTCTTCAAAACAACCCAACCTGTTGGTCTCATGAGACTTTTGCTGTTCAAATGATTTCTGACTGCAGATCTTAATTGTTGCAGGTGGGGTTTGAATAAAAATTTGCTCCTTGCCCTGCGTATGGTCGTGCTGGTAGCACCCGGTGCTGGATCTGGAGCACCTCTCAGCTCACCAGGCTTGGGGGACGTGTGCGGCTGCTCCCGCTTTCTCCAGGGACCCAGCCAGAGGCACGCCGACCTGATGCTCTGATTAAAGGGTTTGAAACGTGTTTCCTGAGCCTCCTGCAAAGCAGTTGTTTCGTGCAAGTGGAAACAGCAGGAAACATGGGGCAAGATGGTGGGAGTGATGCAGGGAGATGGGCACAGGGCTCACACGCAGGAAGGGCAAAAAGAGAAAAGGGAAAAAAGAGGTTCCCACCACCCTTTCTCCCCACAGCCAGGACTGTCTCCGCTTCCCCTGACCCACCCCGGGGCAGCCAATAAAGAGGGAATTACAGGGCTGAAGTGCCACGCTACATAAAGAGGAAGCATCAGCTAAACATTCCTGGCCCCCGTCCCCCAGCCATAATTAATACACTCAAAGGAAATTAAACCACAAGAAGAAAAAAAAAATCAAAACAGCAAAACAAACAGAACCAACCCAAACGGCATCACGTGAGGCACGGGGGTAAGCAGGCACCGACAGCCCAGCGAGACCATCAGAGGTAATTGCAGTCACAGGGCGAGAGGCTAAAACAGCATGAAATGAATCAGTTTAACAGATATTAAATTTGCAAGCCCCGGGCAACAGGACTCCATTCAGTTTATTTGCATTAATCAGGTCAGGGGAGTAACCTTGGTTTTTTCTTCCAGGAGATATCATCAGCCTTTATTTGTTTCTCATGTGAAAGTATCACAACGGATAAACACAACCTGGGAGCGGGCTGTGAAGCCTGTGCCGCAGCTCAGCCTCGCTGGGAAGAGCAGCTCAGCCCCTGCCTGACCGAGCCGTGGTGGCAGGTGCTGTGGGCACGGTCTGGCGTGGCCTCGGGAGGGGGGGCTGGCCACACTCCATTCCCTGGCAGACGCCAAAGGGCCATATTGTGGCAGGACCTCTTACAAACCCAGGAGACTCTAATGTTGAGTCGGAGTGAGCAATCAGCCACCACACCTGCACACAAACCGCTTCTCGCCTGCCGGCGCCTCTCTGGCCCCGCTCGCTGCAGCGGGGCAGGAGTCAGCGTAAGGGGAGAAGATTCTTCAGACAAGCAAACACTTGGGCAAAAGAAAGGCTCCAAAGGCTTCCTGCAGAGTCAGGAACAGCCCAGGCAGAGCTAGTGCCATGGCAAAGAACCATGTGAGCCAGTGGCTCCATCGTTTGTGGAGGGTTGTGCTTGTGGCGTTCCGCGGGGTAGCGGCTCTGGTGAGTCCCCGCGGCTCTGGCCCAGCCTGACGTGGTGGGAGCAGAGCTCGTCCCTTCAACCGGCGCTCCACCAGCCTTTGTGCCACGTCGAGGGCAGAGTGTCGGGTCAGGGGGAGCATGGACAGGCGGATCTACACCTCATCGGCTGTGTGCAGCGGTCACAGGTTCTCTGGGACACGGGGACTGCGGTCAGGCTGCGCCAACAACAGCACCGGGGGGACGTGGGAACGGCAGAGCCCCACGGCATCAGGGGAGGGGGTGAGGGGGTGTCTGCCCCTCTCCCCGGTGGTTCCTGTGCTCGGGGAGCCCACCTCACCCGGTCGGTGTTTCACTGCGATGTCCCCACCCTGCAAGGACCTGTCTGTGCCAAGGTGTCCCGTCCCAGCAAGCAGCACGGTGGGGCTGGGGTGGGTGCGGGAGGGGGCACAGCCCGTCAGCCCGCCGGGGTACCCGGGGCTGCCCCCAAACAGTCAGGCAGAGCGTTGACAGCTGCCAGGCTGTGTTGGAAGAGAGGGTCTCCCCGTCCCTTTTGCCTCCTAAAGCTGATGTTTCCGTTGGCAGGACCCTCTCCTCCTGACTCCCTGGCGGGCAGGCGCGTCCGTACCCACCCCAGCTGTGTCCAGATGTGGCCTCTGGACACAGCCACACGCCTCCTTTTCCCCAGCTCCTCCACACCGACGCTTGACACTTGCAGGAAGTTTTCCGCTGGCGGGTGGGCAGTTTGACTCTCTCCGTCCCCCACATACACGCTTTGATCCAGAAAGGCACCAGCCTGTGTGAATGTGCACGCGCATGCGTGTGCTGTCTGGGCAGGCAGGGGAATTACACCTGATAGTATTTGAGACGCTCGGGAATACACTAAGGGTAAATTTAGCTCTGTGTGCGTGTGTACATGTGTCAGGGAGACAGACAGCGCGTGATGGTGTGTGCCTCCACGCTCAGACCCACTGCTTCATCACCTGATGTGAGGTTGACATCCTCCCTGAGGGGTGTGTTTGAGGAAATAAGAATATAATTTTCCAAGTGATATGGATTTAAGAGTCATAAAGGGGAGCGGAGGGCTCTGGCATAGGGACCAAAAGAAGATGCGCTGTGCGGCGGTGGCAGGGAGGATGGATTTGTCACATCTCATGTAAACGTCCTCTTCCGTGCAGCATCTGAAAGGCCTGTGAGCCACGCGCTGCTGGCCCTGCCGTGGAGACCGCACCTGCTCGTGAGTGGAAGTGAGGGCTGTACGTCCCTTTGGGGATCTGCCTGCCCTTTGTTTTGGGGGCGCCCTGCTGTCTGCTCTCAGCCTTCCCCTGGGCAGAGAGAAAGAAATGGGTTTCTCAGATGCTGCTGCTTCACATTTTTGTCCCTTTGCATGACCCGCAGTAGCTGCCCCAGCCCTTAAGCAGCAGGATGCTGGTGGGTACGGGCGGAGGAGTGAAGCAGTGATGGGATAAGGACCCCCGGAGCAGCAAGGGACCCCTCTTCCCACATCACTCCTCCAGCACCCCCTTGCTGCACCCCCAGCCTGGCCGCCAGCGCCGGAGAGGGTCAGTCTATCTCCAGTTTGCTTCCCAGTGCTTGGGGCATGAAGAGGAAGGCAGGGCACCTCCGCAATCACATAAGAGCTCTTCCCTCCCCCTTTGCACACCTTGTTCTGTGAGCAGGAGGCTGGGGGTGCTGGGGGCGGGGGGAGCTCTGGATCTGCCATCTCAGCTCCTCCACCCCGGCAGCTGCTTCCTCGCGCTGCTGCCAGCTGCTGAGCTCCCCGCCGCAGAGCTTTGTCTCCAAACAGGGGATTATAATACATCTCATTTAGGCACTCCAGTATAATCTACTTGGCTTCTGCACATCAATACATCCTGCATTAGGTTCCCCACTCATTTTATCATTTTCCAAACAGTCCTTTCTCCTCTGCAGACTGTTATGGAGCCAGGAGGGATGGTGCATTTGGATGGAAGAACACGGTTACTCTGGGCCTTAGTTTAGGCTGGATGAAATGGGTTGGGGCTCATCATCACCTTTATCTGTATATTTAAGAAGTAACGACTTGGTAAGTAGCCAGGTGCCTGGTCTGGAGGTGTGGAAGCCACAGGCACAGACAGTGGCCCAGCCATGACTGAGTGAGGGTGTGAGGAAGCAGGCTCGGACTGCTTTTTGCACTAACATACTTTTAACCACTCCTGCTCCCACCTGAATATCACAAAATGATAGTTGTCTCCTTCAAAGAGAAAGAAAGAAAGAAAAATAGTAATTCATTCTTCCCAGTCACAAAGAAGGCTCTAGAGACTTAATCTAGATTTCCCTTCATACGTGCTATTATTTCAGTCACTGCCTCCCATTTCCTGCAGCTTGACTGTAACCTTCCCTGGTTTTGGTGACCTGGAATTGGCTGACAACCCAAAACCTTCCTGTGCCGCCACGGGACGTGATCATCCCCGGCCACGGGCTGGCACCGCTGCCCGCAGGGACAAACACAAGCGCCGCGTCCAAACGTGCCGAAGCGTGCGGAGTCCTGCGCTCGGTGGCTGTAGGTGAGCGGTGGGATGCATCCTGTGGTCTTCAGCAGTGCCCAGAACACAGAACTGGCACTTGGGTGAGAAATGCCTCTGGGGCGCTGAGCAAGATGCTCATCCACAGAGCTGGATGATGGATGAGTATGCTTTGGAGGGGATGAAAAACCCTCCTCTCAGCAACTCATGTCCTCCAGGACCTGGGAATAACCCTCCTGACCTTATAACCTCCACATGAACGTCTTCATCTGGTCAACCACAAGACACTTTCCACGTGTCTCTGACAACAAAAGAACAGAAACCCCCAAGAAGGGTTTGCAGGGGGAGGATGACAGTGGCTCCAGCAGTGACCAGAGAGGCAGAGATGGGGCTGGGCAAGGTGCAGCCAGGTGTGCACCCCACTGCCGCTGGCCTCGGCAGCCCCGGCGCTCTGCCCTCCCTCCACAGCCACCACCCGCCCAGCCAGCCTCTCCACGCCTTGCAAACTGAACAGGCACTCCCTTTCCAATCCATCTAGCCCAGGGGCGGGCTCAGAAAGGGACTTGCATGATGCCCTTGCAAGGTGGATCATTCCTGCAAAATCTTATTTAAATCCAAACAAGGAAAACAACCCTCCCTGCTGAGGGCTGGTGATGTGTATTTATGTATCACCCATGACAGACGTACATTTGGGACGTACGTGCATGTGTGGCTCTGGAAAGGAAAAAGAAGAATTCGTGTTCCTAAAGAGAAACTGGCCTCTACAGAAAAGTTGTGCTTGTGATGGGCTACACAAGTGGTCAAAGCCTGTAGTTTTGGTGGTGCCAGTTCCAGTACAGGAGCCTGAAATGGCTCATGAAGTGGGGAGACAGCATGCTAGTTTTTATGTGCAAAACCTGAAATGCATAAACATGAATGCTGTCTTCAAAGCGTTCCATGAGTCACGTTAGATGGAAGAAGAGAAAAAAAACCCACAATTTTGACTGTCGGTCCCCTACTCGAGGCTCTGAACTCCAGATTTGAGTCTGGGTTCCCATGAAAAGAGGGCTTAAGGCAATCACGTTCTCTGCCATGATATCATCTACTGCCACCCACCCTGTTTCTTTCCCCAGTAATTTTGGAAGGTATTGGCCAATCTCAAAAAAAAAAAAATTAAAATAATATGACAGAACCTCAAACTGCAGGAAATCAGCCTTTGTTAGTTCCTGTGGACCTACAAGTTTCCTTCCAGTGTCAGGTGTGCCTTTGCAAACAGGAGAAACAGAAATGTTGCCTTGGTACCAAGGCTGGTGGGTACCAGTACCACAGATACTGCATTTACACAATTATCAGGATCTCTGGTGCTTTGTACAAAATTTAAATTACACCCATATGGCAACATCACCTGCACACCCCAGGTCCAGCTGTGGGAAGTGCAGGGTCTCCCAGCTAACACAGGTTTGACTTTGTGGGTTTTCCACTATGAGGGGAACCTGTTCTCATTGATGCCGTTGGAAATCAGAGCCACGTCTTCCAGAAGAGACCAAGATGCAGAAGGTGAAGGAAAAGAGAGTCCGTGCTCCCTCCTGCTGCCCTTCCCTCTGACTTTGCAGCACTTTATTAACTTGAAGTCTTTCTTCTTGATGCCTTTCCCCAGTTCTGGCAGTGCTGCAGCCTCCCTTTCTTTCGACCTCTCCTCCCCACTGCTAAGAAGATTCCTGGCCCTCCTGAGCCTTGGTCCTGACTATCCTGAGCGGACGCTGGGCTAACACAAAAGCACAGGGTCTGCTTGGGCCGCTGCTCCACGCAGCATCCCTGCCCCGTGAACCTGCCTCCCGCCGCTGCGGCAGCTGCTCTGCCTCTCCACCAGCGGGAGAGCGGGCGAGGGCATTTTGGTTTCGTGCCCAGACTCCTCACACCAGCACACTCCTAATGATGAGCAAAGAGAAAGAAGGAGTGCAGCCACCCCGGGCCTAAATATCAAAGAAAAAAAGTGGTTTGAATCAGATCCATGCCAGCAAAGACTAGAAAGCAGCCAGAAAAGCAAGTTCAGACCTTGATGCTAACTTTTCGAGGCTTGAGAGTTGCTGTAAGTCAGAACCAGTGGGAAAACGAGAAGCAGTCATGCTTGCCCAGACCTCGTCGGTGTTCACACCTGAAGATTAAGTTCGTCTCAAACCTGGTAGTTAGCAAAAACTGCCCTGTCCAGCAAGCGATGTTTGAGAAAACCCGTGTCCGTGCTGTCGATTAGGAAACGAACTGGGTCTGCAAATATCTGCAAGCGTCAGTAGGCGAGTAAAAAGGTTATTTGATGTGTCTGTGTACGTAAGCTCCCAGGTAGGGAGCTTTTTGGACCGTTTGTTTTGTTCGGGTAGAGGGGTAGAGCCCAGGAGTAGTACCCAAGGAGGGGTAGAGCCTCGGCACCCACGGGGGGGTGAAAGAGGGACCTCCCTTTCCCAGGGTGGGGCAGTTTTATCCAGCTGCTAAAACTTGCTGAAGGACTGAACTGTCCTTTCAAGCTCCTACATAAATAAAAGGCGAGGGCAGGCAGCTGCAGAGGGGCATGCCGGGTAGGGCTGGCTGCCTCCGCTCCGGCCTGGCAGATTGCTGCCTGCTGCATAGACGAAAGCCATCTTCCAGCCGGTGATTTAACATTCCAAGGGAGCAGATTAATGCCTGCAAACTTCTCAGTGGAAGCATTCAAACGCTAATTGGTAGTTGCAAGTAATTAAAGTAATTTACTCAGATTATAAAGAAATTTCTTAACAGTGATTAAGCAACTCTGGGACGTGTGTAGTTGTTTGTAATCACTCCCCCAGGGGGATTAAAGCTCTTGGCTGCATGTAATATGTCTTGTAACACCCTATGTGTCCTGTTGGCTCATGATAGCAGAGAACAGCTTGTTGGAAGAGATATAAATCAGGTCTGCATGCACATAAAGTACATCACATAGGGAACAGCTCTCCTTCGTGGTCCAAGCCCGGGGAGCACAAGCTCCACGGTGGAGGCAGACATCCCATTAGTTGGGTTTTGCTCCACAGACAGAGTCCACGTCACCCAGTCATAAACGTTATCAAAGGAACAGGCAGGACAGGGCTGCAAGCAAACACAGCCCTTAGCGTGGGGACAGACTCATGGGGTAACTGTGGTCACTTCTGCTCATTGGGTCCCATTTGCTAACCCATAAAATAGGAATAAATCCAGTTGGTTTAGTGCTCCAAAAGTAACAAAGGAAAAGTGCCAGATATCTGTTAAGTTGCTATTTAACAGATTATACTTAGCCAGTATTAATCAGCAGATTATCACTTAGATTATTTCATGTCCTTGTTATCCTGGCCAAGCCTTGAGACCTTGCTTAGCCTGGATTTAGGCTCAGGGAGACAATTCCTGCTCTGAGACATAGGGAGGAGGAGGCCCACATTGCTCATCTGTGACATAAGGATTTTTCTTGCTTACATCTTACTTTCTAGTTAAGATGTTGCGCAGTGATATATTCCCTTTCTAGCCCGGCAATGTGCACACACGGCCCAGCGAGGCTCAGTGGACTCACGTCACAGATACACATCCCGGGTTTGATGTGCTTCCCGCTGGCTGGGAGGCTCCTTGTGTGTTAGAAGGGGATAACTGGGGGGGCCAAAGCTCCCATCGTCTGTCCCGCTGCCTCTAGAAAGGCTGGTTGCCTTTGACTCTTTGCCATCGGCTGGAGGGTGGCCCCAAAGGAGCAGAGGGCTCCCCGCTGCTGCCCTGGCCCAGGGCTGCTCCAAGGCACGACCCTGACGGCTCTGCCCGGCCCCAGAATTAGGATTCCTTAAGGAAGGTCTGCTGGTGCCCCGCCGAGCGTGCAGCTCTGGGGAACCTCCTGGGGGGGCTCCTGGGTCTTTTGACTGCCGAAGCAGTGGTTACCCTGCTCAGGGTCACAGCCAGGACCCTCTGCCTGGCCTCGAGCAGCTTCCCTTTTGCTACAGGGCTCTTGCAACTTGAGGAAGATGCTTTTAAATTAGGCAATTACCAGGAAAGCATTCTCTGTGTTGCAACTTTCTCCTCTCTCCACCCGATGGCTGGGGTCTAATTATTCTTCAGCATTACTAGAATTTATTTTTAGAGTTTCTTTTTCTATGTTGGGAATAAAGAATTGTAAATATTGCATGAATACTGACTGCTGAAGGATGCAAGTTTACCTGTGCAAACAAGTGTTGAGCAAACTGGGAGCTCATCTCTTGCAATTACTTTGGCACATCATTTTGGTATTTGCTTTCTGCAATTTTTTGGCCAAATGAAACCAATTGTTCAATTATGTCTTTTTCTCTCTAAAGGCAACACAGAAAGGAGGGAGCAAATTCACATTTTGTTTGTTTGCCTGACTGAAGCGCGTGCCTGGGAAGAAGGCATTGTTCCGCCAGCTCCACCGACGGACAGAAATACACCACAACCTTCAGCGGTGCCAAGGGGTGAACGCTCGGTGTTGGCATTCAGGGGCCGCACTGTGGCCGTTGTTACATTGTGCTGCACGGGACATGCTTTCCAGACACAAATATAAATAGATTTTTTTTTCTGTGTTCTGTTTACTGTGCGTAAAAATCTGATTTTCCCTAATGGTCCTTTATAAATAGTTTCCACCCACCCTCTGCTTGAAAGCTTCTCTGACTCACATTGGAAATTAGGTTCTTCCCCTCCTCGCTATTGAGAACAATTATAGCTCTTTGTTCAACGGGAATTAAGAAGCAAGAGGGCTGAATCCATCCACAGGAAAATTGTCACTCTCTTTTGTTTTCCGCCTGCAATAATTATCCTGCCAACCGCTCACTCTGACATCCTCAAACCCTCTGTGCCTCCACCAAGCATCCACCATCCCTCCCGCGCCAGCCTGCCCGCCTGCCTTGTGCTGATTCATTTTTTATTGCCTTCTGTTGGCCACATCCTTGTTTTACCTTTTCTCCCCATTTTCCACCGCGCTGTGCCTTCCCAGGGCTGCCTGGGGTGGGAGAGGAGAACGGGGAGCAGCTGGTCCTTCGGCCAGACCCCAGGGGTCTATTATTTCTCATAAAAGGTTCCACCTCTTTTGCTGCTGGAAGAGGGCAAGGCCCACGGGGACCACAGCTTAGTGACACCCCCAGGAGATGCCCTGGAGAAGGTGCCAGGGCTTGACCCTTTGGGGGGCCCAAAAGAGAGCGAAGCGCATCAAGGGAAGGAGGCGGCCAGAAGAGCTGAAGCTGACTGGGGAATAAACGTTCTTCTCTCTCCGCAAGTCTGCTCCAGTGTGAAAACCCTGTTTAATAGAACACAACCAAATCCTACCCATTATTTTTTTTTTTAAAAAGATCCAAAATGACTATCCATTGACCCCTCCAGCCACACACTCATTTTTCATTAAACTGTTCCTTGGATCTTATAAGCAGAGAAAGAGAGAACAAGCAGGCGAACGCGAGAAAACAACCGAGAGTGCCCTGGGGCTATAATAACCGAGGTAGGAACATTTTAAATTATACCTTGGGTCAAAATGATTTTAGATTGATCAGAAACCAAAATTACCCCTGAGTTCCAGTTGATTGTCTGTGTCTTGAGTTCATCTGGAGGCTGCGTTTCTCCAGCAGCCCCCATTATCATTATTATGAGGAGTGTGTATACATTGACCCTGTTATTTTAGGCAGCAGAGGAGAGGAGAAGGAGCCTTTGAACCTTAAAAACCCACCAGTTGAAGGCAGTGCACCGGCTGGAGAAATGCGTGTTAATTTTTTCTACTCTTTAAGGACCAGGCCCCTCATGGACCCCAGTGCGGAGCCCCACGTTCCCCCCCAGAGGGACTGAAGACTCCCCTGGGCCGCGGGGGCTGTGCCCTGCTCCTCACCTGGGCATCCCAGCAGGGCATTTGGGGCAGGCTGTCAGCCCCATCGGCACGGTAATGACCTTCCAAAGCGGGTCCCATCTCTTCAGCGCTTTCTCACTCCCACTCTAAATGGCCACATGTGGCTTTATGTGCCTTTGGGGGCAGCCTGTGAAATCCCCTCCCAGGGCTACAGCCTGGGCACCCCGAGGAGCATCATCTCCTCAGTGTCTTTAAGCGTTAATTAAAAAAAAAAATAAAAAAATAAAAATTTCATTTTATATATATATAATATATAATAATATATATATTTATATAGATATGTATATAAAAAATCTGTTGCATGCTGTAACCCATTGTTTCATGTTGCAACTGAATATGTATTACTGCCATTTTCCCTGTATATATATATATATATTTTTTTTTTTTTTACTAATGCGTAAAGGCGCTGCAGGGGACCTCATGCTGTCACACCCCTCAGTGGGGATCCCACCCGCCACCCCCAAGCTTGCAGACTCAGTCTGAGCATGGCAAAGGGCTTGTGGGAGAGTCCTGTGCAAGGTACTGGCTGTTTTCACAGTTTTCTAGTGTGTAAAATCTGAATATTATCATCTTGCTGGTGTAATGCACAAAACTGAAATACTATCATCTTGTTGGTATTGTCGTGACGATGAATAATCTATAGTGACTGGGCAAGAGAAGAGCCTGTTGGGATCAGACTGAAGGAGTGACCAGTTTGAAACCTGCGGAGGAGCTTTCCGATGGCTCCACTCTAGTTATCCCCGTGGATGCTACGAGGTCTAATCAGATGCAGAGAAGTTGGGTTTTTCCCCGGCTCTGTCTCCCAAGGATGCTCTTAGTGTGTAATTCATTCCTCTGGCATCCAGCGTGAATGCCGGCATGGCGAGGGGTGAGGTGCAGGTGGTCCCACTGTCCGCCCAGGCCATGTGATGGTTGTCGCCAAGCCCAGGGCAGAGCCAGCTTGTCCCCCGGGTGCCTCTGAACCGCTGGGTGGTAGGTGCGGGGGTACCTGGGCTTCCATCCTCCTCCGCTCCTACCCAAGGGTAGACTTTTCCAAACCGCCCTGACTGACCTTGTTGTCTTTTGTTTAGCTCTGCCTGGCACTTGAGAGAAGGAAAGATAAAAATGACTGAATTAAAAAAATTTAAAAAAAAATATTAACTTTTAAAAGCTCAAGCTCTTCTTTGAAGCCAAGCGTTAAATATTTCTGCTGACACCGTCCCGTTGTAGCCTTGTCGTGCTCCCTCTCTCTCCTGGGTCTCCTGGGTGAGGGGAGCAGCAGCACTCACCGACGAGGGAGACGTTTTCCCATTCATCCCCGTGTTGCTTGACTCAGGGAGACACATAATGAAGTTGCTGGGCTCCTGATGCCTCCCCAGGCTGTGAGATGTTCAACACCACCACAAGTTCCTGCCTGGGTAATGCATGATTAATCCAGCACACAGTACCTGCCAGCCGGCGGGGCGCTGCAGAAAGCCTCGCCAGCAGTTAACGTGGCACGCTAACGCGGGGGGACAGCGGGGAAACGCCAGCCAGGTGTGGGAACGGGGCCTCAGGATGGAGGAGAGAGGTGTGTGGGGTGGGCGAAGGGGTTACAGGGGGCTTTCCACATGATCAGGGCTTTCCTGCAGCGCTGATTTCTGCCGAGCGAGACCGTGAGAACGGCTGCAGAGACGTCGCGGTGCAAAGTGATACGGGCTTGGAGTGACATGATACATTAAGCCTCTGTCTGAATATAAGCAAAACCCCTGAGCTTGCAGCTCTCAGCTCGTCATCTCCTCCAACATCCATTCTTGATGACTCTTTCAAGCCGGTGCCGCATTAGTCCTACACTGGGACGGTCCCTGTGGGACCGCGGGTCCTGGTCTAGTTCCACCGAAAGCACCAGTTGATGCTGATGCAGTTTTGCTGCGGCAGATGCCAAACTGGGCAGGCAAGGGTTACTTAACTGCAATCACATTTTGAGGAAAATGTTGAGGATATTTCCCATCCTTAAGTGGGATGAAAAAGTACAAATCTGCATCAACCACAGAGTTTGGACCTAATAATTCCCAAACTGTTTCTTGGACCTGAAACAACAGTTTCTTCAGTTTCTCGAAGGAAACCATCTCCGTGGATTTTTAAACTGTTCAGGAATGGCAGCCTTTTACTTCTGCTTTGCCATAACATTCTGGGTTTTCCTAGCAGTTTTCATGCTGACTCTTCATGCTTTGTCTCCAGGACAGGTTTGTGAAAAATTGTAAATACAAAGTTAATTTTTAAGTGGTAAAAATAAACTAACTGGGAAAAGTGCTGAAACCAATATGTTCTCCCAGGCAGTTTTGGTTTAATCTTGTCCAGAAATCAAACGACTTGATCCATTTCCTAGTGAAGGATAATTCTGTGGCCGGCTGCAGGCAAAGCCAGGCTTCAGCCCCCGCAGCGTCGCTGAGACCCGGGGAAGCTGCCGGGGCTGTGTGGGAAGGCAGCCCCCGCCCGCGCTGAGCGGGGCTCAGCCACCCAAAGCTTTTCGTGCCATCGCTGGCCCCTGACAAGCTGTCAGGCTGCAACAGCCTTTGGTCTTGACTGAGCTGCTTTGGATTTAAGCAAATGACCTCGAGGTGAAAGCTTTTGTATCCTATTACCAGTCCCAACCATCGAGGACCTGGACATTTATTTGTGTTGAGACAGAAGAAAACATCCCACGGACCAGCAGTCCACAAAGGGAGAGAGAAAAGTTTCTAGAAAAAGCAAACAAATTGTAGGTACGCTTGTGTTACATGAGTTTTAACTAAAGCCTCTCCTCTCCGCACAGCAACAGCAAACGCAGTGGGAAATAAAAACAAAATTACCACTGCAAAGCCTATAATTGCATTTCAAAACCTACAGCCATTAATTCCCACAAGCGCCAGGATCAGAACTGCAAATAAAAGCAGCCGCCGATGTGTTCTGCATTCGGGGAGATGCTCCGTGAGGGCAGCGGAAATGCTTGCGCTGCTTGTAGGAATTTTTTTACGTGTCTTTTTCCCCAAATAAAATAATTACTTTTACAAAGCTGCCTGAGATCCCACATCATTAGCAGAACGCCGGGGTGGATTCCCAAATAGCTGTATCTGTTTGTAAGGAGAACTGAGGGGCCTTTTCCCCCCACTAAGGCCCAGAGCTCACAGGCCGCTCGTGGCACCACGAAGGTGTGACCCTGTGGCGGGAGGTGCCCGCGGTGCGGGGGGGCAGCACCCAGCACCGCCCGGGAGCAGGTCTGGGTGGGCACGGCGGGCACGCCTGCACGCGGGAAAGAGCCTCTTCCAAAGCCTGACATTGCTACATCTGTTTGGGCCTGAGTACAGGGATCTTACATCTTTCTTTGGTTTTTCTTTTTCCTTTCCTCTTTCCTTTCCTTTCCTTTCCTTTCCTTTCCTTTCCTTTCCTTTCCTTTCCTTTCCTTTCCTTTCCTTTCCTTTCCTTTCCTTTCCTTTCCTTTCCTTTCCTTTCCTTTCCTTTCCTTTCCTTTCCTTTCCTTTCCTTTCCTTTCCTTTCCTTTCCTTTCCTTTCCTTTCCTTTCCTTTCCTTTCCTTTCCTTTCCTTTCCTTTCCTTTCCTTTCCTTTCTCTTCTCTCATCCTTTTCTTTTATTTTTCTCTTCTTTCTTCAATCAGGATGACAACAGTTTTTTGGGCACTGTCTGGGGTGAGCTGAAACACTACCAAACATAAGGACCATCACCTCTGCCTCTCCAGCAGACGAGCAAAGTTAGAAATCTTTATGCATCCCCACGCCCGTGGTGCTGCCGTGTGCCTTTAAGTACCGCAGGGCTGGCTCTGCGCTGGGCTCTGCCTACAGCCCATACAGAGCCGCTTCGCAGGGGCAGCGGGAACAGCACCCCCTCCTCTGACATGAAACCCCCGAAAGCCTCGGGGTGAGCAGCATGTGTGGGGCCAGGAGCCGAGCGGGACACTGGGTCCGTTCCCCTGCCCTGGCAGTCTGGAGCTGAGGGCGCATCGGTCAGCCGTAATGCATAGAAAATGCAAATGGGTTTTTACAGTCATTATCTCCACTTTCAAATAACCCGTGTTTTAATTCAGCTTTAATTATAAGGGGGAAAAATATGCCCAGGTAAACAATTTCCAAGCAGATGATGGGTCAGAGCAACAGACAATTCCTTTGACCCAACAGGCCCAACTTTTTGAAACTTTTAATTAAAAACACTGAAAATATTGCCCCAGTAAATTGCCCAGAGACCCAGGCCTTTGAAGAGACATAATTAGGGCTATTTGGCCCCACGCGGGATGCTCCCTGTGACTAAGCTCCACAAGTGAAAAGCGCTTCTGTTTCGTGGCGGGAGCCGGGGTGGTCTGTGTGCGGGCGCTGCGGGAGGCACCCGTGTCCCTGGGGATGCCCAACCCTCACGAGTCCCTGTGAGGGTCAGTCAGGCACTTTCTGTTGCTCCTGGGCCTCTCCTGATGCTGTGGCTTCCTCTGCTACAGAAAGATGGAGGAAGCAAAACCTAAATAAAGGGTTTCTGACAGGATCTGAAATTATTCTGCACGTAACTCTTTAGTTCTGAGAGCTGACTTGTATGGAAGATCTCTGCCCGTTTTCTAACTCCATAGGATGTCCGTCACAAAGTCACTGCGGCCTCCTGACAGTCTCTGTAAGAAAGACACAGGAGCCGAGCTCCTGCTCAACCGGTCCTTCGGGTCAACGTTGGGATGCTCAGTGCTCTGTTTCCATCGTTAGGAACTAAATCTGGTTACTCAAGGTTTGTAGCTGTGGCCAGGTTTCCCAGGCTTCTCTTTCTGCCATTTTTCTTAAAAAATTAAATAAACAAAAGACCTTCCAGCAACGGATGCTTTCTGGGACTTGTTCGTGGACATCTTCTGCTTCCATTGCTCTCCTCCGATGCCTTCATGTGCCGCTGCATCCCTCCTGCTGCCGGTCCCATGGCTCCTCCCCATCCAAAGGGGACTTGAGGGGTGGTCTTTTTGTTGCTGCCTGGGAGTTAAATACCACAGCACTAAATTGACTCGGAGAAGAAAATATTTCACAGTTTCTACCACTAGAATTTCTGTTGCAGCTTCAAAGAGAGCACACTGCTTTCTGAGGAACGGACAAGAATTCAATAGAGCTTCCCCTGAGCACAGAAAGGCTCCTGCTGCCATTGGGTAGGAAGTTAGAAAGAGAAAATATTTTGAAGAAATCGGAACAAGGAGGCAGAAAAACGTAAGTGGCTGCACAATAAAATTAAAATTAAAAAAAAAAAAAAAAGAAAAAAGAAGTACGTGTTAGAGATGGAGCCGCTCTAGGAATGAAAGAGCTGTGACGGGCATGTGTTGATGCCACCAGGCATAACAGAAAAGAAAGAAAAATCAGGATAGTGATTTTTTTTAGCATTTACTCTAAAAACACTCGCTCAACACAGTGCAATCTCTTTGATATGAAGGTTAATTGAAAGAAATGGTACAGACCCCTTGGAACTCGGTCTTAAATAGCTCCAAAGAAGAAAAGTTTTGAGCAAATAAAAGAAGACAAAGAAAGTGCAGTCGGCGCAGAAAAGCAGAAGATTTAAGTCAGACTTGGGAGAACAAACAGGACCCTCGTGCCCGGCTTGCACAGCGCTCTCGCCGCCGCAGCCTTCGTGTCCTGCCCGTATCAGGCTGTGCCCTCTTGCACCAGAGCAGTGTGCGGTGTAAAGCCAGGATGTTATCCCAGAAATATTAAATGCAAACTATTATAAGCTTTTCCCTGAGTGGTGATGCAAACCAGAAAGTAAAGCAAAAAGGACAGAAAGTTACAGTCAGACTCATAACTTCCTCCCCAGGCCTTAACTTGAGCCATTGCTTAGGTCACGAACCTCCACTCGAGGACATTTTTAGAAGTCTGTAGATCCTGTTTAATATTCTTCCCCCAGGCCTCTTTGTTCCTTCAGGTTTTGGCCAGAATGAGAAATGAAAACACTGAGCTGGGAAAGCCAGGAACAATTCTTGGGGTCTGCAAATCCAACAAAAAACACCATGGGGTGCAAACGTCACGGGAGAACTTCTGTGCAATAGTTTCAGAGTGAGTTCAAGATCAAAAGGGTTCAAGATAGTCATCTGAACTGCTGGATGCTTCTCGGAAAATTTTTGCCTTGTCTCTGGTCAGCACTTCTCCAAGCCCAGCTGTCAGCATTTCTACAGCCCCTGCCATGGCGCTATCTGCTCGCAGGACACGCGTGAGCTCCCACCCACAGCACGGCGAGACTTCTCTGTGCTCCTCTTCTTGGCAGGGCGCACCCCGAGAGCCAGCCCCGTCCCTGGCACGGCTCCCCTGAGCCACCTGAGTCCCGCCGGCCCCGGGAACACAGCCCGCCGCATCGGCTCGAGGCTCCCATCTATGGGGTGAACGTCTGCTGGAGAATTTCTAACCCTTGGCTCCATCGCCAATATTTGAGCTATGCTGTAATTGGCCATAAAAGTCTCATGGTATTGTTTGTGTGCCTTGATTAGCTGAACATGAAAAGCACTTACAATGCAAATTTCCCTTTAAAATTCTGTTTCCTGCAAATCCTCAATGAATCAGCTGTTGAAATCTCCCACTGAGAGCACTCTTGCCAGTAAAAGTTGATAGTGCTAATGTTTATGGAGTGGGAACACAAAAGGGGGAAGAAGCAGCTAAAGCAAACTAATCTGAGCCGTCAAATATTTGCAGAAAAATACGTACATTATCTGCCCCAATCTGTCCCTGATGTTTCACCCCACGCCCAGCCGAGATTGATAGCCACATACCCAACCTCTTTCCTTTCATGAATGAAGATGCAGCTGTGTTTTCTTTGTTCATACTCCCTTTTTCAAATGCTGCTGTTGCCTTATTGAAGTCTTTGAAAAATATTCTGTATAGAAACAATTCTGCCGACACATCGGTTTTCTCTGTGCTTTCCTCTCCCCGCTCCTTCTTTACCACCGAGGACATTTGCATCACAATGACCGCAATATTTTTGAAGCCATCACCTGGCGTCTCAGTTTCTGCTGTTGTCCTCCCTATGAGGTCATTTCCTCTGCGCGATGATGTCATCGGCCTCGGGGCCACGTTTCTGATGTCAGGAGCGGGTGGCTGGGGACTGCAGGCAGGGATGTGGCTCTGCCTGGCACACGGACACCAGCCTCTTCTTTCCTGGACCACTCTGTCCCAGCCCACCCCACCCTCTCCCTGTGGCCCCGCAGGAGTTTTCCTGCCCCCCAACCACAGGGGACAACTGTGAGGGCTGTAACTGATGCAGAAGCCACAGCACAAGGACCATCACAGCCTCGGACGGCTTGTTTCTAGGAGGAGATTTATCCAGGCACAGGCTTCCCGGAGAAACTCTGGGGCAAAAGAAGCCGAAGATCAGGGCCCCGCATGAGAAGAGAATGGTGGGGAGGGGCTCCTCCAAGAAAGGGGCATTTTATCCTCACAAATACTTTCTGCTCGGCCAAACTGAAGAGCCCAGCAGTCCCCTCGCTGCCTTGCACACGCAGGAATGGGTCCAGGTCTTGTACCAAAACTTGGTCTCACTCTTGGTGGGGTGGGAGCACGGCTGGAGGCTCGGTCCTGCACGGCAGAAGATGCTGTTGAAATGGGTTTAAAGATCTGTGACAGCTTTTAGGAAAAGTCCGTAGTCTTGGATGCTACCAATAGTCATGGGTGCTACCAGGTGGGAAGGATGACCTGGATCAGTCCATTGTGGTGCCAGAATTCCTAGTTTCACTGAGATCCTGGCTGAAGCGGGCTGCTGTTCCCAGACACTCCGATGGGTCCCACCAGCTGCAGCAGCACGTCATTCCCAGCACTTGTCTCATCACACCGGACCCTCCTGGGAGGCCAAGGGGGGTGTGTGTGTGCACAACGGGTCACCAAGCTCCACTGAACCCAGGGACCATCTGTGCGGCGATGATTTGCAGAAAACGCTTCCTGAGGAAAAATTCTACCCTGACTTTCTACCGATACAGACCACTCTGGGAAGAAATAAGAAGTACAGAAACATCTTACAAGATTGCCTGGTGCAAAGAAACCATCCAAGATACAGATGCTGAGATATAAAGCTGTCCCATACCTTTCAGCATCCGTAGGTTCCTTCCTTCTCAGTTTCTGCTGCAGAGCTCTCCTGCTTCTGCCCGCTGTTTCTTCTTCCTTCATGGCAGCACTTGAACCAGCCATTTTTTAGTGTCAAACCCCCATCCCGAGCCCTGGACAGGCTGTCTGATATCACATCTCACCCTGAACTTGCTGCTCAGAAGGAGAAAAACCCCAAAGCCGGGGCCAGTATATACCGGACTGGCCTCCCCTCTCCCTCAGTGCTGACGTAGGGGACATAACTGGGGAGCAATGGCTAAAGCAGACTGGAGGCAGCACGGCACAGTGCTGGGACCCCCCCTCCAAACAGCACATGAGTAAACTCTTTGTGTCCCATGAGACGGGCAGAGAGCCCAGGTACAATCCCAGATCGATCTGATTTAGAGTATGTAATTTTTAAAATCTCCCATTACTGTCACGGCCTCAACCTTTCCTTCCTTTATTTTCCAGATGGTATTTTTTCCATCTTATCTTCTTTCATCAAAATCTTGTTTCCTCCTGCTGGAATCACCACATTCCTGATCTATATGCAGATTAAACCCTGGGAACAGATGCTATTGTCAACTTTTATTAGTTTATTGCATTAAGAAAGGAAGATATCTTTGCAGTCATTGATATAAAATAAGACTCCCCACTTCCACTGAAAGCCTCATCTCCTGGAAGCGACAACAAGAAAACAAAGGCTCTTCTGAACCGGAGCCATAGTCACAAATCAGGGCCCGTGTATGAGCTGTAGACAATACCCGAGACTTCTGGGACAAGCAGAACGATCCCCCAACGCGTGCGATACCCTTGTGCAGAATTCTGAGTTCAGCAATAAGCCTCACGAAGTGAAATTCATTCCTCAGGATAAGCAAACGATGAGGCCACTTTAGATATTTGTATTACTCTCGACGCTCTCCCCTCCCATCCGCTGAACACCATCTTTTCAATTACGGGGAGGTTTCTTCCATGGCCTCGTGCTTTTCTCCTTTGCTGCTTATACATTTATTATTTACACATAGGCCTCCAGCTGCAACTCTCATGCTGGAAAAAAACCACTCGGCGCTCTGTTCAGTGAAAGATAAGAGAGGCAGGAGAGGTGCCAGCTCCGTGAGAAGGGAAAGGAAGAATAAATACCCACAGCTTTTTTTTCTCCCCGCGCTTGCTGGGAACTTGTACTTGGCTCCCATGGGCTGAAGGAAACTGCTGTTAATCAATGGAGCATTTCATATTTCCTAGGCTGTTGGACTAGACGACCAGTCTAGGTCCCTTCCAACTGGAAACCTATTCTATTCTATTCTAGTCTAGTCTAGTCTAGTCTAGTCTAATCCTATCCTATCCTATCCTATCCTATCCTATCCTATCCTATCCTATCTCCTCAATGGAGCAAGGTAACGTAACCATGATGCTTCGTTCCAGACACAGCGGCACAGCCTGGGCATGCGTATGCCCCTCCACAGTGCCAGCTCCCTCCCAGCTCCCTCCTGGCGTGCTCCCTGCACCCTTCAGCTCCCCCCTTACAGCTCTCCACTCCCTCTTGTCTCTCTTGATGAGGTCTGACAAGACCGGGGCAGTTGAAAAGCAGCAGCGGCTCTAAAAAATGCACATGTGGGGTGCAGGAGTGGGGAGCAGGGGCAGGCTCGGTGTTGGACAGACGCGGCTCCCCTCCTGGAAACCATTTTCTTTTCTCCCCTCACCACGTGCATTGCTGGGGGAGCAGCTGGGATGTGCGGGGCGTTGGGAGCAACCACTCCCATTGCAGGGCACGTTTCGAAGCCCTGCAGCCCCGGAGATCTCTGTCTCCTCCCTCATGCCATGAGGCCGGTGATGGGCATGATGGACAAATCCCCAGCAGACCCTACAGCTCCAACCCAGAGAGTTTAAAAAATACCAGAGGAGCAGTTTGCTGCCACTTGTGGGGAGAAAAAACAAGTGAAAGAGCAGAAAGGGAGATGTAAGAGAAACCAGGCTAAATTGTGCTTTTAGGGAGAAAGCTTTGGTTTACATTTTATGATGTTTTCCTGGCAGACATCCCAGAGCACTGTGCATTTGCTCTGCAAGTGCTTCTGGGGAGGGGGAGCAGGGGGGCACGGGGGAACGGTGCTGCTGAGGGGAATTGAGGCAGATTTCTACTCCCTCTCACTGCTGGGCATGTAACTGGGTTAATGGGGCATGTATTTTTAGCGCTGACTGGCCAAGCCCGTACTGCTGCTGTTACTTAACCTGAAGGCCACAGAACCAGGTGAGGCAGAGCTCTTCAGAAAATGAGGTTTGCTGCCAAACACTTGTCTCTCTGCTCGCTTTCCCTGGCTGAAGCAGCCCAGCCCACAGTGGAGCTGCTGCCTGCCCCCGGGAGCGGGCACCCACCCGAGCGGGCACCCACCCGAGCTCACTCTTTTATTCTCATGCTCTGCCAGGTCACAGCGACTCTGTGCAAAGACTCAGAAAAGCAGAAAGAGATTGATTTCTTTCCCAGCTCGGCTACAGTTGGCTCGCTTGCACGGTGCCTCTCCACCCTGCCCCGTAAGCTGACCTCCTCCCATCGTCTGCGGTGGGGGGATCGCTTCTGGGGGATTATTTAACTCCTACAACTGCCCAGGCATCGCGGTTCAGTCCTGGTGCTGTCGGTGACCACACTGCACGGCAGCTACTGCAGGTAAAGCTCCGGCTGCCTCGCATAGATGGAAGCGTTTAACTCCATTAACCAGTCACTTCCACGCTTGCTGACTTGCATTTGAACCAAAGCAGGTTCAGCAGGGAAGCACCAAAGGCAACGTCTTGTCAGTGCAATTTAAACTGACGCCTTCGTTCCCGGCAGTCCTGAAAGACCTCAACGCTCTCTGCAGTTCGGGTTTGGTCCTTATGTTTTATCTCCGAAATCCCCTCTTGCAGCAGAGCTGGTAGGTGTGATTAAATGTTTCCTTAGTTCTAACAGTGTTACAGCAGCAGGTAAAAAAAAAAAAAATAAAAAAAAATGCAGAAACAACAAAGCTCCAGCAATCACTGTCAGCAGCTGCATGTTGTTGCCTTTGCAAGGGGCTGAGCTCTGCCTGCAAAGCTTCAGCCGTGGCCCTTGGCGAGGGCAGGATGGCCGGGGCAGAGCCTGGCCCTGGGGCAGAGGGGCTCTGCCACCATCCCCTGCCCTGGCCCCTGCTGTCAGGACGCTTCCCCATCCCGCCTCCTCTTCAGGGGTCACCTCCTGCCCAGGCGATCGCTCTGCAGTGCAACCCGTAATCTGAGGGCGCTTAAATAAATTCTAATTAGAATCTACATTCCAGCATGGCCTGAAGAATTCCCCCACACTCAAAAGCTGTTGGTTTCTTTTTCCCTTCTCCTTTCCCCTCTCTTTTTATTTTATTTTTTCTTTTTTCCTTGTTAAACTCCATCCTGATTTGTCCAGCCTGAGTTGGCAGAAATGAGCCATCCTGCTCGGCACGAGGGAACGGGAGTGAGTCTGCGGGTGTAAGAGGGAACCTGTAGCAGGGCTGGGAACGGCACGCTTGGCTCGGGGGCTCAGCTGTGATATGAGCTGGCTTCCCCTTTATTGATTGCAGTAATGCCGGGGATTTGGAACGAGCTGGATTGGGTAATGGGCTATAATTTGGTCCAGGTTTTGTGAATACATTGTTGGATATCCAAAAGAGAAAAAAGGAACAAAAACTCCGAGGAGATTTCTGGGAGGAGGCAGAGACCAGGACTGAGTATCTGCCTGTTCTCGGAGGCTGCTTTTCTCACGGGGCAGCGCCTTGCATCATCCACCAGCTCAGCAAATTACAACTTAATCCTTTGTGGTGGCTTTGGGAAGGGGTGAGGCTGGGAAGGGAGAGGGGTGGGAATAAGGAGCCATGTGAGTTTTTTGCGCCTATCATCAGCCAACTGGCACGCCAAACTCCCGGCTGCTCCTGAGCCTTCCTGGCTTTTCTGGAGCAGCGTTTGATGATTGATCCTGACACACCAGCGGACACTTGTTTCCTTTCCTAAAAGAAGGTCAGACCCCAAGCTGGCCCCAGGCAGCCCCAACACACCCATCCTCTCCTCCTTTTCTCTTTTCCCTGCATTTTTCCCCTCTCCTGCATCCTCTGGGAGTCCTCCCTCCAGCAAACCAGTGAGATCTCGAGCAGAGAGCCAGCGCCGGGCTGGTTTGGGGTTTGCAGCGGGAGCAGTGGGTGTGGAGAGGGACTGGAGATGCTCGGGTACGGCGAGGACAAGGGTGATGGCAGAGGGACCCCCAGCCCCTCCGGAGCAAGGAGGGGTCCCGGCTGTGTGCTTGCTGCTGCCCGACAGGCTGGGGGAGGGAGAGTTTCAAAGGAGCTCATCCCAAGGCCACATCTGCTGCATGTGTTTAAACCAACTCATTAAAGTTCCTGAAAGGCCTAAAAAATGAGTAATTCTCTAAATGAGTGAGTCTATAATAGCCCTCTAATAAGCTATAATAGGAGACTTGTGTGCCGCTGAGCGTGCCTCCGGAGCTCGACGGGCTGCGTGGGGGCCCCCCCGCCCCAAAAAATGTGGGGGCTGGAGCACGAGGAGCAACATGGGCACGGGGCAAGATGGGTGCCCGGCTGGCGACCAGGGGGCGAAGGGCCATGAGCAGCTGGGGATAAACAGATGTCAAGGCTCTGCCGAGTAGCAAAGCCTCCACGCGCGTGGGGAACCGGGCTCCGGGCTGAGCGAGGTGGCCACGCCGCCACGAAGGGCTGAGCTCGTGGTGGTGTTCTGGGCAGGAGGGATCTTTGTCTTTTCCTTCTAGCAGTGCACAGCGAGACACAGGAGCCCAGCAGGGAGGAGGAGGACGTAAAATACGCCAGTAAAAATCTTGGGGTGCTCTCTGCACCCACCTGTGCTTCCCCATGGGTGCTGGTGAGCTGGGCTGGTGGGGGCTCCTCACGTCCCCCCGCTGCCTCTCCACGGGAGGATCCGGCTGCCAGGATGGAGGCCAGGCAGCGGGAAGGGGGGGGCACTCCTCCGCTGGGATGCTCCAGTTTTGTTCCAGCTGGATCTGGTGCTTTGAAAAATTGTTGGGATTGCTTTTCCTTTTCCACCAAGCCAACATGTCAACACATGCCGCCTTTTCACGAAACACCTACCATGGCTGCAACCTCCTCCCAAACATCAGCTGTGGGATGGATCTACCAGCTTTCACCAGGGCTGGGGCTGGCTTCCAGTCAGCAATGTCCCACTGCATCGCAACTGAGCAGATGACATTTTACTGGGATTCCAAAGAACTGGAACATATTGGAAACTTCAGGATTCAAGATGTTCTGCTCTTGTTGTGAACAGCTCATGCTGCTATATTGGTGAGATGATGTACCAGTCTCTTGGCATTTTTCCGTGCTGTGACATCATGATGGGACATAACTTATCGAGCTGTGCCTCCACAGGCAACCTGAGCTGCACGTCCCACCCGCTCCGCTGGGACTCGGGACAGCTTTGTCCTTGGGGTGAGGATATTTCTCAGCATGTGAGGGATTTTGGATGGGAATTAGAGGTCTAGTGCAGCCTCCGCTCGCCCAGAGTTGATGTGCCACCTCGTGAACAGTACGTGGAGCCACCGGGATGTGCAGCACGTGGGGATCCGAAGGACAGTCAGAACTGTGTTCGTGTCATGTCTTGAGACACTTCACAAGCTTTGCTTCGTTTCGTAAAGCTCCAGGTCCTGGGCAAAGCAGGAGCCTGAAATGAAGGATTTCATTTAAAAACATCCTCGTGGCCACAGGGAAAGGAAACTTGAGAAATAGGAGCAAGGTTTACCCAAAACACCCTGAAAGGCAAGGGAAGAAACCCCATCATCCTGCTCCATCCCACGAGTTGCAAGTTAAGATTTCTTTCAAATTTTTTTAAGTTAGACTTGACTTCTAAACTCTTGGGTTGTCATTGCGGTGTTATTAAATAAAATCATTTAACCCAAAACAGAGACTCCCTGCTTCCTCAGGAGTGTTATTGCAGGCTGGGCCAACCATTGGATTTCCTCTTTCTGAGGTCACCTGTGCTGGAAATAGGACCCACAAGTGAGTCAGATGTTTCTCAGCAAACTTCAGGGCTGCTAAGTTTGTGAGCTTCTCAGTTAATAATCCTGAAGTGCTTTTTCCTTCTTCCGGAGTAGGCACAGCGTTGGGACGCGGTTCTCAGAGCCGCCCCCAGACATCGCCCGGTGCTTGGGAGTCACAGGCACGTTACAGCCTGATGTCAGTGCTGCAATCTGGGCTGCTGTTTATTTATTCAATTGTCTTCATTAAATTCCAGTTAGTCATACAGGTGTCCTGTCCAAGAGGAAGGTCAGGGAGAGGGAAGGAAATGGAAGGGAAACAAAAGCGAGCCTGTGAGATACACAGATGCATCCTTTGCTGTGTCCAGGGATGCGAGCACGCTTCTCCCGCTGACCCGCAGGCTTAGAGACTGCAATTGTGTGTGTGAGCACGTGTGTGTGTGTGAGCACGTGTGTGTGCTGGCAAGACCATGAACAGCGCTGGAAAAGGACAGTGATGGGACCCTCCTGCCCCCTTTGGGGCTGGAGACGTGGCTGGGACATCCTGGCACACCTGGGACATCGTCCCTCTTGCCCCTCGGCATCCCCTCAGCTCCGGGGCCGGGGCTCGGCTCCGGCTTATCCCGGCTGAGCCCCAGCACAGTGGCACGCGCTGAGCGGCCGCCTGGCTTGCCAAGATCTCTCAATAACCAAATCCGACTGGCACAGCCCTGCCAGCCCCCAGCTCCCTGTCGTGTTGCTTAATGCTGGGAAGAGCTCTCGGTGCTGCTGAAGACAAAATGTGGCCATTGTCTTGTCTTTATTAGGGACTTGAGATGAAATGTTATAGCCTTGCTGGTTGCAAGAGGATATCCCTCCTGAGACGGGCAGGCAAAAGCTGCTGGAAGCAGGCAGTGTACCAGCCTCAGCTGCTGGATGCATTTACAGGCTGAAATAGGTATTTCCTCTGTTAAAGGGAACAGCACTTGCCCACAGCACTCTGGAGGCAGTGGGACGGGCAGAGGAGTTGTGCTCGGCCGTGGGGAGGGAGGGAAAAAGGAAGGGAGGAAGGGAGGAAGGGAGGAAGGAAGGAAGGAAGGAAGGAAGGAAGGAAGGAAGGAAGGAAGGAAGGAAGGAAGGAAGGAAGGAAGGAAGGAAGGAAGGAAGGAAGGAGGGAAGGATTTCTTTGCCCTCACATTGGATGGGGTCCACACCCCAGAAGGTGTGAACGGGGCTGGAGGGTGTAAAGAGAAGTTGGTGCCCTGGATCTAGAAATATGGGAAGGACCCATGTGGGAACACCACGGAGCACTCCCAGGGATGGAGGTGGCCTATCCATCACACCCTGCTCTCGGTATTCCCAAGCATTTGGGCTCTGATCTAACTGGAGCCTGGGACCTCCTCTTCTCTACCCAGACACAAGTTTCTCTGGAAACCAGGGAACAGGGGAAAATCCTCCCACCTCCCAGCTGCCCGCAAGGCTCATGGCTACAGAGCTGCCTTCCTCCCCCTCTCTCACACCTCCCTCCATTTCTGCAAGATGTTAGATCATTTTTCCAGTTCCTCCAGGTGTCCATAAAACTCCAGATTCCTCAGTGGAGAGTGGAGCAGCGGTGAGGAGGAAACCCAAAGCCACAGCAGTGCCCCCTCCCCACAGCTTTTTCTGGGGGAGGGGGGAAGCTCAGCAGAGTGCAGGGGCATTCAGCGTCTCTCTCAAGCAGGAGACACTCCAGATGGGCAAGAAGCTCCCACCTTCACCCCATCAACACCAAGTGACTTTTGGTGCCGCAAGGCCCCAACCAGCGTGCCCCGGTTTGCCCCTTGCCCCCATTTCCCTAGGAGGCACCACTCTTTGAGGAGGGTGGGGAGAAGTGAGGATGGGGAAACCTTCAGCTTATGGCAGGAAGGTGCAGGGCTGCCCGCGACCACCGAAGCCCTGAGGTATAACTGCCAGACACCCCCCCAAAGCTTCCCACCCCAGGGAGGATGCCGGCAGTCTGGCCACACTGGCTTGGTGCACCGTGGAGCGTGAAGCCATCCGGGCTGGCCCGCAGCAAGGAGGTGAGAGCAAACAGCTCCATTGGGCACAGGGAGACGGATGGTTTGAGGATGAGGTGGTGGCAAGCAGCAGCTCCGCTGCAGACCTTCCTCACCTCTGGGAAGTCAAAAAGCTTCTTGCTGGGGGAAGGGGACAGGGCTGGGGCAGGTGGAGATGGTGGAGTGGGGTAGGAAGGGACTGCAGAAGAGAGAGACGATTTCATCTTTTCTTCTGTTTCCTTTTTTTTGCAGGCAGAAATGATCTCATGTTTTGTCTAATCTAAATTCTGTCAAGCAAGCAGGGAGAAGAAAAAAAGAGAGACGGAAAGCGAGCAAGGGAAGGCTACGCAGTTAATAAAAATCTGCTAGACACATGTTCCCTGAGCTCAGAGAGCAGGAAGGGGGAGCCAAGCTGCACGGAGCCTTCGGAGGGAATGGAAAGGCGTGCTGGGTTCTCTGAAACCCCTGTGGCGAGTTTCATCCTCTTCTTCACCTGGGAGGGAGCACTCTGGGCCAGGGCACACCGTCCTCGGGCTGTGGGGCCTCCCCGTTGCAAATCGGCTGTGGTCACTGATGGTTGCCAATGAGTCTGGGCTAGTGGCCAGACCAAGACCCCCGTGTCCCTTTACCTGTGTCTCTGGTTCCTCCCAAGGTTCTCGGAAGGAAGGAATGCTGAACAGGCCAACGGCTTTCCCTCCTTCGTGTGGCATGCTTGCTTTTCCCATCTCACTCGCTAAATCATACGGAGCAGGACAGATGCTCCCTTGGCCGTGCGTGTGGAGGGAGGCCGAGGGGAGGCTGAGAAAAGCCTTTTTTTTCCATTCTCATCCTCCAAAAAGGTTTTCTCACCTGATAGATTTCACTGGCTTTTATTTTTCTTCCCGCAGCATCCACATGTGGGGGAGAGCAGGGCTGTATGAAGCACGGCCAGGAGGACCAGCCTGCTGCTTGGTGCACGTTCGGAGCCAGCAGGAACCAGTCAGAAGAAGCTGTGGTGGCTTTTGTTTAAAACGTGGCTTTTCTCAGCCAGATCTGTTCACTGCCTGGCTACAAAAACATTTGTGCCAGCAAAAGGCGGGAGGTGTTATGGGGGTAGAAAGTGGAGGCTGGAGATGGGAGCAGTCCAGCTTCTCTCCACTGCTGGCTTAGGGTGGCAAACGCGAACGGCAGTGTTACGCTGGCTTCTTGTCACATCGCCGCTCAGCTGCCAGCGTGATGACTTCCCAGGGGAGAGGAGGCCCTGCCGCTGTCCCTGCCTGCACAGCGCATCCCCCCACTGAAGATATCTGCTTTGGCAGCCGCTCTTTGACTGCAACACGCTGTTTTATGGTCTCTCTATGTTTCCTCATCGACAGGGTTCAGCTGGGCCCAGTGTGCCCCAGAGAAGGCAGCAAACCCACCAGCAGGACAGCCTCAAAGCGCCTTCCCCACGGACGCCCACAGGAGATCTCTGGATAATAACTGCTGCCAGGTTCGCTGGCACCCAGCTGTGGCTCCCAGCGTTGCCCCGATCCACAGGACATTCTAACAAATGAATCACAGTCGTAGGTGAGTAGGTGGGATGCGCCTTTTGCGTTGGACTCCAAAGAAGCCTTTTTTCAACCCGTCAGAGCAGGGGCTGCTGTGAAGGCAAGAAGCAGCACAGCTGTGGTTGGCGCCTCCTGCAAGTCCTCATCCCCGACGTGGCCGGTGGTGCTCAGTGCCACCCGGCCAGTGCCCGCATCCCCCTCCCCATGACACAGCCCCAGGGGGTCCTTGCGAGGGGACGGTGTGAGGAGTTGGCCCAAGGAGAGAGACTGGAGGGGAGAGACCGCAGGCAGGGTCGGGGGAGAAGCCATGGAGAGCAAGGAGGATGAAGGAAGAGTTTTGATCGAGGTCTCCAAATGCGGATCCTGAAATACATTCCCAGGCCACAGAAACCACGCTGGAAAATCCGCTTCGAATTACGTGCTGTCAGGGACTGGGATGGGGCATGGAAGAGCAAAGCTGAGCAGCGCAAGCCCAGACGGGCCTCTCGGTGTCGATTAACAAAACAAACAAACAGTGTTGCCCATAATGAGCTCCGGCTTCGAGGGAGAACGGGTGATTAAACCAGGATGCCACCGCTGCCATGTGCTCTCGGGTTTGGGGCGAGGGCCCCATGCCCTGCAGTCAGACAGTGCCCATGGCCCCTCCCGGATCCCTGGGGCAGATTCCTCTGAGCCCCACAGCGTGGTCCGCGGGCCCCGGGGGATGCCGCTGGCATCTTCCCACGTGTCCCCAGATGTTTTGGTCTCTCACATTCCCATTGTTTTACTGCAGGGCAAAGCGTTCAAAATCCAGCCTGAGTCCTGCTGGGATGGACCTTGTAAGAGCAGATTTCAAGCAGGGGCAAAGGATTTTCTGCAGTGTGGGCAGCGGGGTCCTCGGTGGCTCTGCCCAGCGACGCGCTCTGTGCCCCGCTCCCAGCCACAGATCGACGCAGAAATCACACCATTACTAGACTGCTTGTAATAAAATCCCATTGCTTGTAAAACCTCTTTCAAGTGAGACCCCAGATGGCATTTTTTCCCCATCCAGCCTGCCCGCAGCACAGCGACACAGCGAGACCTGCTGTAATGGAGCTGTGGCTCTGGCTCCAGAGGCTCAGGATGGGGCTCCGTGGCCTTTCCCACTCCCCCTTCAACTCCCTCCACATCTCCAGGGTCCATCAAAACTCCCTGTTAACTGCTGGTGCTGGGAGAGCCACCGCCCCCATTGGGGACCCCCTGCTCCTGTCCGCCAGAGAGCAAAGGGGTGAACACAAAACACCCCATTGGCCTGGCCCTCAGCACCTCCCGAGCTGCAGCAAAGTCCTCAGCAATTCCTCATCTCCAACAAGTCTTTCACGTGTTTCACAAACGCATCAAATGTGAGGCACAGAAATGCGGACGAGAGAGGGATTCTGGTGCAAAGGTTCACCTGATTTACCATCCCATATTTATTTACAGCACCCCGGGTGTATCTCTGGAGCCCACTCGTGCACCCAAGGTCCCAGCTTTCCTGTCATTGTCCTGAAACACAAAGCGGTTTCAGGGGCCCGGTGTGTCAGGGCAGTAATGAAACCCGTCTGGGAGCCGGTCGCTTCTTTATCTCCCCAGCTCCATGTTCCTGAGGACCAACGTTTTTTAATTTGTGTTGGATAAACAATATGGGATTGTGTACGCAAAGAAGCTCTAATTATCCCCTCGGGTTGTGTTTCCTTAAAGGAAATGAACTGGGCACGGCGTTCCCGCTGGAGAGGAGCACCGGTGCAATAGCTTCCAGATTTCTCCCTGTGCCACGACCATCCGGCAGCTCCGGTAGCCCCAGAGGGAGGAGAGGGGAGCTGTGTGCTTGCTCCTGGGGGCTGGCTTCGAAGGGCATGGGGGGGCCCTCCTGCCTGAATAAACACCCCCCCAAAACGTGGGTGCTTCCAGCACGGCGCAGAAGGAGAGCCGAACCTCATCGCATCACCAGAGGCGTCTCCCCCACCGCTGCCCCCTCCCCACCCTCTCCTGTTTTAGGCAGGACCACGTGCGAGGGGCTGCGAGCACCAGGACCCCCTCGCTGAGCCCCTTCCCCACCCCGGGCGGGAGGTGCGGCGACAGGAGAGCGATTTGCCTCATTAAATAGGAAAGTGCAGCAAGTGGATGCAAACTAGAAACCAACCTCTCACCAGGGCAATCCGCTAAGGGTAGTCTTGACTCAGATCTTTAATCCTTTCTACCAGGAGCTTAAGCTGCCTGCTCTCACCCCGTTGCCCAGGGAAGTATTCCCTGCAGAAAGTGCTCAGAGGCCACGAGGGAAATTATCTGCCAGAGATTACTTAGCCTTTGCATGGGTCCAGACCAGGTTTGAAGACATTCTTAGATACGCTATTACTTAGAAAAATCGCCTGGTTATTCGCTGAACCTGTGAGCTGCACCAGAAATGCCGCCTCACGCCTTCCCAGGGAGCAGGTAGAGCCCAGGTCCCTGGACAGCTCGCCGAAGCTGCAGATGCTCCTAGATAACCCCCCGTAGGCACAATCATCTGCCCATGCGAGGGAGATGAACCATGAATCTTCTGTATTTATCCCCGCTCCACAACACTCACCAATCTTTATTTACGCTGCTGACAATTGCTTTGGGCTATTTTTGGGCTTTATTGCTGATTGTATCTTTAATGTTATGGGCAGTTAACTTGGCAGCAGGGGAGTTAATGCGGGAGGCTTTCACCTCTCCGGAGACCTGACATCAAACCCTGTTTATGGCAAGTGAAAACGAGCATGGTGGAGCCTCCTCTTAGTCCATTGACCTCCACGGATCATCACGCGATCGGAGCTGATGGGCAGCCCTGGGCGGGGATGGCACCGGTGCCCGGGGAGGAGCACAGAGACCTCCCGGGGAGGACGGGTGCTCCCAGATGGGTCCGAGATGAGCGGCTGCTCCGGAGAGGGCAACCCCCGTCCCCCCGAGCCCAGCACCCCTTCCTAAGGCTTTGCTTTTATCTTCCCTGGGCCAGGAGGGTGAGCTGCTCTGTGGGAGCCCGTGAAGCCATAGGCAGAGCGAGAGCCGGGTGTTTGCAAGGGGTGGGTTGGAAAATGGCCCAGGGGGTCTGGGGCTTCGGATGAACCAAAATGGGGGTGGGGAGGGGCCCCCCAGAGTTTTGGGGGTTTGGGCAGGTGCTGCAGGGGCAAGGGGGAAGGATGGCTGCCTGGCAGCGCTTCGGGATTCCTCCGATGTGTGAGGAAGAGGAGGGACACATGAGCTGATCCAGAGCGCTCGAGCGAGGATGTGAAGGAGGAGCCCACCGGGCCCTCGCTGCCCCTCGGCCCCACCGGCCCTGGGCAGCGACACCCGCCCCCCCCTGTGCCCCCACACCCTCGTTAGCGAACTGCAGTGAGAGCCACATGGTTGTACAAGTGTAACATAAACCGTCCATTCCCCGTGCTTACTCGCTGGGAACCGGCTTTACCGAAGGATTTAAATTCAATTTGTTTTATTGAAGTTTCTTTTTTTTTTCCCCCGACCAATGCATCAAACTATCATTTTACTGAGATCAGCTGCTCTCAGCCTCCTCTTACGCCCTCCCTCTTTGCTCCCCTCACTGCTCTCCTTCACCCCCCACATCCCACTGTCTGGATGAGCCCTCTAATTCTTTCTCCTCTTTCAAGCCCACCAACGCTTCCTGCGGTATTAGCCGTAGAAATGCCATGAATTTCCTTTGTGTTCCTGGTTGAAAAAGGCGGAGGGGGGGGGAAGGAGAAAAAGCACAGCGCGTGGCAGTGCTAGGGCTGACAATAATCTCTGCGGTTTTCTCCCAGCCCCAAGTTTATCCCTGTGCAATTCAGCGTAGGAAAGCTAATAACGATGTGTCAGGAAGACCTGATGTATATTTGCAGAGTTGAATGGCTGGGCCAGCAATGCCTCCTGTGCTCCCACCCAAGGCTTATTTGTGTCTGAAGACCCCAGCCCTTTCACGCTGTTTTAATATTAGTGATTTATGGGGGTGGTCTCTTTTATTTTTTAGCCTTCTTTCATTCTCTCTCCTGCCCGCCCCCTCACAAAAAAACCCACAAAAACCCACAAATAAACCCCCCAAAAGACGATCCTTGCCTTGGTTGCGCCTTTGCAGCTTTGTCCTGCTGGAGCCTGCACGGGTGCAGGAGCTGCCAGCTCATCCCCCAGCCCTGCCACAGAGGCCAGAGCCAAGGACTGCTCAGCAACCCCAGCAGCCTGGGGTAGCAGCACTGGGGCATCTCACCCAGCCAAATGAGTGCTGGGGCTCTTCTGATTTACAGCTTGATTAATGAACAGCGGTGACATCAAATAACTGGGCATTACCCACAGCAAGCCAGCCAGCGTGTTATCAGCCTGTCCTTTCGCTGTATCTTGCATTCCTGTGCATGGGTGGGCTCGCAATTAGACCATGACCCTGCCCAGATTTATGCCCCTGTTTATCTGTCAGCATTGGGAACCATCTGCGGGGAGGATGCCTTTGAAGCAGTGGAGCCGGCAGCAGGAAGGTCGCTGCAGGAGGACGGACACTCTCGTTTGCCTCCTCTCACCCGCAGCTCCCCGTCTGCAAGCGGGGACAGCCTGGGGACGGAGCACGAACGTGGCGCTGGCAGCGCAGCACAGCCAGGCGTGGGGCCACGGCCAGTCTGCTGCCACTCGGGGCGGCTGCAGAAGGGATGGGAGCCGCTGTGTCCTCTCCAGAGGGAACCAGATCTCCAGAGATATGAAGATAACCCAAGAGCTTCCCTCCTCCCAGACCTCACTTCCCACAGTGGCCAAAGCACCGTGATGACTACCCAGAGCCGGGGACAGGAGGGGACTTTCCTCCTGCGGGGAACGGGAGGGTGCGGGGGGCTGAGCGAGCGCTCCATGGGACCTTGCCCTTGGTGCCAGCAGCTCCTAAATGAATCGCTGGAGCTTCGGTGGGAAACACAGTCTGGCTTGAGAGGTTTCCAGACCAGTTCCGAGTTTCTAATACTTTAAAGCATTTGTCCACGACACCTATTTATTGCCTTAAATCTGGGGAGGGAATCGCCTCAGGCTCACAAGAGTTCCCAGAGATCCTGGTTAGCATCAGGCAGGGGTAAGGAAAAATACAGACCTATTGTAGCAGAAAAAGTAGAAAAGGAAAAGGATTCAATTCTTGCTTATGCTACCTGTGACCTCAAAGTCACAAACAAAGGGGAGGCAGTAACGCAGTTCGGCTTCACACCAAGCACAGCGTCTTTGCTGCCTCAGTATTTTGGCTACCTTGCTGTAGCAGCATCAGCGCAGGCCTTACACCTCACAGATGGTTTGTTCTGGGGAGATTCCCAAGTTACATCTTCCCTCTCTGCCTTTTCATACAAGATGGGACCATCTGTCTCTTCCTCGCTCCTCTTTTTCCTCTCCGCAGAAGTCACGCTGCCGTTCAGCGCAAATGCAGGGTCCTCCTTGCCCTTGGTCTTCCTCAGAGAGCACCCGCGGGCTCCTTCTGGCCACGCTGACCTCCGGGCTGCTCACCCACTTTCGCAGTGGTCGCAGTGTTTTCTAAATCGCCCATCATGAGAAATATCTCAACATACAGTGTATAAAATGGGGAGGATCCTTCTGTTTGGTCTCTATAGGGACCTCACACGACATACAAACCGTACAGATGATTCTGTGTTTCCCAGTTTGGGGGTCTGCCCTCACACTCACTTGCAAAGCAGCTTCTTTTCCCATTTATTTGTACCTGGACTGCTGCAAGACTTGTTCCTGGGTGCTGATGTGCACAGCTGAGCGCTGCGGGTTCTGCACGAGTTTGTGCACAGAACCGACAAGTCCCCATAGCCTGGTGCGTGTGTGCATGTGTTTGTGTGTGTGTGTGCGCAGCCGCGTGTGTTCACGCCTCAGGAGGCTCGGGCCATGCCCCTGTTTTATCACACACGCACCCCTGCCCGGAGCACAGAGCACGGCATGTCTGCCCCCCTCACGGGGTGCCCGGTGGAGCTGCACAGTGAGCAAATGTGGGAAATCACCCCGGCTCTGTGGCTGCGTGTTTTTGCCGGGAGGGACTGACCGTGGGATGGCACCAGTGACCGGGAGGAGGGGAGCAGGCTTGCCCCAAATCAGAGCCCACCTGGCCATGGCAGACCTTGCACAGCGGTGGCTCTTCCTTCCCTGCTCTTCCCGGTACCAGCCCTGCCCTGGCGAGGTGAGAACGTGCTTATTTCCTAAGGGGGAGAACAAATAACTTCCTGAGTTCTGGGCTCTTCTGCGTTTTATTATCCTGCTCCCCAGCACCCGCCACTTGCAGTGGAGAGTGCCTGCATTGTAACTGCAGAAACAATTATGTTTTCATTACGAAAGCAAATTAAGGCACTGGCTTAATCGAGTTTATTAAATACCAATGAAGTCCCTGGGTAAATGAATGGCAAAGGGGCTTTCTGCGCTCAAGTCAGAAGGAAACAGGAAGGTAATCAAGGCGATGGACTCGCAGGCGTGAGGGCCGGGGTGGGCAGGGACCTCGGGGCTATCAGTTCTGCCTGCCCCTGCCCGCGGGAGAGGGCTGGCCCATGGCACCTCGCTCCAAAACCCTCTTTGAGGTCTCTGCCACGGCCCAACACCCAGTGCCCCGTCCAGCCTCTCCTCTCCGGGCTTGCTGGGGCACCCCACCAAAGCTGGGGGGCTCAGCGGATCACGCCTGGGGGAGGCTGCAGTGTAACCCCATTTCTTCTTCGGATCGGCGCTTTTCCTTCTCTCTCCCGTTGCAGCCTTTGGACGGTTATTTTTAGCTCCCGTTATTTCCCTCAGGCCAACTTTTCTGTCACATTTCATCCCTTTCTCAGTGTTTCTGGTTGTTACTTTCTTCCTCCAGGATGCCTTCTCTTCCAGATCTTCTCTCCATCTGCCTTCCCCCGCGCTCCCAGCTTCTCGGGGATGGAATGGCGAGAGCTCCACGGCTCCGGGGATGGAGAGAGGCTCCCAGGCTGAGCTGGGCTGCCAGCTGGGAAGGGCTCCTCGGGCGGGATTTTAGGAAGCTCTCCCAACATCGCCAAGGGGACTCTGCACTGGGGGTCAGGAGGGAGGAGTTGGAAATCCCCTGGCAGCACCCCAGAGAGCGGGTTTGCTCCAGCAGCTCTGCTGCCCACGGCGGGGTGGGAGCCGGGAGGAGCGAGGGAGGCTGAAGACACCCCAAGTCTGGTGCTGCTTCCCCGACAACTTTGCTCCATCCCAAGACCTTCCGTGAGAGGGTGGAGGCTGTGGATAAGCACCAAGGTACTGGGGGGCTTCCTTCTCCCCGGACTTTTTTTTTTTTTTAAAAAAATAAAGGTTGTGATGCTCAGATGAATGGATTTTAAAGACCAAAGCTGGCTTATTAAAAATAACATAACCAAAGTGTCAGGACTGATTTGGAACGGAAAACAGGGTCTGGGGGGGGAAAAAAAAAAGACAAAAAAAAAAAAAAAAAGACAAGACTTCTCTATTGAAATGCATCAGGAGACAGCCTCTTCTCAGCTCCTCTTTGTCCTTCCCTCCTTTTCTTCTAAGGCAGTCCTAATGTCTTCATCCTGCTCAGGGCAGCAGCGAGGGCCAGGGCAGAGCTCTCTGGCTGGGGCCTTATCTCAGCTTTATGCCCAAGGGTGGGCAGGGGCTGGAGGATGCCTGTGTCAGCCCCTCCCCACCTCCCCCCGGGTAGCAGAAAGCGTGTGAGCTCTGGGAGCAGCAGCAGGGGTGTCTGCATGGCAGCGTGCCCAAGTGCGTCAGCCCAGGCGATGAACGGGGCGTATTTGCTCTGTCACAACATCCCTACCTTCCTTTGTCCCCGTGGTGAAAGGAAAGCTCAGGCTTTCGTTTTTTGAGCTCATTTCTCTTCCCTCTGTCAGGGCTGCTGGACCTCAGAGCACACGCAGGCAGCTTGTTAGATCTCTTCACTCGCTGTCCTGAGGGCCGATGCTCCTGCACCACCAGACGAGCAGCGGCCGGCAGCGGTGGCTTTGCTCGGCCCCCCGTCACTGCCACAACCCTCCCGGGAGGATGCCATGAGGCGTGGACGGGACGGGATGGGATGGGATGGGATGGGATGGGATGGGACGGGACGGGACGGGACGGGATGGGATGGGATGGGATGGGATGGGACGGGACAGGTCGGGATGGGATGGGATGGGATGGGATGGGATGGGATGGGAACCGCTGCCTGGCCCAGGCAGCCCCACGCCCTGCAGGACCCTCGGTGCTTCAAGGTGATACCGTAGGAAATCTGGACTCTCAAAAAAATGGAGAGAAAGCTTCCAGCTAGGTTCCCAATATAGTAACAGTGTTTCTGCTTGTCCTACTTTGTGGTGACTCTCACACACCTCGCTCAGCAGCACAGACTGTTCCCTGGGCTGCTCCCGGGGCCCAGGCATCTCTGCTATTGGTTTGGGGGTTTTGCTTTTTGCTGTTTTTTTTTTTTTTTTTTGTTTTGTTTTGTTTTTTTTTCTTTTTTTAAATCTCTGCATTGGCCGTAACACCCAGATATTACTAGAACTAGACTGGTCTATTTTAGCCCACAGACATTTCTATAACTAATGAGGAAGCCACAGTGGCACAAGGCAGGAATAAACACCCGCCATGTGCGAGCCCTCCTGCTCCAGGACATAAGCCAACCACTGACCTACGGGGTTAAGATAAAACAGTCCATAAGTGCTTCCTGTAATACTTCCTTGAAATGCTTTTTAATACTTGCAGCTTATTGCTAACAGAGACAGGAGTCTGTCCCAGCGGGAGGCTGCCGGGAGCTGGGGCTGGCCCAGTCCGGGAAAGCAACTGGTGCAGGGGGTGTCACCACGGGGTGCCCAGCAGCCCCGAGCACCTCCTGTGCCCTGCTGTCCCCTCGAGCCGGCATCACAGCTGCTTTCCTCCTCCTCTTACTGGGCGTTATTTCACGGTTTCTCTGAATTGCGGGTAGAGACTTGAGCTCTGACACGCTGCAAAGGCTGGGAGTCCAGCTCCCGCCTGGCTCGCTGCGAATCCGTCCCGGCAGTCCGTGCTTTGTCCCGGTCCTGGTCCCAACCACGGACATGGCCGAGCACGTGCTGCACCATCGGTTCCATGACACAGCTCCTGCTCCTTCGCTGGCGAACCAAAGTGTTGTGAAAGCGACGCGTACCGAACACCAAGTAACACGCTTCCTCCTGCGAGTGCTCAGCACGGAGAAACCCTCCAGCCTAAAATTCCCAAACCTACAAATCCTGCTGCGCGTTTCCCTCCCCGGTTGCTCCCAGCACTTCTGCTGCCCCGGTGTCAGCCCCCGAAGCCTCAGCAATGCCTCTTGGTGCCCTTCTGTGAGGAGGGGAGGTGGATGGGTGTGTGCAGCTGCTCCCCGGCGCTCCCATCTCCTCCTCCCCTGTGACCCAGCGCCTGGGACCTGCCGCCTCACCTCGCTGCTTCTGACCGTCAGGTTTATTAAGTTGTGTGTTGCAGGCTGTTTGTACCAAATCACCACAGAGAGTAAACTTAAGAGATTGCAGTAGCTTGGACGGAGCAACAAACCCAGGTTATTTATATTTTATAATGTGAAATCTAGGCTTGATCTGCAAGGGCTTGGCACTTAGATGCCTTTCAGGCTCCTGAATGTCAAAATAAGGCTTGAAAGCAAACACCGCTGGGGTATTTTCCATCATTTAAAGCGGGGGGTTTTTACGTCTTCTTTCTGTTTCCATCTTCCTTTCCTTTCCCGCTTCCCTCCCTCTCCTTTCTTCCTCCAGTCTCCGGCGAGGATGCCCCGCAGCCAGCAGGACCCTTCCCGCGCCAGGATGCTGCTGCCTGCAGGCCCGGGGCCAGGCGTCCCCTCCGGAGGGGTCACGGCGAAACCCTGAGCCTGAATAGGAAATTTATCCTGTGGGCTGTCACCCGGGTGTCCCCACGGCCACTCCCTGGTCATGGTGCCGGGGCCTCGGTCTCCAGCCAGGTGTCCGCCGGCTCAGGGCGTGGTGGGTGGGATGGAGCCCCGCGCCCAGGAGCTGCCCGAGTCGCCGCGGGTGGGTGACGGGGGCGTCCGAGCGGCTCCTGTGACACGGGGGGAGTCCCCGGGGTCACACACCCCCAGGTCACACACCCCCGGGTCACACACCCCCGGGTCACACACCCCCCGGGTCACACACCCCCCGGGTTCACACGCCCCCCGGCCCAAGCCCCACTCGGACCCGGCTGTGAATCGGGTCCCCCATGAACCCCCCCCGGCCGCTGCCGCCCCGGGAGATGCCCCCGGAGGGGGGGGCGGTGTCACCGCTATGCCGCTAGGGGGCGCTGTCGCCTAAGGAGAGCGAGGCCAGGGCTGGAGAGAGGGGAGGGGGAAAGGGAAAGGGAAAGGGAGAAAAGGGAAAGTAAAGGGAGAAGAGGGAAGGGAAGGGAAGGGAAGGGAAGGGAAGGGAAGGGAAGGGAAGGGAAGGGAAGGGAAGGGAAGGGAAGGAAAGGAAAGGAAAGGAAAGGAAAGGAAAGGAAAGGAAAGGAAAGGAAAGGAAAGGAAAGGAAAGGAAAGGAAAGGAAAGGAAAGGAAAGGAAAGGAAAGGAAAGGAAAGGAAAGGAAAGATAAGGCATGATGAAGGGAAGGAAGGAAGGAAGGAAGGAAGGAAGGAAGGAAGGAAGGAAGGAAGGAAGGAGAAAGCACACAGGGAATACCTCTCCACCCTCCTGTCTTCAGGAGGTTTTTCTGCCCAAGCAAAACCCCTGCTGCTGTAAGTGACAGAGGTGATGGGGCAAAGTGACTGGTTTTCTCCCCAAGTAAGCGGTGACTGCAACAGGGGAACGGGAGCTGGCTGGAGGGCTGGCAAGGCAGGGCTGCCAGAAGCCCATTGCGTCAGGATAACAGCCCTGCTCACTGCACTGGGGGTGCAGAGTCGTGTCCCCCCTTGTGCCTGCCAGCCCTGCCTGAGCTGTGGGCACCCCAGAGTGCTCCTCCTGCACACAGGATCCTCCCTCCCTCTTCAGTGATAGCAAGGAAAAAAGAGGGAAAATTATTTCTCCCCTGGATTGGAATTTAGGTTTCAGAGGGCTCATTCCACATGCATTTGTTGAAGATAGAAGAAATCATAGGGCTGGGGGGAAGACTTCCCCTCTTTATTGCCCTTTTTCTTGTAGTACTGGACCAGTAGGAAGAAGAGGCAACAGTCAGGAAAGCAGAAGCAAAGCCACAGAGGCACCTGGAGATGGCTGGAGTTCCTGGAAACCCGTCCTGCCAGGTGCTTTTCTCTGCTGTCTCTGAGGTAGCAGAGGCCTGGGAACGGGGATTTACTATTGAAATCACATTCAGGCGAAGCATTTTGCATGTGTCATCGTTCAGCAGCTCTCTAACCATAGCGACTGAGTCATCAGTAGATGACTAAAGTCAGCCCTGCTCTAGAGATGAGGAAACCAAGGCACCGAGCTGGGCGACGAGGTTGTGCAAGGGTGATTCTCCCTGGGGATTGTGCCAAAATTGCCTGGAGAGCTCGGTGAGGCTCGGGAGCCCTTCGGGACACTCTCCAGCTTGGCACAGGGGGAGATGATGGCAGAGAAGAGGGACAACTCACGAAACGCAGGACAGGAGAAACACCGGTGGCTGAGAACATCTATATTTTACAAGTCTCAAAGCTGGAGAGTCTGTTCTGCTTTGATGTCCATCACCAGCCGCGCTGCTTGCCCAGACCAACCATCCCCAGGACCTTCATGTGCCTCCAAGGTGCAGCCGCGCTGGGCAGGAGGCAGCAGCCGTCCCAGTGCTGCTGGGCTGCCCCGGGTGAGGAGCGACGATCACAACAGAGGCAATGGAAATCAAAGCAGGGGAGCTGGGAAATGACCTGTTTTGGCATTCAACCAAGGCTTGAGACAAAGCTGGGCTCTGGAAAGATCTTTCTGGGTCAGCGACACCAGCAGCGGCACTTCAGGTTTGGTTTGCACCTTTCCGAGCGGGTGAGGGAGTGCGGGACCCGGCCCGCCGGAGACCTGCGTGAGGGGACACACTTGCCTCATGGCTCCCGGAGCCCAGGAGCAGTGGGAAGGGAAGCTGACAGGGTATTAAATGACTCTCAAGTCAGGTTTGCTTAGAACTTTTTGGTTTGAAGCAATGTATTTTATTATTTTTGAGAAAGGGTTGAATTTCAGCTCAAATCCCATTAATAAACGTCTCCTTGGTTCTTACATTGAGCTGATTTGATTTGCAGAATGTGCACGAAGGACCAGCCGGAGCGACACACAGAAAACCAGCCCCATCCACTGAGCACACTAAGGGCAGGGAGCCTGGCAGGGGCTTGCTGGATGCTCCATGAGTGTCCCTGTCACGACGCTGCTGGATGAGTCCAGACCCCATGACTTGAGGACACACTGGTTTTCCATTTGGAAGAGAGATACAAGAAGGATTTTGCCCTCCTGATGTGGGACCTTGCAGCCACGGTGAAGTGAGAAGCATCTGCTCTCCCCACGGTCACGCATAGAATAGTTTTACAAAGTTAGCTTAGCCTTTTAGTCAATTCATCAGCAGAGTTGCAGGTGCCAAAGTGGGCTAGCAGGAGAAAATCTCAAGAAAATAAGCAGATGGGTGATGAGCAGCCAGCAAAATAAAAACAACGGAGTGCTTTGCCTTGCTTTGCTGGAGCAGCTGATAAGCTCACAGAGAATTACCAACACTAGAGGATGAAACCTGCTGCCCTTGATGAGCAGGAGATGGCTTGGTCTCCAGAGAGCAGGTTTTTTGGGAGCTTCCCTTCTGCAAGATGGGAATTTCACTGCACCTTGTCACAGTGGTAGGACATTGAGCCTTGGCAGGAACATCACTGCGGTGAAGAGCCCGTTGGCTCTTGGTTTAAAATATAAGGGAATTCAGAAGTGGCTTTGAGGGTCTAAAGGGAACAAGAAAAGAGAGAAAGAAAAAAGGAGGTGAGTGTAAGAACTTGAGTGTTTCTATAGCAGCAGCAATGCCCCGTGATCGATGCTGGGAGCAGGTGGGACCGCATCCACGTCACTCATCACAGCGGGGTGACAGTGCTGTCAGCAGAGAGATAAGAACCGGTTCCTTGTACGAGTGATGTCCCACCACGCGCATCTGGGCTGGATCCCTTCCCTGCAAAGCTGCCGACCATGGGGGAGGAAGAAAGTGTCTCCTGCCGGAGAGAGGGAGGAGCTGAGCCAGGAGGGACTCCGAGGAGCCAAAACGCACCGTGTCTCTGCGGGCATTTCCCACCTGGGGGGTTTTCTGGTGCAAGTGGCAGGTTCTCCCAAAGAGCCAAGTCCCACGAGATGCTGGTGGGCACCAAGGCCGTGGGGAAGGGGGAGGCAGGGGGTCTGTGTTCCCCAGGAGAGCTGACCTCCGCCACGCAAGCAGCGTGAAGGGGGAGCTCCTGGGGGCAGCGGGAGGCGGGGGGGGCAGAGCAGTGAGCACAAACTTTCCTGCACCCACTGCTCGCAGCAGAAAGTGTCCTGAGGACAGGAACTGCGAGAGCTCGTGGAGAGTCAAGAGAGCAGCTGAGAAAACACATTAATGCACATAAAGAATGTCTTTGCTTCCCAATGATCTTTTTTATTACTATTATTTATTCATTTATACGCTGCTGCCTTGGTTTTTTTTCTTTTCTTTCTTTTTTTTTTTTTTTTCCCCTTCTACCAGGCCTTTCAGTGCCTCATACCACCCTCTCCACCCCTGGAGACTGCATTTAAATACTGTCTGATCTTTAGGCAGAAAGCAAAGGGCTGGCTGGAAGAGGGTGCAGGGGAGACCATCAGCATGCCTGACACACGCCGCAACTCAGCGAGCAGAGCAACGCACTGGATCCGGCCACAGCTCCTCCATCGTCCAAATATTTAGATTCTAAAAAGGCTAGGATAGAAACACCAAGAAAAATAAATATTTTACAAACACAGTAACCAAAAACCTAAACAGGAACCCGCCGCTTCTCTCTGCCCAGTGCATGCTACTGAATCAGAGCGAGCTGTGCATATATTTCACAGCTGTGGCACTGACACTTTATTTCCTTACAAAGGAATGCTATGTGGCTACAGCACAACATCAGGCAACTTTTATATAGTTTGGGGAATGAAATGAACTTATCTCGGCATGCTGGACAGCTCGTGGGCTGGTAATGTCACGCTGCTCCCCGCGGCACTGCCTTGGCACAGCTCGGGCAATCAGAACCTTTCTCCTCGGTGCCCCAGGAAAGCACGTGGGGAGCCCGGAGAGGGGCTCGGAAGCACCATGGGTGGATGTGTCTGTGCACGACAGGGCAGTGGGTGCTGGGCGGGCAGGATGAGTGCCCAGCACTTGCCAGGACAATAGGACCATGAAATCCTCCTGGGCGAGCTGGGCAGGGGGATCGTGCAGGGTGCTGGGAGCCACTCTGTGACTTGCTTTAACAGCACGGGGAGCACAGGGGCTCTGCAAACCCCTCTGTTCCCTGCGCTGGCCCAAGGGCACGTGCTGGTGACCGGCAGCGTCTCCTGGGTGAGGCTGGCCTGCGCTCTGCCCTCCCAGCACGGAAACACGGTCCCTCCAGGGCTCAAACAGCCACCATCCCATTTCCGACACTCTGTGACTGCCACCAGCTATGGCCGGTCCCCTCTCTCCTTGGGAAGCCCCTGAGCTCTTTCTGTTGGCAGTTTTGCTGGCTCCTGTTTGTGGTCTCTGCAGACCAAAGGAGACCTTATCTTTTTGAACTGTCATTTAGGGGTCCCTCAGGAGCATTCCAGGTGTCTCCCAGAGACGCACATCCCCTTCTGGGTGAGAAGGAGGAGGGTAGAAAGTCCCAAACCAAGGAGGAACAAGACGTTACAACACCTGGTGCTGTGGTCACTGGCTTGGCTCACCCGGGGACCAGTTGCAAAGGGCAACCCCCACCCCACACCTCTCCCTGGTCACCCCGAATTACTGTCTTTGCAGAGCAGTGGAGGACTGAATGAGCATGGGGTGCTTTATTGGCCTCTGAGCCCCAGAGACAGGATGGGACAACCCTCAGGATCCCCCTCTTGCCCCCTCACAGGCTCTCACCCATGCACCAGGCATCTGGGCTCCTGTCTGCCATGTGCCGCCCTCTCTGTCCTCGGGGGAAGAGGTACGTGTGTGCTGGAGTGCTTTGTTTTGGTAGTTGAGTTTTTTTGTTGTTGTTGTTATTTTTAATCCGCATATTGTTCTGGATTTGCGTCAGAGACAGCAGGTTGGAGAAATGTGCCTGTCTTTTTGAGCAGAACGTGTCAAGGTTGGAGAAGCCCCCCCAGCTCCCCGGGGGAGAACATGCTGCCTCCAGCCTGGCTCCACTGCCCTGCAGCAGCGTCCACAGGGTCTGGCAGGGCGGCGGGACGAGCTGCCAGCTTTGATCCCATAGCTTTCCACAGTTTTTATTCACTCATCACTTTCAGCCCCAAAACCCAGGCCTTGGCATAAGACACTGAGGAAGAGCAGAGTAGGGGGTGAAGGGGCTCGCAGTGCCAAACCGAGCAGAGGACGTGGTGCTGCGCTGCTGCACCGTGCCGGGATCCAGCTACCCTGGGGCACGGGAGCTCAATCCACCCCCGGCATGAGGGACCCTGCAGCACCCCACCCTCCGGTCCAGAGGGAGCTGCTGAGGAGCTGGGCAAAGGCAGGTCACCCCCTGCAAGCCCAGAGGTCCCCGTGTGCATCCGTCCCAGCAAGGTAAAGTCCAACACCCCTCACCCACAGAAGTGGGGCGGGTGGGAGCGCTGCGCTCTGGCTCCTGCTTGCCTGAAGAATGGCAATAAACCCAAACGGAGTCAGCGTGGGTGAAGCTGGCGTGTCCCAAGAGGAACGGGGGCCAGTGACGTACCCGCGGGAAAGACGCGAGGCTGGGACTCACGCGTGGCAACCTCCCTTTGGCTGGAGCCGTGCTCGCCTTCTCCCTTCCCCTCCTTGCCCTGCTCCCCATCTCACCGGCTGCTCCCGCTGCCCCGCTCGGGATCGGAGGGGCTGCTCTTGCCTCCTCCCCACCTGCAGGGAGACACCCCTTCTTATCTGCCCTGCTCGGCATTTGCAATAACCTTTCTGCAGAGCGTTTGCACGCCTCAAGGAATTAAAAAAAAAAAAAAAAACTACGCCAGGATCTCACTGAAAGCAACCAACTGTTCTCCTCGCATGTAAATGTTGCTGCTCTTTTGATTTTAAATGGCTTTAACGCTGAGTTCATCTGCTAATTCCCCTCCTGCCCCTTGTGTATTGTATATTAGGAGAAATGTTGTTCTGTATCATGAGCAGTTTATTTTATCGAGTTTAAGAGAAAATCCCATACTGAGATGCTGCAGATAAATATTCATTGTCACATCTGTTTTGGTTTAAGATTGTTGCCTAAAATGTTAAAAATACAAACATATTTGGCGGGGGAGACACTGGGGTGGGAGGGTTGGTGTGGGCTGCTGAAGTCTGGGCCTTTAGTGCAGCTCGTCAAAGGTTTTATCGCCAACAAGGAGAGAAATCCCACTGAGGGTAAACCTCACTCAAGGGGAAGAAAAAGGGAACAGCCCTGACAAGACCCAGACAACCCCAAAGCTGGGGCCCTGTTCATAAGCAGTCCCGTCCTCGACGGGGACGTCCCCTGCCTCGCGCTGGGCTCTGGGGCCGGGGCAATCGCTGATGATACGGGAGGTTTCCCGCTCGCATCTCCTCAGAACATCCTCGAGGGCCTCTTCCAGCGCTTTACCACCCGGCGATGGGGAGCGGACCAACAACGGCAAGACGGGGATGTTTTCCTGGTCTCTGCCGCCCCGAGGGATGCTGTGCCGTGGCCTCTGGACGTGGCAGCGGTTCCCGACCCGGCTCTGCCTGGCCGTGGCTCGGTGGCCTCGCATGGCAGCAGTCCCACTCAGAGCTGACAGATGTCCACACGATAAATGAGCGTCCCCAATAGGCTGGCACCAATTAATTCCACCGGCAGCAGTTTTCAGCGCAGAGGCCAAGAGCTGAATCGGGTCCTGCCACCGCCGGGAAGGGTTTGTCCAGGCCAGACCTGAGACACGGGCAGCACGGGACAACGCCGGGGAAACTCAGTTTGGCCCTGCTCTGGAGATAAGAGAGGCCTTCCCTCTCCCTCCCCGGGTCTGCCAGTCTGTTACCTCTGCAAGGCACTAAAATTTTATTTTACATTTAGATAAAATAAACTCGCTTGACCTTAATTTTTTTTTCTTTTAAAGCTTTTGCAGCTCCACCAAATACAGCCAGTGAATATGGGAAAGCATAATAATAAGGATAATGCTTTCCACTTACTGAGCACTTTATATTCTCCGAGCACTGTACAAACATTAACTAATTAAACAGAGCAAAGAAGCAGCCCTATGCTCTGTCCTAATGCTGGGAAATGGAAACAAGGAAACTCTGAACCAATATGTCAATAACATCAAAGTCCTATTGTCCTGGCCTTGGCTTTGTTGCAAAGGAATCCAAAACTGTCTCAGAGTTTCCAACATGGCTTCAGGCTCTTCACACTTGGGAAACAAGTGTGAAAAAAATGTTTCGGAGTCAGAAGACAAACCCTGATCAAAGTTGGCAGAAGTGGCCAAGGAGACCCTGGGACTGCAGCCTCCCCCTTTGATGCCGCCTCATGTGGGAGCCATCCCGGCGGCTCTCGCACACAAACCCCAGAGCCCTTTCCGAGAGCTGGCATCTTCCTCGGGGCCCTCTCAAGCGCATCTGGGGGATGTTTCCTATTAAGGATTCACACTCTGGTTGAGTTACATTCCTAATTGTGGAGACTTTAACGGCCCTAATAGGAAACACACCCGCCGCGGAGTCCCTGTGAGTCATTCTCCCATCGGAGTGGTCCTTGGGCCGGCTGCCACATGGCAGGGACACGCTCTGCATGCCGCCTGCGCGCCCCGGAGGGGGACACAGGACCAGGCCCCCGTGGGGACCCCCATTTCCAGCCTCTCACCACCCCACCACTGCTCCAGCTGCGAGGTGGGTGCCGAGCGCCCCGCGCCCATCGCCGGCTGGCCGTGCCTTGGTGGAACGGTGCCTTCAAGGAGACCCTCGGCATTGGCCGTCCCGTTCTCGCAGGAGCATCTGCATCTCTGGAGGCAGGACGGGGTGTGGGTCAGGGCCTGGCACTCGGTGACACCGCAGAATGACCACGGACGTGTTCTCCAGACCTTCAGTTTGTGTTGTCTACCCAAGCGGACCAGCGCATCGCTGTGCTCTGCCTGTCTGCTGGGAGAAGGGAGTTAATAAACGGGGCCAGAGAGTTTCTGGGCAGATCCAGAGAGTCCCACGCCAGGCTGGGCCCAGAAACGGGGGTGCCTCAGCCCCTCCTCCTGCAGCAGCTCAGGGATCCAGGCTCTCACCCCGAAGGGCAGCTGCCCTCTTCTTTAGCAAATCAAAGTGACCTTCGGGTGATGCCCGTTTGTGCCAGCGCTCAGGTGACCCATTCGTCATTGTGACAACCTGCACGGCTCCAGGAAAAGGTCACTTGAGCTGGACCAGCCTTTCCCTTTCACATTTATGCTCACGCCAAATTAATTCTTCATCATAAGCCCAAATGCCCCCACTGCAATTATTTGATGTTCTCGGAATCAGCCCCATTTAAGATGCCTCCCTCTCCTCCTTCCCATCACTCTCTCCGTTACTGAGAGCCACCCAAGAGAAAGCATCAGCCCGTGCATTTTTAGGATGAATTCCTAATTCCAGGGATGTTCTGGCTGAATCTCAGTGTATTTTTCTGTGTCTGCTTGACAGCAATACCTGGTGATGTCAGCCGAGCCTCTAGGGCCCTCAGCTCTCATTACCAGCCTGTCTAATTAAGGAGAGATGCTGTTGCTGACTGCTTTTGGTGAGCAACGGCGGGGATGCAACAAACGCCGATCTCATCGCGCGACGGGAAGCACCGAGGTCCCTGCTTTTAGGGTCTGGATCTTCAGAGCGGGGGTGGGCAGGCAGCCCTGACCCGTGCTTACAGCTGTGGGACAGGCGGGGAGATGCCAGGAACCCCACAGGCAGGGGGAACCGGAGCCTTATCTTATCTCAGCAGACTCTCTCCAGTTGCTAATAATTAGCAAGGGGCTGGGTGATAATGAAGGCAAAATGAGCTATCCCCCACCCCTCCCGCCCCGGATGGAGGTTTGGGTTGTGAAAACAAGGTCCTTAAGTTTCCCATTACGATCCCTTTCAGCCCCACATCCCCCCGCCGCCCCCCGCTATCTGCTGGCGCTTTCGCCGCGGCCCCTCACTGGGGCTCAGCCTTTCCCAGGGCACTTTCTCCCAGGTTGGGGATGTTTGGCTTGGGGTTGCGGCACGGGGGGGGGGGAGAGGGAACTCTTGTTTTTATTCTTCTACAGTGGGAATGTTTTTTCCTCCTGTTATTCATCAAATTCTGCTGGAATTTAATACTCACCAGCTCTAAATAGCCTATTGCACTAACAGTGATTGATGGTTTCCAACGAGTCCATAAATGCTGCCCCTCCTCATCCCTGCACTTTCTCTCCCTTCTCTCCCTATCACTCCATCTCTCCTCTCCTCCCTTTCTCTCTGCCCCTCTCCCAGGCTAGAGAAAAGCTGATCATGCTGGTTTTATGTGGATTGATTTGTTTTCTGTTTCTGCTGTGTTTTGGGATAGGAAGACATCAAGGATTTTTGAAAGAGCAGTGAAATGCCATGGCCAATGAAGCCTGACTAGAAATTCCTCAGGTTATTATCTCTCAGATTAGGGAAATCTTGGTGAATTGCTGTACAGAAAGACTTCAGGAGGAGAAAACGGCAAAGCTCAGCAGCAGCTGCCCAGTTCTCCCAGTATAGAGATGCTCATCTGGACTGGGCATCTCTGCTCACAGGAGGGGGATGTGTTTCTGCACACTCAGACCAGGGTGTGCAAACAGACCTCCTGGTCCTGGGCCGGAGGGAATACACACAGGATTCACAGCCCAGGGGAAACGATGTGCGCTTCACCCGAGGTCATAGCAGGCGTGGAGCAGCTTAGGACAAGACACCAAGAGTGGCCACGTGCCCACAGGTGCTTATTTAGTGACAGCAATTGCTCAGCTCTTGCCTGGATGGGCAACTTCTACTGTCAAGGCACAAATCCCCAGGCATTATGGCTTTGCGGGTTAGGGACAGCGAGCTCTGAGGCTGGAGTGGGTAAGGTGCAACCTGAGGAAGTCACCCTTCGGCCTCTCGGAACTCCGGAGATGGGGAGCCAAAAGCCTTCACCAAAATCTGCTGGCAGGGAGGGCCCAGCAGGATGCACTGGCGATGGTGAGTGTGCAAACCGGCCACCTGCACACATGCCATGGCTGCGGGGCACGAGGGTCCCCCCGAGAGGCAGCTGCCCCCTCGTCCAGACCTCAGCTCCCCTCCAAGCAGCGGGCTGGGCTGGAACTGCTGCCGGGCCATCTCCTCCGCAGACCTGGGGACTCAGGGACTCCTGGCTGTTTGCTGGACCTTCCTACAAGTCACCATAAATTATCCCTGCCTTTCCCCTTCCCTTCTGCTAGCTTTCCCCAGCAAAGCTTGCTTCTACCTGGTGGGGGCTGCCCTTCCCTTGGCAAGCCTGACGAACTCCGAGGAGCCCTCGCTATCCTGTTCGAATTAAGCTACCTGAGATAAAATCTGGGGAGCTCTTAGAGGGAAACAACTTAAAGAGATGTAAAATGGTAACTTGATTTACTCATTTGTTACTGAACGTTTGATTCCTCCCTGAACAGCCACCCAGCCAGCTGGGTTATGTGTCAAAGGGAAAAAAAAAAAAAAGACCAATACAGGCAGATCCCTTATCAGATTCACTGCATTAAAAGGGTTTGGGGAATGCTAATGCAGACACAGGGAGTGGGAGACGGGGCTGGCTGGCTACGGGTGACCGAGCACAATGCAGCACCTTGGCTACCCCCCTGAAACAGCCCCCTGGGGCCCCAGCTCCTGTTTTCCCCAGGGATGTGGTAGCGGGACTCGTCTCACCAGCACGCACCGGCTGAGGGTAACCTCCACCGCACGCCAAGGTGGGCTCCCAGCCTACGCCCAGCCTCTACAGACAACACTTCTTGCCCAGATTTGCTGGCTAAAGTCAGTTATCTTTTGGTGTGCGGGTTAGAGGCAGCTGTCTGCGCCTGCAGCACATCCCTTTTACAGCACGGATTCAGGCGAAATCACAGCGCGGCTGAGGGGCATCCTGTGGTTTCCCACGTGTGAGGACAGGAATGCTGTCCCATCACTGACTCAGAAGATCCAGCCCAAGGGAGGCCTCTCGGCACCGTTCCCCAAGCGGACGGAGCCAGGACAGAGCCTGTACAGCCACGATGGGGATTCACGATCCCGCAGTGAAAATACCCGGGGATTAGGACCTGAGTCACACTAATGACTGAGAGAATTGTTGTGCAAATTAACAAATGCAATTTGTTTCCCAAACAATCAGAAAAGGGCAAGGTTAGGACAGCAGGAAACACACTTCACTCATTCATTTTGACAACTGCAGTTTTGTTTCAATTACTGATGTGCATCCTCTGTTATGTCCTCGTGAGCACGCTCTAGTCACCCTTGCCAAAACGATGAAGTCTTGGTAATAGGAGACCTTCAGCGTGATGGCTCTGCTATTAAACCTGTGCTGAGATGTGGAGAGAGCCATTTTTGTGTGTCCAAATGATGAAGGGCAGATTAGCAAGGCCCTGCTGTATTATACTGTGAATATATTTAGCTACTCAATGTGATATAGATTAAGAGCAGCGGGAAGCCTGGCAGTTACACTTCAGAGGGCTGGGAGGGAACAGTTCCATTTAGCTGAGTTGACATTTGCTTTGCACGCACCTGCTTGACGGGTGCCTCGGCCCCGTCTCGGGGCTGCGTCCCTCTTTCCCCAGGGTCGTTTTACACCTTCGGGCCCTAGGCAGGATCCTTCCAGTCCGAGCTGCCATTTTGGCTGCTGCAAAGCAGCTTCTGCATGAGTCAGACTCAAACCATGATGGTTTGAAGGGTTCTTTAGGGCAAAGAGCCCTCTTTTATGGTTCTTTATTGTCCTTTTCTGTGCTATGCAATTCCCTTTGCTGTCCTTGGGGTGGGACAACCCTTGTCCAGCCCTGCTGGAGCCAGCCCTGGGGCTGAATTCACATTTCAGGACACGTTACCCTCTTGCTGCCGCTGTGCTCAGCTCCATTCCCCTCCTGCGATGCTCAGAGCAAAGGCTTTTTCCCCTGGAGAACTCCCCTGGCCGCCCCTGCCTGCCACCTGTGAGAGCACCAGACCAGGTTATCTCTACACATGCACTCGTTTATATATTTTAAAATATACATTATATATATAAAAGTTGATATATAGAAATATAAGTAAGTGGCCCCTTTCTCCCCCTCCGTCCCCCAGGGTGGACGTGCCGTGCTCCCATATCTCCAGGGAGATGCTCATGGGTGCAGCCAGCAGCACCAGGTTAGATCAGATTTGTGTTTTTCCAGCACTGATATCCTGGGAGCAAAACACATTTTCCCCACACTTGCAACTGAGCTTTTCCAAGAAGTCCTCTCTGCAGGGACCCCAGAAGCAGAGAGCCCTGGAGCATTCCCCTCCTGCCCCAGCGGAGCCCTTCCCAGCTCCGTGCCCTTTCAGGGTAATCCCTTATTACTTAGGCTGGAAATTCCTGAGAGCTGGAGAACTCGTCTGATTATTTGCAGGCACTCGGCCATTCTAGGGACTATATGATTTTAATAACCATCCCAGCGCTGAGGCATGTGGCTTTAACAGCCCTCAGCAGCCCATCTTTCCACAGGGGTAATAGGAAACTTTGGAGACGTTGACAAAAAACAAGCTTGCACTCAGCAAAATGAAAAACAAAATAAAAAAATCCCCCCCCTCCAAAACCTGTTCCAAGTCAACCAAAATGTTTTGTTCAATCATAAAACAAAAAGTCCATTTGCTTTCCTTTTTTTAAGCTTCTTAAGTGGGTTTGAATTAAACATAGGCAAATTTTATCTGAAAACATCTTTTCAGAGGAAAACAAAAAAAAAATAAATCAGAAAGCTTCCTTGGAAAAACCTTCATAACAAAATGTTTCAACCTCACTGATTTTATCTGATTATTTTTTTTCTTTTTTTTGGGGGGTACGATATCACTGCCGTTTAGTGCATTGTCTCGGTTGACCTGCAACTGCACTTTTTGGCAAACAAACTACTTGTCAGAAAAGTTTCGCCCGGTGTTGCAGCCCTGGCTGCTAACGAGGACTGTGCCCGCTGACGGAGCCGCTTTCTCCCTCCTGCCTTTTAACCCACGAATGCTGCAAGTCAGTGAGCGACGCCATGTCGAGCACACAGAAAAGCCAGAATTTCTGGTTTCCATAAAGGAATATGGAGAATATTATCCAGTGAGATTTGAAACTTAGGTGGGAAAGTTGCCAGCGTGCAGCGTTTTCAAAGAAACTCCTGTATCTCATATTGCTGAAAACTGGGAAGTCCCGTGGGCTTAGGGAAGGGGAGCCGGGAGGGGTGGGGGGTCCCTGTAATGGACATGGGGATAGAGGCAAAGCAGGGGGAGACTTTCTGAAGGGTTTCTTTTATATTAGAATAAGTCATAATTAATGCTATCAAGTGGCGGAAAGGCAGCTCTGGGTAACGTGAGAAGAGCCTTATCTCTCCCCGTGTCCTGCGGCCCGTCTGTGGCTCTGGTCCTGAGGATAAGCAGGATACAGTAAAAAAAGTGTCGGGAGAGGGGTGCTGTGGGGGGGGGATTAGGGTGCTGCTTCTGCCCCCTCCAGTCCCACTTAGCTCAGGGTACCGGGGTGAGCCAGACTCAGGTCAGGGGGGAGAAATTCATTCCCAAGGATCAATTTTCAGCCAGATTGGCTCCAGGATTGGGCTGAATATGGCCACAAGGTGAGCAGCAGTGCAGGAACAAGCACCCTGCGGGAGGGAGGGGGGGATGCCGGGGTGCCAGGCACCAGGGTGGGCACCCACAAGGTCCCAGCACGCATCTGCAAAGGTGCTCAGGGCTTTTCCTGGCTTTGTTGGTGCCTCAGTCAGCCTTGAGGGGCTGGGCCGGTTCCCATGTCTCTGAGGCATGAGCTCATAGTGTTAGTTAGGCAATTTGTTAAGTAGAAGCTGATTAGAAGTTTCCCTGCCTGGGTCCCATGAACCATACGTCGCTGTTTATTTACACTTTTTGGCCAAGCTCACTTTCTTTTTCTCCCCTCTGTTAGTAGGATCAGGAGCCCCATGATGCCACTTTAATCAGTGGCTTTGCTGCATCCTCCCTGACGCGGGGCTGTGGCACAAGTTGCCTGGGTTAGCACATCCCTGGTCATTGGGGAAAGGCTGGGCAGGAGGCAACCATAAAACTCTGGTTTGGGGGAAACTCTTTTGCTATATAGAAAAAAAAAACCCCAAACCCAAAAACCAAACTTAAAAAATAAAGTACTTAAAACTGGTGGATCAAAAAATATTAATCAGAATTCCTGTGTGGTGAAAAAGCCTCTGTGATCTCAGTTACCTTCTTCTGTAAGGACCCTCGCATAGCTGAAATTGTTTAGTTTCTGAACAGCAATGATAAAAAAACACTTTAGGTTTTATTTCCCTACTTGGGCTTCCCTTGGGAAAAAAGCTGGAGCAAGAGATTCCACGCATGCACACACGCACACGCACATTCATGCGCACACAAAAGCCGTAACAAAACACAAACAAAGGCCTCAAAACTTGTTTGCTTTAATTTCTTTTTTCACGGAAAAAATGTGAACTTCTCAGAGAAAAGAGACTTGCTGGCTTTGTCTTTGTGGCCTGCCCTATTTCGGGGGAATTTGTTTTCCAGTTTGCAGTCATCCTTAGTCTTAAATTTCTCCTATTAAGGATAATACTAAAAGCTGCCCAAAGCCATTGCCCCTTGGAGGGAATAGTAAGTGGGATGGAAGTGATAAATAGGAGGCAGTAGCTCTGTTCACCTTCGGTCCTGGCAGGAACAACCTGGTCGCAGCTGGCCAGCTTTTCTTTTCACCCCGCACCTTGCGAGGCCGCCCTGGTGCTGAGTGGCGTTACGGATGCGTCCCTCCGCCTGGCCCCCCGCTTCCAGCCCCCCGCTCATCACTCCCCAGAGCAAAGCAAATTGTCAAAGGCAAAAATGCTTAAAGACCGAACCAAAATAAATATAGGTATAATGCGTGATGAATGGTCCCTCCTCTGAAATTCATCTTCGTGAGAGATGTAAGCTCACAAGCAAGTCGGCAGCCGCAGGGAGCTCGTCCAGCCTCTCCTCGCAGCGCAGGGAAATGTCACAGGGAATGTGCGACCGTGTCACCTCGGGCGAGAGATGCCTTCTCTGCAGAGCAGTGGGGCTGCGCCGGGACCCTTGCTGCAGCAGGAAAATGGGTTTGGCTCAGAAAATTCACGTATGGGCTCTCTGGAGAGCAAGCTGTGCTCCTGCCGGAGCCGACCGTGGGGCTGGGGGGTGATCCCCGCGGCATCAGCCCTCTCCTACCTCTGCAGCCAAATGTCACCGTGTCCCCACAGACCCCTGCAGCCCAGGGGTAGGAGTGGCAGTTGCAGGAAAGGCACTGGGGCAGTTTAATCTCCAACCAGAAGTCCAGGGCCTGGGTCACCCTGCGTGGCTCCTGCCCCGAGCATCTCACGCCTGTGCATCCAGGACGTGGCTTTGGGGGTCGGGGGCTGCATGTCAGCCCCGAGATGTGCCCCTGGCTCAGCCCTTCCCAGAGCCTGCAGCTGCGTTTGTGCACCTGCACAGCACAGTCCTGCAGCAGGATGACTAAGGAGCTCCCCAAAAGGGGAAAACCCGCTCCTCCCCTCTGACCCCCCCAAGCAGCAGCTGCTCAGCAGGGCTCGCTGCCATCTCCCCAGCACCCACCACCTCAGACAGACCCACACCCTGGGCTGAGGTGGGGGAGCTTTCACAGCAGCTTCTTCTTGCACTAGCCTTGCTACACCACTGGCAAAAGATAAATAGCATTGCTTTTAATCTCTGGTGTGGGTCAGAGAAGAGCCTCTCTGGCCTGTTGGGTTGTGCAGGCACCATGAACATGGCTCGGGGCAGCTGATGCACCAGCTTTCACGTGCTGCCCCTTGCAGACACGCTCCTCTGCATCCACAGGCTCGTGCCAGTTGCTCTCACTCTTATTCCGTCCCTCGTATCCATAGGAAATGAGCTGGTAATGCAAACCATGGTTAAAAAGTCCTGTGTTACCGCTGGGCCTGAGTCCCCAGCATCTCTTGGCACTGCGTACCTGTCCTTCCAGAGCACAGGGTCCCCTGAGGCCAGAACTGACTTTATTTTCCTGTCTCATGCGGCAACAAACAGACTGTGGATGCAGGACGAATAATAAATGGAACGTAGATAAGCCAGTCGTCTGGGGGAGACACGGCACGAGGCACCGAAAGAGGGAAAGGCGGTGGTGGAGGGAGGATGCAGAAGTTAGCAATGTCCAAACTGGATTAACTTTACAAATTCCATTGGGGGCTGCAACCCAACCTGCAGCGGTGGTGGAGCAGGCGTCCTCCTCCCGCAGCGAGCCCTTGGGTGTGCCTTCCCCCGGGAGCCAGACCTGCCCGACTTCAGCCAGGGCTCTGCTCACACATCCCAAAAAACAAACCGATGTGGAAGAATTTGGCTGTTGAGCACGAGGGAGAGAGGACAGGTAGAGGGAGAGCAGAGATCCCAGGGAGCATTGCACCGGGAGGGCTGGAAAGGAGGAGGAGGGAGAGGAGGAGGAAGAGGATGGCGGTTGGCAGATGTTCTACCTGCGGGGGCTGTCTGCAGATGTCTCAACGTGGCTGCTGTCCCCTTTGCTGGGAAACCTCCGCTCTGTGCAGACGAACAATTCATCTCATGGCTTTTTTGGTTCTTGCCTGTCAGCTGGGTGCTGGGAGGACCGGCCATGAAACCAGGAGGGAAAAATCAGTTGTATAGTGGGGGACACACCATGGGGAAAGTCTGAATGTTGGGGTGGTGGAGGCAGAAAAACAAGGGAGAAGTGTCATGCCAGTGACTAGTTTAAAGTGTGTCAGCAAGCAGAAGGGAGGAGGATGATTTAGAAAGGTAGAGGAATGTGTAATTAGGAAGATGGGATTGAGGAAAGAAAAACAGGTGATAAATTTCAGGGAAATAATCCAACAGAGAGAGGCAGAGGGGTGAGAAACTCATCTATGGGAAGAGATGTGACCCCCTTTCTCTGGCACTGAGATAATTTTAACTTGCACAAAGCGCACAGCAGCGGTGCAGTGGTGGGGGGGGTGACGGGGCAGGGGCGAGGGTACAGCCCGGCTCCATCTCAGCAAAGCCAGCTGTGAAACAGCAAGCTCCTCCCTGGCAGGGGCAAAGCCTAATCCTGGTTCTGCTCCTGCTTGCTGAGACCGAGCAGGTGTCAGACCCAACCCAGTCCTTAGGAGGGTGTTAGTCATTTTTCATCTGTCTCGGTGACAAATAAATCGTGGAGCCATTTTCCTCGTGCCAGCCGGGATCGGACGCTGACCACGTGCTTTGGCAGCCGGCAGTGGCTGCGGTGGCTCACGGGAGACAAGTTTTGCTTTAGGTAGTCGAGGACTTTTTTAGCTTCGTGTAGGCATCTTCCTACACAAGGCTCAGGGCTGCTCCCTGACAGCTGTGCAGGGAGAACAGGGATGCGCTGAAACGCTTTATGGTCTCTGCAGCTCCAGGTAAGGTTTGACAGGATTAAAAGTTGCTGAGGAAAGCTTAGAGCCCACGAGCCTGACGCTCCCCACAATTGCTCCAGCATGAACGGGAACAACTCCACCACACACGCTGGGCTTACCGTACTATCAAGCTGGGGCAAGTAATGTCAGAGTTAGGCAGAAATTAGAGACAGAAAAGGCTGATTAGGTCACTTATTTCATCCTCTTACCAATTAGACAGGAAATTATTTAACTGCTTTATTTATTTATTTAGGAATGTACCTCGGCAGGAAAAATTCCCCAACGGCAAGCTCTGTATTTTTGCAAAGGAAAGGGTGGAAGTCCAACTCCTCATTCACTAAACACGTATCTCAAAAAAGCATCTGATAAAGGAAAATCTGGGAAACAAACATCTCCTCACAAGCCTTCGAGGGTGTGTGGGCTCCACGGCCGTAGGAGGGAAGTGGGGTCTGCTAAGGGTCCTGAATACAACTGCCTGTCTGGGAGCACCATTGCATTTACCTCCTTCACTAGAAACGTCTTTCAGCTACAGAGGGGCCACAGTGACCCTCGGGCCCCTCACGGGCTTGGGGCGGTGGATGCAGAGAACCACGGGGCTGATCCGACGGGGTAACTCCAACCCCCCCGCCCCGTCCCCCCTTTCTGGGAAACGCTTCGGCTGATGAGGAATTCGCAGTGCAGCTTCTCCGGCAGGACGAGGCTGTTATCACGTTGGACAGCACCGCGGCTGAGAAGATTTATGGGGTCCATAACAGAAGCTCTCTGGAGAGAGCCCAGGAACGGTTCGAGATCTGCCCCAGGCCCCGCACGTGCCGGAGGGCTCGTACCCCACGGCAGCGTGCACAGCCACGGCCACGAGCAGCTGGGGAGAGCGGTGCCAGCGGCTCCCTTTCTGGCTTGTAGTCATCAACAATTCGCTCTCTCTTCGAAATGATGATGAAAACCAATTTCCAAACCTCTGGGTTGGTTTTGTTGTGTGTGTTGTGTTTTTTTTTTTTTTCTCTAAATGGAATTCTTGTTTCCCAGCCAACCCTGGCTTGAAGCTCGTGAAGTAGAAGGATAGGCATGCTGCGGGAGGCTCTGACTTGGTGGAGGCGGTGGTGGAAAGGGCTCGAACTGCGCCTCGGAAACCACAGCAGAGAAAGCCCGTGGCTGGGGCTGCAGCACCCAGCGATGGGAGAGGAGGGAGGGCAACTCCCGACGGCAAACCAGGGCCATGGCACATGTGCCCAAGCCAGGCAGAGCAGCAGATTGCACCGGTGGGGGATGTTCCCTGGCTGCACGCCGGGGAAGGACCGGGCTGAGCCCCTGCCCCGGGCAGGATGCTGTGCACAGCGGTCCCTGGCTCAGCTGGGGGCTCACACTGGGGCTGGCGTGTGCTTAAGTATTAGGTGTGCTTAAATACTGCCATCTGTCAAGGCTGCTCGGGGTCTGTGAAGCAGCTCCTGGCCAGAAATCCTCCCAGCCAGGTACGGCACAGCAGGTGGATGTGTCTCCACCAGGGAGGAGGGAGGATGCCAGAGCTGTTTCCTCTCCTTGCTCTCCCCTTCCCCTGTTGCAGGACGAAGTGGAGCGGCTGGGTCTGTCCCCCTGGGCAGCGCGAGAGGCAGCTGAGCAGCTCTCCTGAAAACGAGCCTGCTGCAAGGATCCTCTGGTCAAGGGACGCAGCTGCTCTCCCATTATCAGACAACAGCAGAGGCAAGACAACCTAGTTACTGAGGAAAAATAGAGGGTTCTTTTCCCTGCTATCACCTCCACTCCCTCCAACTCTTTTCCGTGATCATTCTTGTTATTCATTTCCCCTCTCTGCTCCTTTCCACGCAGACGGTTTCACTGGGCAAATCCAAACGAAAGGCTTGCAAAGAGGATGCTCATAAAATATTTATGGAGAACTGTGGTGAACACAAGTAGGATAATGAGGGTCTGTGGGATATGGGATGTGTCCAAACTAGCACAGCGAAGACCTCGTAAGAGACAGAGGCACGCGGTGGAAGCCATTAGTGAGTCCTGTAGGGTCTTTACTCATTTCCTTCGCACACAGTTGCCACGCTGCCTCACACTGCTTTTGTTTGGGTTCCCCTTGGGCACTGGGTACTGTGTATTTTCCTCCGTGGCAGCTGCCCCCCAACACTACGCCGGGAGCTCTGTCCTCTGGGTCTGGCCGGGCGGCTCCGTGCGAGTCCCCAGGAGCAGGATGGAGCCACCGCGCCCCCTCCGCGGGCTGCAGCACCCCGGCCCGCGCTGAGCACCGCAGCGGTGCTGGTGCAGCATGTGGCCCGAGCTCCAGCCCTCCTCTCATGACCACCCTCCCCCAGGGCTCCTGCCCCGCCACCGTCCTGCACCCTCTGACGTGGCCGCACAAACCAGCCACGGAGGATGGAGAGATCGGGTGGAGAGACGGGCAGGGGTTCGCTTCACCTGTGTTTATTTATGAAATACCCCTCCCTCCCTCCCTCCCTCCTGTCTCTTACGGTGCTTGTCTACTTGTATAAACACACATATGCTCAGCTTTAAAGCACACAAAAGGCCGAGCGCTGCCGACGCCAAGAAGGGGCTCTGAGGCTCTGTGCAAGCTCCAGTAATGTGCAAGCTTATCCCATCCTGAGAGCAGAACCAACAGACACATAGCGGCCTACCTAGTGCAGGAGAAGAAATGCTGTTAAATCTGTCTCGCAGCAGCTTAGCTAACTCCTCAAGTTACCCAGGCAGCGGGTGTCACACACCTCCCGCGGCTGGGATGCTGCTGACCTTTGGACGGTCTCTCAGGGGTCTGACCCATCTTCATCCAAAGCTGCTCTTCCTACACCGTTGGCCAAGAGGCGCTGAGGAGCACCTCTGTTTGGAGGTGAAGTCCTGCCTTACGAAATCCTGTTTCTCCCTCTGCTCTCTTTCAGCAAACTCCCCAAAAAAGACCTTGAACTCCTGCTGGAGCTTTTATCCCACTGGGAGCCATACTGCTGGCAGATGTTTGCTGTGATACGGGACATGACAGCTTTTATTAGTTGTCAGCTGGAACACAATATTTTAGGGTCTTTAGGTTAAAATGGAAAAGCAAAGCTTGCACACATGTCTGTGCCGGCAGCACAACCCACGACACAGCCCAGCACCTCCAGAACCCTGTTTGCAGAGGAACTCAGGCTCCTCTCCCCATCACACCCCGGCCGGGCCACTGTCTCAGGTCCCATGTCCCGGGACGTGCGCTGTGGCCCTGCGGTGACACCAGTCATATGGTTGGTATGTTCCTAACACCAAACCCAGACTGCCTCGGTTTCTTTTCTGCCCTTCTTGCTGGACACACTTCACAACCATCAGCCCCAACAGACAGTAGCACGAAGGAAAAGGCAAACGAGGTCACACATACTTTTCTTATGAAGACTAAAGGGAGTTTCCCACCTCTTCTGGGCTGCGAAACCACCACAGATTTTCAGGCTATTGCACACCAGCTTTACCAAATCCTAGGGAATTATAAGAGAAAACCTACGTGTCTGCAGCTCACACTACCGATGGAAGTGGCCTTATTTACCGCCGGCATCCGAGAGGGTTCCTCATCTTCCCAGAGCTGCGTGGTGGAAGCCAGAGAGCAGAACGTGTTCGACTGTGCTGTCCCCGGTGTGGGAGCAGGCAGGGATGGTTCGTGCCTGCCTCGATGCGACTGCGGAACCTGGAAAGCTCCCATGAGTGGGTATGCCAGGGTGCCAGCTAAATAATTCATTGCTGTCACGACACGGACCTCTGGGATGATGGGGTGTGACGTGACAGGATGGAGGCAGAGAAGCTGCTTCCTTCAGGCTCTGGCACAAGCAGCGTCTCACCCTGCAGACCAGCCCAGGGCACTGGTGCTTTGCTGGTGCACGTGCCGGTGCCTGCTCGGCTGATGGAGCCCCACCTTGCCCTCTCCCCCTCCATTTCCATCACCCTGCAAGTATCGAAGTTCAAGTCTCTCCGAACGGGGAAGAGTGCTCCAGACATGAAAGGTATTTCTGGGCATCACAGGAAGAAGTGATTAATCTCAATTACATGGTTGAACACTGAATAATCTGGAGCAGCAGATTGGGTTACGCTTCCCCCTTTCTGTGGCTATTGGAGGGGGTTTTCCAGCCTGAGGAGACATTTGAAAGATGTTTTGACTACTGAAGTGCCAAACTTAACCCCAGTGTAATTGGACTTGTGGTGAAACATGTATGTTGTTTTTTGCTTCCTGAGCCCTACGGACAGCCTGACGTTTACGCAGCTGCCACCTCTTTACCATTCGCTGTGCATGACAGACCTCACCGCAGCATGCTCTTCCCAAGACCATTACCCCCCCCAAAAAAAAATTTAAAAAATAGCCAACAGAAGTTGGTGCTTGTGAAACCCAGAGGCAGCCGGGCAGCCTGGGCAGAGGTGGAAAGGATCCACTCCCCACCCAGCTGCCAGGCCATGGTCTTCCCCCTCCCAGCCCGGACCCCGAGCTGTGCCGGGCTCCGCAGGGCTCGGGCTGCCCCTGCCCGCAGCTCCGTGGCTGGGGGCAGCCCCGCAGCCCTGGGCCTGGGCTTCCGTCGAGGTGCAAGAGCATCAAAACCTCCTCGCAGCGTGGCTGGGATGTCGGGTGGATCAGCCCCAGCGCGAGCTGTAACATAAGCAGGGTTTGAGCATCAGTCCCCGGAGGAAAGCCGTGGCTGCGCAGCGCCGTGATGAGTGTGGTGTACGAGCCCAGACAGACAGATTGATAGATTTCATCCAACAAGCCTCTCAGATCCTCCTCATTATTTAACAGCGTCTTTTCCCCAGACTAGAAAGCTGTTACTGATATTCTGTGGGGACTAATAATAACCTAATCTCAATTTTTGATGGACTAAACATACACAGCATGTTCTGAGGTTGACTCCAGAGAGCTCCCTCATCCCACCCCCGGCGGCGATGCCGCCGTGCCCTTTGGGGTGCAACACCGCACAGGGTTTTCAGTGATGCTGTTAGATGTTTTTGGATCGGAAGTTAAAAATAAATATATTCCCAGAGGAAGCTGCACAGGGATTGAGTGAGGCCAGGGTGTAATTACCTGAGCTGGAACAGAGCCAGGATCTAACGTGTATTGCAAATTCTTTGCATTACTTTAGATACCTGCTAACGAAGTGATTATAAAAACCATATTTATAGAAGATTAGGAGGTATGTAATAGATACACATACGTAATTAGCCATAATAGATCTGCATTGATTACATTGCTGTTAATCCCCCTCTAAATATGTGCACATTAATTAGTTGGCATTTAACACATACACAATTATTTTAAGAAGAGAAACAGTTTGGTGGGTGCACCAGACAACAGCATATTTATTCACATTTTTGTATTTATTTTTTTCTTTTTGCAGCAGCACCTACACCGAGTTGGGCCTTGTGTGAAGAACAAAAAGCATCCGAGTCCAAAGGCCTGTAGCATCCAGCTTCCTGCACGGAGATAAGCACTTACAAGTGAGTATGAAGGATCTTGCCAAAATATTATTTTTGATGCATAAAATATTTTCCCGTTACTATGTAACTAAGAGGCATACCAGACTCTGAGCGTGACACTGCTCCTTTTCCCTTAATAGCTGTGGGGGTGTTCAGCTCCAGCACCCGCAGCACCAGCACCCCACGTGCCTCCCCGGTCCCGGTGCTGGGCTGGGAGCTGCCAGCGACGGGTGACTGGAGGGTTGTGGTGTGGGAATGACTGGCCGGGGGTGAAATCTCGGTGGCCTCGTGGGGGGACCCTGCAGAACACTGACACTCAGCTGGGTTTCACTTCCAGGAGCCTCATCAGTTTCCCCGGTGGCAAACGTGGGGCAGCAAGATGCAAATGCGGGCTCTGAAATGCTTTCCCCATCGTGACGGTCTGGCTCCTGCCAGGACTTGAAGACGATCATTTGCAGTCGTGATGCTGAAGTGACAACCCCTCAGAGCCACCGGGCACCGGGGCCTCTTCTCGTGGCTGTTCACGTATGAGATGAAGTCTGCTCGGACATCAGGCACATGGAAAACCCCTCTCCTGTCTTCATCCCTTTCTGTTCTTCATCTTTCTTTAATTCCTTCTCTCTTGAAACAGGAAGAGCAGCACATACACCGCTGTGCCACTCCCCGGAGCCCCGTGTCGCCTCTCCCCTCCATCGCTGTTCCTATGGAGATGCCTCCCGCAAGGCAGCGGCAGAGGAGGCGATCCCAGCTCTGGTGATCCCAGCTCTGGTGATCCCGGCTCTGGTGATCCCAGCTCTGGCGATCCCAGCTCTGGTAATCCCAGCTCTGGTGATCCCGGCTCTGGTGATCCCAGCTCTGGCGATCCCAGCTCTGGTGATCCCAGCTCTGGCGATCCCACTTTTGGCAATCCCAGCTCTGGAGATCCCAGCTCTGGTGATCCCAGCTCTGGCAATCCCAGCTCTGTTGATCCCACTTTTATTGATCCCAGCTCTGACGATCCCAGCTCTGGCAGCCCCCACCAAGCTGGAGCATCCTCTCTGGTGGTGGAGAGATTTGCTCAACTTTGGGTGACAAGTGTCCATGAGTATCCTGCTGCCCCAGAAAACCCAACCTGCGGGGTGGCAACAAAGTGCTGGGCCGAAAGGGCAGGACTCTGTGTGGGGAGACCCAGGGCCAGGGGCTGGAGGCCTCCAGGGAAGCTGCAGGGCCATCAGGTGCTCCAGGCCAGTGCTGGGTGGGTTTGCACCCACAGCCATGGGACATGGTCCTTCTCCAGCACGCTCCTGGTGCTGGGGCGATGCACCGCCTCAGAAATCATTGTCATTAGCAACCCCGGTGACGCTTGATTGCTAAAGCAGCTTGCCTCCTGAAGTTGCTCACTTGGTGCACAGAACACATGAATCATAACACAGATCCTGTTTCATACAACGTAAAAAACCCTCTACAAATCCAGCAATTAGCCTCCAATTTGCTTTCTCCATTAATGGGAAATGGGGTCTCTCCGGGACACTCTGACAAGACCCTGTTTTCTTCATCAGTTCAAAACCTTTCCCTCTTATTTTTTTTTCACCCTTCCCTCGAATGTATTTCCCACCACAAAAATGTTTTTCAGATCTTTACAATTATTTATTCCACCTTTTGCTGTCACATCTTTGCAGAAATAAACGTCTCTGCTGGGAGTGGGGGTGGAGATGAGCGGCGAGGCCGGGGCTGGTGGCGGCTCCAGCCTCTCCTCTCGCAGCCGACACGGGCAGTGGGGTCCCATCGACCTGTGCAGTGTCGGTGGTCCGGGGGGGCCCTGAAGCTCCCACAGAGCTCAGACCAATTAGGAACTTCTGACTTGGGTGGAAAAAGGGAAAAGAAAGAGCTGAGATGGCTGGGGTCATCTTTTTTCTTCTCCCCTCGTTCCTCATCTTCCTTTTAATGGCAAGCCCCCCGCGTCTCGCCGCAGCCTTCAGAATGGAAATCCCTCCCTGCCCCTATGGCAGCGCGTGAATGTCACAGAGCGGATGAAAGGGAGCAGAAGTTGACACCGTGCCCGACGGTGCTGAGCTAATGGGAGGCTGGAGACATCAAGGAGGGATGTGTTCTGGGGTAACCTAATGGGTTTTCCTTCCTCCTCACTGGAAGGAACAAAAGTGAAGGAGAGACGCCCACACTGTGACATTTTGAAGGACTCGGCGGTAGCGTCACCCATGTAGGCACAAGGCTTTGCAAACTCAGGAGAGAATGTGCTGGCTAGAGCCGGAGCTGCTGCTCCTCACCAAACTGAAAGGATGCATTAACATTTTCGGTGGCCTTTAAATCTTTGCTTAAAATAAGCCTGTGCCTGCTGCCTTTCTCAGCTGCGGACCCTGCCAGAGAGCCGTCTGCCCCACAGCTCCGCTGCAGCCCCCCGGCAGCTCGATGCTGGGGGCCTCCTCCCGCTGTGGTGGTTAAGCCCACTGCCCAAAAGCAAATCTGGGACCATCCCGGACAAGGGACAATCCACACACTTTCGAAAAACTCCCTCATTTCATGTGCTGGGGACGCTGCCACGCCGTGGGGCTCTGCAGGCACATCCAGTTATGGTAAAAGATGATGTGCCTGTTTTTAGGCTGGGCTAAACCCCAGGGGAAATAGCTTAGCTTCATACCCACTGAACAATGCTATGGAAAATGGAAACAGCTTTTTAAAGAAATATTCTCGTGTTTTCCCTCTTTGTTCTGCTGCTCCGCAGGGGACTCTGGGGAGGGTGAGGGGGGATGTGTTTCAGCCCCGATGGTCAGTTTGGCATTGCGTTTGCAATCAGGTTCACTTCTTCTGGCTGATTGTATGTTACGACGTCGGCTGGTGCCACGGCACCGCAGGACGAGCACTGCTCTAAATACTGCTCAGAAAGAAAGAAAAAAATTCTTCCGTAAAGAAATTACTTGCAAACACTAAGGGGCAGCCAGGCCCATTGGTATCTTTTGTGCGTATGAAATTCTCCCCTGGAAACGTTATTAGAATATCACAGTTTAAAGGGTTTGAGAAATCAAACTATTTGTGAGTAATTCTGGGAGCAGACAGATGCTTTTGTCAGAAGCTCAACTCCTGCGCAGTTTAAAATCTGTTGGTCACACATTCCTGCCTGTTGGTCTGAGGCTGGCAGGGGCTGCAGCGCCCGGGCTCAGCCGAGCCCCCCTCTCTGGGCGAGAGGGGTGGAGGGCTGCCAGGCTCTGGCCTTGCTCCCAGTGCTGGGCTCCTCCAGATAATGCCAGAGTGGGGATGTGCTTGGAAAGAAAATGCTATTTCATCTAAACTGAAATATTCCATTATTTAGGTTTTTGGGAGGCTCCCACCTGCATCTCACAACCTGCTTGCTCTTATCTTGGTGCCTGGCAAGCTCCTGCCCAGGGCTCTGGAGGGATGGCTTGGGTGTCCCAGTGCTCTCCCACACACACAGCTCTGGCACTGGAGCCGAGGGGCCGAGGGGTTGTCTGGGACCCTGACACCTCTGGGACCACAGTCCTGCTCAGGGTCTTGCCTCTGGCCATTTCAGAAAGGGCTGATTTCAGCCTGGCACCCATGGCAAGAAGCTCAGCTCTGGCTTGTGTCATTTCCCAGGAGCTCTGTGCTCCTCCCTGCCCCAGGGTCGCTCTGTGTTTCAGAGAAAAGCCTCTCCAGGCACTTTGCTGACTCCAGGATCCCAACCCTGCAATTCTTCGGGTAGCCATCGATGCCCAGCATGAAGGTGCACAGCAGGGCAGAATTTCTGCATGGAGATCTACTGCCTCGTGTGAGTCATGCTGCAGGCACGGCATGGCGTGATACAGCATGGCACGGCGTGATACAGCATGGCACGGCGTGATACAGCATGGCATGGCACAATACAGTGTGGCATGGTGTGGCACGATACAGCATGGCACGGCACTGTACAGCATGGCACGACATGACAAGACGTGGCACAGCACGGCATGACATGGCACGACACGGCCCGGCCCTCCTGCCGGGCAGCTGCCTGTGCACCGGGAGGAATTCACCAAAATTAGAGCATCTGCCACCTCGGAAGGGGTTCAGGCATGTGCAGCAATTATCTCCTAAACCACCCATCCCACCTTCCACTTAAAATACCCAGAGGCACAGGTTCGCAGTGAGGGCTAATGAGCGGATTATTGCAGCATTTTAAAACTCAGCTGTTTTGTAAATTGGGATTATCCAGTGGAACCAAGAAGACTTTTTCAAAAAGGAAAAGCCCTTCACCCCCTCCTGCATCTCTTAGCAGTCTCCCTAATAGCTAGCACAGACATGTTTAAGGTCTCATTTTTCAAATTCTTGTATCTCAAAGACATCACTCTCAATTAACATCAGGCCTCTCCCTCCCGCTCCAGCCCTGCGGTGCCGAGGCTCTGCGCATCCCCAGTCACAGCGCAGCGCCGGGCTCAGCGCTGCCCTCACAGAAACGGCTGGGTGGGACGGGGGCACCGGGCACCGATTTCACCCCAGCAGATCCACGGCCCAGGCTGGCTCTGGCTCTGTGCCCTTCCTCGCCGTGCTGGTCCCGATCCAGCAAAACGCTGGAAGCAGGCACATGGACAGAGCGCAGGGCGGATGCCTCCCCTTCCCGACACCTCCCTGTCCCGATCTCCCACAGAAAGCGTGGCAAATCCAGGTTTTTCTGAATGGCTAGAAAACCTGTCTGCAGCTCTGTTTTCCCTTCACCTGCTCCTTGGACCTGCTCAGGCTGAGTAATTTTGCTGGAGAGCGGCAGCACGGGAGGCTGGAGGAGCATGGAGACACGGGGCTGGCCCCGTGCACACCCCAAACCTCACTCTGCCGCCGCAGGGATGGGCAAACCAGCCCTCAGCTCTCCTGCCAGCTCCAAGGCAAACACCCGAGAGCAGGGCTGGGGTAATGCTTCCTCCCAGCACCTTCCCCTCCCTCCTCAGTCACTGCTCCCTCTGAGGTCAGCCAGCCAGCCCTTTCTTCTCCCAGAGCAGCCCGTGAGCCCCCACTGCAGAGGATCAGCCTGGACGAGGAGCCAACGGTGGGGTGAAGGGCTGAGCCTGACCCCCCGCCCGCCCAGCTGTGCCCCCCAGGCTCCCACCCCCACTGCCTGCCTTTCCTCCTGCCCACCCCAGCCTGGCCCCCGGCTTGTGAAGAGCTGGAGAATGTGGTGACCCAGAGCCCATCACAAACCCTTCACACCCCCAGCAAGTGTGCTGGGATTTCACCCCCGGCTCTCACCCGCCAAAGGGCCTTTTGGAGAGAAGAGCAAACCCCCGCACTGTATGTAGGGACTTTTTTCTGGCTAGTTTTTCCAGTCTTCTTGTGCTGGAAATGAGAACGGAAAAGCTCAAGCATCTTCCCCCGGATGGAACTGCCGTCTTCTCCTATATTCTCGTTTTTCTTTCTGCTGTTGCATTCAACACCCAAGTATTTCTAGCTGTCGTAACCCCCGAGGCCATCCAGCCTGCCCTTCTCTTCCTCAACAGCTCTCGGTAGAAGGTTCGCTGCTGGGTACCTCCACCCCGACAGGCCTGGGAAGGACCAGCCTCCATGGTCACCACGTCCCACGACCAGCAGAGTCCTTGCAGATCCCTGCACCCCATCCAGGAGCATCATCCATGGTGAGCATTAGCTATAAAATCATCCCAAACCTTTCCATGGGCTTGTCCCAGCCTTCCTCCACTGGGAAAGCACGTAGGACGTGCTTTCCCAGGGAGTGCTGCCTCTTCTTCTCATCCTGGTGGCTGTCTAGGTAAATGGGCAGGCTCGATAGATATTCTGGGGCTTATTAAAAATAATCCCAAGGACAGTTTTGTATCTTATCAACACTACCTTTTTTAAATTTAATTTTTAATTATAAAAACAATTTTTTAAAAATTTTTTAAACCAAATTAATGTACTGAAAATTCATTTTTTAAAATGTCTTTCTCTTTGCAATGCAACTTGTGAAAGAGAAAAACACCTCCGTCCCTAACACAGTAACAGGTTTGGGGTTTTTTTCAGCCTACTCTATTTTTTCCAGACCAAGGGTGCAGGAGGCATGAGTAGAGGATCAGAAGAGCTGGCAAAAAATGAGCAGAAGAGGGACGTGACTGTGAGAAAAGTGGAGTCAACACAGTTCAGCCTTGATGGACCTTAGACTTTCAGGCGAGCAGGTTGCTGTTACACAGGAAAATTATTAAAAGGCAAGACGGGTTCCAATAGCTGACACTTCTTAGCCAATTACTGTTACACTGTGTGTTGGCACCGGTGATGGGTGAGCTGATGGAAACACGCTGGTCTGGTCGGTACCTCCTGGCTGCGCCGAGTAACCGGAGCCCCGTCGCTCTTCCCTCTCCCCAACAAGCTCCAGTGAAAAGAACCAATTATTTTCCTCCCCAAATTCACGCGGCTGTAATTTTCTTTGCCTCCTGTCCAAAGCGGTTCCCGCGCGGTGTTAACGTGATGGACAGCAGCTGTATTTCGCCCGGCTCGCGCGTGTTTGCAAGGGCCCAGGGTTTGTCAGGTCTGGTGCACACTTTGAAATACAATCCTCAGGAACCAAACTAGGAAAGCTTACGGTTGTTTCCCATTCTTTTTCTCACCCAAATATGTACAATCTCATCAACATTACGCTGCAGCTGGTTGAGAAATTTCCAAGAGTGTCTTGTTTTGTTTTGGTTTTTGTTAGAAAATGTTGAGCTGTCAAAACCGAGGATTTGTGTCAAAATGTAATCGTTTTGACGAAACTGTCATCGGGGGAAGTCTCTCAGCTCCGGGACGGAAAGTCTGATCAAAACCAGACAGATTGAGGAGGACAACTCGACCGCTTGCAGCGCGGCATGGAGATGCAGGCACGGGGCAGCCGGCGATGCTGCGGCCTGGGGACTGGGGGCATCCCCCGGCGGAGGGCAGGGCGCTCCTCCCCTCCTGCCCCTCCGCCTCCCCTCTGCATAAATACTGTGGGGAACAGCCTGAAGTCGGAGCGCACCACAAAGCTGAGCCCCCCCGGGTGTCACCGCGGACACGCCAGGAAAAAGTGAAGATTTCTTCTGCTCTCTTCTTCCTGGGCAGTTTTGGCTGTCTCTAGCTGGGAAGACCTAAAATGTTACTTGGGAAGGAAAACTGCCCTCTCCCACAGCAGGTATTTTAAGGCAGGGCCTGGGTCAGTCTTGCTCATCTCCTTCCCCAGCTGCCTCCAACGTGCCAAGCCTGGGGCACCGGTGTTCTTCGCTGAGCCTCAGCACCGGGACGGACATTGCTGGGGCTTTGCCACGTCGCAGGACTGCTGCTCTTTCAGGAAATGAATTGCAAAATACTTTATAAACAATAACATTTGCTTCTCAAACTAGCACCTGCGTAAACAGAAATGAAGTGAGTGCATCCTCTGTTATCCGCTGGCAAGGCTTCCAGAGCCTGGGAAGGACAGAGGCGAATGCCAAGCGCCAGCTGCCAGTAGCCCAAGTTCAGGAGGGAAGTTGGCCAGTTGTCCCAGCTCGCTCAGCACAGGAATTCCAGGGGTCCCTGGGGCGATGCTGCACAGGTTTGTGTTTCGGGGTCACTCTGCTCCAGTCCTGGGACGCTCCCACCTCTGGAGGCTTCCCACAGCAAACTGGGCCAGAGAGCATCTCTGTCCCTGCACCACTCTGCCTCTGGGAAAGGAAAGAGGCCCAATAAGCTGCTCCACAGGTCAGGAGGTGGGACAGGGAAGGAGTGAGGGGAAGAGCCTGTTTGCCCCCCAGGTCTCTGGTTTCCTTGTGCCAGACCCAGGCTCACCTGCAGCCCATGTCCGCTGCTCGGTCCCGTGAGGATGCACAGAGCGAGGAGCATCTTTAGCGTAACACTCAGGAGCAGCCAGTGCGTAATGGCTTTGCTCTCTCAAAGAAATGTAAATGGAAGGAAATTCCAATCCAAACCGAAATATTTTAATCTCACCTCTGAAATGCCCACTGAAGGGGTGGGTGCGGGGGCTCCTGAGGTGCTACGCTCAGCCGCCTGCGTGGATGGAGACTGCAGGTCTGCTCCGGCACTGCTCACCCCTCCCTCTGCCCAGATGACCTCCCCAGGCGGGACACAGGGACAGCACAGCTCCAGCCAGCCACACAGCTCCGGACATGCCATCTCTGCTCTTCCCCGGCCAGCTCAGCGCCATCCTCCCACCGGAGCCTTGGTCGGGGCCATGCCAGCAGCCATCCTCCGGTGTCAGGGCTAACGCCGAGCCAGAGCGAAGGGTGAGCATCCTCGGAGAGGTGTTGGTTCAGCTCAGCGCACGCCAGATCCTCCCCCCGATTGTGTATTCCAGTGCCCGACGCCCTGTGTGAGCGATCTGCCAGACAAGGACATGAGCAATGAAAGAGACAATTGGCTTTACATTCGCTCTGTCTCAGTTTCACCATCTGTAACCTGGGGTTAATGATATCTACTTCAGGAAAGTGCTTTAAGATCTTCGGATGAAAAAAATGTGTGCAAATGCAAATTATTCTGCTTATGACATGAGGAGGTTTATGGCCTGCATGGCTCTTAATAATGCATTAATTATGCTTACAGTATTAAAAGTGTTCTGTGATTAAGCAAATAATTACAGAAATAGATGAGTAAATGGGGCACTGGGTGCAGTGCTGGTTACTGAGCTTATCCCGTTCCACACATTACAAGACTGTGTTTTCAGCTGCTCACGGCTTTGCCAAACTTTAATTGTTTGAGATGAAATTTTCCATGCCGGTGTCTGCCTCAAGCTAAATCATTCTGGGGAGCTTCAGCCAAAATGGTTAATCTGTTCCCGAGAATGAAGCTTGGGAAAAAACATGCTGAATTCTGGCAACCATTTCTTTATGATGCTCTTGTTCTTCATCATGTCTCTTTACAGCAGGAGTTTCAAAACTGGGAGGGTGTCTTTGTGTCTGGGATGTGCCCTTGATGTCCTCCTGCCTGGAAAACACGACCGAGCTTGGCCACATGCTGAGCCTCGAGCAATGACAGCTTGCACTTCGCCCATCAAAATTTGCTGTATCTCTGCGATTAGAATGCTGTACCTTGCTCAGGACAGAGGTTGTGAAGCAGGAAGAGGAAGGATTGGAATTCAGGCACTCGGGCGCTCCTCCGGGGACTGGTCCACAGCTGAGATTGTGGTGCTGGCTGGTCTCCCCAGCCGTGATGTTCACTGGTGCACATAACATCTCACGTGCACCTTGTTTCTTGGATATTCAAATCTGAGATCACGGGAGCTGATTTCAGAAATGCTAAACATTCGTGGCTCCAAAGGAAGCCGTCAGGAGCTGTGCTTTGAACATCGAGAGTGTTATATAAAAGGCCAAGTACCATCAAAAAAAAAATCAGCTGCCTCAAACTGGGCACTCAAAATTACCAATTCTTTTAATCTTGTGATGTCTGTGCTTCAGCTCTTGGTAAGCAAGTGGGAGAGCTGGCAGGGCCTCACATCGGTCGTGGAAATATTCATCCCTCACAGAAGAGAAGGCAGCGGTAGGGCAGGGACAGGGACCTGAGGAAAGCTCAGGGAGGAGTGACTAAACACAGCTTCAGAGCAGGTTTGGGTTTTGCTGTTTTTTCCTGGAATGCAGTAAATGCATCCACCCATGAGCACTGACAGGCCCAAGTGGGAAATAGCAGCTTGTCAGCGGAGCTGTGTGCGTGCCCTGCCCTCAGTGAGAGACGTGGCGTAAAACCCCCACACCTGCTGATCCTGTTACTGCAGCCCGGGATTTACCCCACGCCTGCGAGGAGGTGGGGAAGGGAGGATCTCACGTAAAAGGCAACTCCAGCCCGTTTTTCCCTAACTTCTGAGTTCTTGCCACCGTGAGGATGCTCCTGCGGTGTTGCTGATGTGTGAGAAGTGCTGCGTAACTCAGGGCACGGCATGCGTTCCGCGCTCTCCCCAGCCCACTTATCTCTGGCCCGTCCTGCTGTCGAGGGACACTTCGACACTTGCTTTCTGTTGTGTTTAATGGTCAGAAACTCCTGTGCACGTCATGTACGTCACAGCGTTTCTCGTGCCCTGTCACTGAAAGTGTTATCAGTTTCGGCAGCTCGCCATGCCAGGAAGCTGTCAGCACGGTTGTAATCACTGTGTTCATGCAATAACCTCCGAGGCATCCGCCTACATTTTAACTCTTTTTTTTTTTTTTTTTTTTTTTTTTTCACAGTATTTTCTTTTTGACCACGGAGTCGTGTTTTGGACAAAAATCCAGCAATTGCATCCTCTGTCTCTTCTAGCAGTTTGGTTCCTCTCTCTCTCCAGGTGGCTCCGTTTTCTCTGCTGTGTCGCATCAGACTACGAACGCCCAACTGATGTTTAATGTTTGTCACACAGATGCTCTGGGAATTGTTTTTGACACTGTTTATGACATGACATCCTGAATGTAACACACATTCGTTACCTGTGCTCTTGCTCTCTCACTGGAAACAACTAACCAGAGCAGCAAATGAGGGGTCACAGTTCAAGATGTCCCACGCCTCCCCTCCTCCAGCTCAGGAAGCCACCTCCCGAGGATGCTGCGAGGGGGGTCTGGTACCTTCTGCATCCCCCCAGGTCTGCTTCATTCACACCTGGAAAAAACAGACCTGGAAACGGGCAAAAAAAATTCCATCAAGTAACACCACGGTTCCAGTGAGCCTTTCGGAAGCAGTCAGCTGTGGACTTGCAGTTTCTACTGGAATAATTCCATTCCACCCCAGCAATGTTTTACCATTTTTTAAGTATATCTTTTATTCAAATACTTGTTTTAAAGAAATAAAATAATAATTACATCTCATGAAAACAGCATGAGCTTCTGCCAGCACATGGGGTGCTGTATTTGCAAGGAGGAGAGCACAGTCCGTAGGTGACTCATGACTGTGGTCCTACACTTCACGTACAAGGTATCTACAAACACAGTTGGAGCTTCTTAGTCATTATTTAATTTCTTGAGCTTGTTCTGCTGCTTTATGTTGTTATATTAAAACCAGCTTGCAAATTAGACCCTTTAGTGATATCTGACGTGCCTCCCATTGTGCTTTGGTCACCACAAGTCTCATACCATTATTTTGCCCACCAAAGGATTCCTACAAAGTGTGAAGTGGGACTAACCTGGGATTAACTGACTAGTTCTGGAGAGTGTTCCTGGTCAAATACATCGCACCAGCAATCTGCAAAGTTCATCTTCCACCACCAATTCCAGTTAGCAACCCCCCCGAAGTACTCATAGGAATATTTGTGGAACACCAAGAAAAAAAAAAAACAACAAAAAAACCTCCTAAATGCTTTCAGAGGGCCTGATTTAATGTTCAAGGAAGTCATGGAGAGTTTTTCTTTTGACTTCAAATGAATTTGGTCCACTCAAGCAATAATTTGTGAGTTTTATTCACTAAACAATTTTTGAAGGATTCTCCCAGCTTTAGCCACGCACAAATGGCTTCAGCATCTGCAATGATCAAGTCAGCAATGATATTTTTCTTTAAGCATTCAGGCCAGACATTAAAATACCAATTGAGAATATTTTTGCAAGGGTTTTATTCTCACACCAAGCTAGCAGTCAAGCTGGCGCTTCTCCTTTCATCTTCACCCCCTATTACCTCAATATAGTGTGTTCATCAGGTTGCTTTTATTTGTTTTTTTCCAGGCTATTTTAGACAATCTGCTGAAGAAATCTCACCTAGCAATGAGTGTTGACCTTGAGCCGCTCCTTTTCTTTCTCTCCCCTTTATTTAAGAATGTGCAATGAATTAAGACATCACTTATATCCGCACTCTTTGCAGGCAACAACGGCTCTCCAATCGAGCATGAATGGCAGGTCTGCGGGCAGCGCTGTCCTGGAAATGTGATATTATGGAAACGAGAGGTGACCTGCTTACAGACAAAACAACGTGACGGGAAGAATCCTGCCTCTGAAATGGGACATGACTGCCGCCTGCCCGAGGGGCTGCGCCACTCGCTTCTCATCAGAGGCCCAGTGGGAGGACGCGGGAGCACAGAGGTCCCTCCAGAAGTGACAGTGCCAGCGTCCTGCTGAGCCATGCAGGGACTCGTGCCTGAGCTGGGGCTGCCCTGCACCGTGGGGCACTGCTGGGAGCAGCCTCCATGCCACAGAGCACAGCACTGTCGTCCTGCAGGACCTGCGTTTGGGGAGAGCATCAGGGTTGGCACAGATAATTCTGCCTTTGCTCGGCTGGGCTAACTGCAGCTTGTCCCCCCCAAGACCCCCATCCTGCCTTTCCTTGCCTCCCTCCCAAGGTGAGAACCAGCAAGCCACCCATGACCATAAGCTGTGAAATCTTTAATTGCCTCAAAAACCTTATTCTCATTTAATTGAAACCTGGGTGGAGAGGTGCAACATCACTCATGATGCTCCATCACAGAGAGCGACAGAGCCAGAGCAGAGAGTGCCGCGGGACGGCTGCGTGGGACCCCGCCATTGCCAGCACATCCCCTACCAGGAATGACCAGGAATGACCAGGAGTTACCAGGAACAGCTCAGGAATGAGCCTGGGATCGTGGGAAGCTGCTCAGCCCACAGGCCTGGCCGGCCACCCCGGCGTCGTGCTACCAGCCACCGCCGCGGCACGTCGCAGCCCTGCACCGAGGGGAGGGGAGGTTTGTCTTTAATCACATTTGGAGGGGAGAGGAAGGGAAATGCCTCAAACCTCTTGCTTTTTTCAAACCTTTCTATACCCAAGTCTCAGAGGTAACAAGGAATTAGAACAAAACCGTACCAAACAATAATAACCGCATTCAATGTGCTTAGAAACTCATGGGAACTTGAGAAACAAAAGGAATCCATGGTATTACGCTCAGAAAGGCTCGCGCTGTCAGGGACTTGCTGCATTTCTCCTCTCTCCTTCCAGTACTCGGCGTTAGGGGCTGTGCAGGGCCAGGGCCCCGGAGCAGCAGGGAGGGAAGAAATGCGTCCCCGGGGATCCAGCCCGCAGTTTGCCGCAGCCCCGTCCCAGCCCCGGCGGAGCCCGGCAGCCCAGATGTGATCAATAAAGCACATAACTGCGGACCCGGCTATCGGATTGCTCGGCTTTGATTTAAGGAGTTTCCCCGCCACCAGGGACAGAACACTTGGGATGTTTGCATGGAAACAGGATCTGTGTTTAAGTCATTAGGCCAAATTCACTGCAGGTGGAGGCAGAGGCAGCCCCACGGACGGGGCTGGGGTCGTGCCCACGCGGGTGCTGTGGCCGCTCCGTGCTGTGCCCCTGCGCCCCAAGGCAGAGCCCTGGGGGCTCCCTCCCCGCCTCCAGGCCACGCAGGGCTCGCCAGCTCTGCTCCGTCTCCCTCCAGCCTTAGGAGGGGGCTATGCTCTGGGCTCTTCAGTGGCGGTGACCTGGTGTGGTGTCCCCAAACCCCTTCATCCCAGCCACCACCTATTGCCTTCACTTTCTGTACTTAACCACGGCTCTCACCTCCCCGGGGTCACTCCTTCTGTCATTGCCCTTTCCCGTCTTATAGGAAAATCTCAAGAAAACCTTGGTGCGACTCAAACTGAACTCTCCTGGGAGAAGCTACAGTTGCCCGAGGCTGGAATGCAGCCAGCAGATGCCCAACGTAAAGCCCATTCCAGCACCCCACTCCCCACAGTTGACTGGAGGGGGTTCAGCACCTCCGACGGCACGTGCGGGGCTGGAGGCAGCGCGGGGGCCTCAGCACGTGGCTGCAGCTCCCGTCGCTCCCCAAACCCTCCCAAGTTTTTCATCTGCCTCCGTCCTCCACCAGCACCATCCCGTCTTCCGAGTGGCCTTGAGCCTTCAAAGAGAGGGGGAGAACAGGGGAGAAAAATCCACGGAGATTACTTTTAAAAAATTTAAACAAAAATATCGGGTCTTAGCTGATGTTAAAATCGGAGCATTTCATTAAAAGGCTGCAGGGCTTTTAAAGACAAACTATAAGCTGAGCCATGAATAATGCAGTTTCCATTCAGAACATGAAGATTTTAGCGCATCCATAATACATGGGGTCAACCTGGGAAGACGCTGCTAATGCACAGCAATGCAGGAGGCAGCGGCCTCGCCTCTCCTCCGAAAGGAAAACAAACGGGGAAGTTTTAGGAGCTCTCCCACTGGCTGGGCGCTCTGGGGTATGGCTAGACTCTGAGGGATTTTTAAATCCTTTTTATTGGTGTCTCTCTCAACTAAAATAAACTCGGTAATCTCATTATGAGATTGGGGGCTGATCCAAGAGTGCTGGATATGGCCCATATAACTCTGTAAATAACTGTCATTAAAGCTGGCTCCGCACACTTCAGGCTATTAGCTGTTGGGGCAGAGGCAGCCCGGGATGTCCTGGCGTGCTGGGCGGGCTGCTGGCTTTGCCGCATGACCCGGCTGCTCTGCAAAGCCCAGTTTGCAGGGGAAAACCGCGCAGAGCTCGGCTCAGGCAACGCACACACCGGCTCCTCGGGGATGCCTCGTCTCTGTGACGAGTTGGCGGAGCCTCTGCGGGTGCCGAGGGTGGGGTCCACGTCACGAGGGGGTGAGACCCGTGTGTCTGGCATAGGAGAGTGGGTTTTAAGCGAGGCTTCCCCTGCTCCTACTCCAAACTCACCCCCAGCTGCTCCAGCCACTGCAGCGAGCGCTGGATGGGGCCCTGCGCGAGAGTTTAATGTGTCTGTGTTGTGGGAAAGGAGCCAACGTATAAACATCGCACTCAGGAAAACACAATCTCTGCAGTAAGGAAAATTGATTCTCCTAACAGTTTTATTCACATAATGTTTGGTGGCTTTACCAGAGTTCCCAAGTTATCTCCCTCCTCCACTATTTAACACTGCAGAGAGTATGTTCTCCAAATATCTTATCTCTTTAATAACCTTTCCTTTTTAGAGTGTATATATCACCGGAATCTTCTGCGGCTTCGGTTACCTTAAACACGGGTTGCTGTTAAAAAAATGTTACCCTTTGAGAAAAAAAAGGCTGTGTAGAAGTTACTCATGCCCATAAAATGAAACTAGAGGAAAAAAGGGTTTTCAGTGGCTTTTGTGGGACTAATGGGGAACAATCCATCTTCTGGATCAGGGTTTTATAAATCTGTTTTGGCCAAAAACCCGAATTACTATTTGCATATTTTTTCCGACAAAAGAAAGGAAGAAAATTAAGTGAAAAACCCCCATGATCTTGGTTCAGTGCCTGTGCAATCTGTCAACAGGGACAAATTCCCCACACTTAATCCAATTACACAAAAATTCTCTCTGCAGAATTATTTGGGGATGAAATTGAAAAAAAAAAAAAAAAGTCACTGGGGACTTTTTCTCCCCTGTTTTGCATCAAGGCACCAGCTACTCCTCCTGCACGGTGTCAGCTGGTGGGGACCCCGTGGTACTGGAAACACAGCCCCGGCCCAGGCGCCCGCGGTGGGATCCGCGTGGGAATCGTGGATACCTGGGGATGTTCTACCGCCTGCCCACCCCCTTGGCGTGAAAACCCTCGCTGGGAGGCTGTGACGGGTGCGGGTGGCTGCGAGGGGTCTCTGGCTCCCAGGGGCTTGGTGACCAGGTAGCCAGAGGTGGCCAGAGTCCCCCCGCCGCATGGGAAAAGGAGCTGAACGTGTGGATCCTCCTTTACTCTGCGAAAGGGAACAAAAGGATGCTCGTCCCCCTCCGGCTGCTCACAGCCACCGCGGGACCTGGGGGGCTTCAGTCTGCTCTAACCTGAATTTCCCTTTTCTCCCCAAAGCCATGGGGCTGTTCCCCGTTCCCATGAAGGCAATCGCTCAGTCTGACACCTCGCTCTGCTCAGAAGAATTTCCTGATGCCCTGCTCATGTTTCCTCTTCCCTGTTGCTTTTCTCACACTTCGCGTCTGCAGCTCTGCCCCCATCTGCTTTCCCTCCTTCCTTTCTCCCTCTCGGGCAGGTGGGGAAAACAGAAAGTGCCTGTGGACCAAAAGAAAATTTGCTATGGCAGACGTGGAGCTGATTTCATTCCTGGGGTAAACTCGGGAAAGGCTCCAGGGCTTTCCTGGGGAGGAATTTGGCCTGTGGGGAAGAGGAGGCATGGGGAATACATTAGGAGGGTCACCCCACTGGCTACAAACAGGCTCTGTATTGTTACCAAATGTTCATTAATCCAAAAATAGAATTTAAGAAATGTGGCAACTTCGCAAGAGGAATTCAGACAATCCAGGAAATCCAAAGGTAGCCCTGTGACCTTGAGAAAGTCCCAGGATAGCCCACGAGCCCCAAGAGCAGGGGGGCATGAATCAGGCTGACGGAGCAGCTTCAAGGAATGAGAACGTGGGACTGTTCATATATCACCCGCTCTGGGGAAAGCGGAGGGGCAAAAGCCAGGAATAAATATCAAGTTGCCTCGAGAGCCTGACAGGTTTGGTAGGAACACAAAAGCAGAGGAGGCCGCTGTGATTAGCTCCGTGTTGGAGAGCCGGGGCAGGTGAGGAGGAGAGGGTCGTGCTGTTTCGGGGTCTGGTGGACCCTTCTCTTGCCTCCCTGAGCAAGTCCCCTCATCCTTCGGTGAGTGCAGCAACCCTGTCCCCCTTTCTGGAGCCTCCAGACACGGCCTGTAATCACACCGCGATGTCACCTGGAGGGTGTGCTGCAACCCCCCCAGTCCTCGTGTGCTGGCACAGCAATGTCTGTGATGCTACATGACTCCAGACAGGAACGCGATGAGTCGCATGAGCTCTGGGGACTTTATTTCTTGTCAAAAACAGGATTTTAAAACCTGTCAGTGCTTGGGCTCCTGGGAAGGGCTCTTGGCTCTGCAGGCCTGGCTGGCGCGAGGGTCCCTCTGTGCCACATCGGACCCCGTGTGGGGTTTGCCCTGGTTCACAGGCGCTGCTCACTGCATCTCCTCCACGATAAAACCTTCACGTGGACGAGGTATTTGTGCTCTAAAAGCAAAGGTGAAAGCAGCTCTCAGCGGAGAGGGGAAGCCGTGCTCTCTGCGGGAAGAGACAGCCGGGAGAGCTCTGCCGGGCGCAGAGAAGGAATCCAGGGCAGAGGGGGAGGCCTGTGGTCTGGGCTCCGAGGTTTCCCACCGCCTTTGCTCAGACGTCTCCCTGCCTTATGGTTCACATCAGCAATTATATTTTCCCCTGATGCTGCAGCTGGAACTGGACCAAGGCAGGTCGTGGGGACCCTCATGCAAGGGGGCCTCCGAAGGGCAGGAAGGGCAGAGGCATCGACAGCAGCACCAAGAAAAGGGCGATCTCAGGACGGGGAGCTTGCAGAAGATGAGGTCAATGTGGCTGCGCTCATCTGCCATCAAGAAAACCTATTTCCCGTGGCGCAGAGGCCGGCATGAAGTGCTGCGACGTGACCTGCTGGGTCTGGGGTCTGGGAGAGACTTCTGATGGTGCCTGGAGGCTACCACTGACTAGATGACGGGGTAAGGGGACACAGTGGCCCCAGCTGCATTACTTGGGCATTTTCACTTTGCCAGAAAACCAGTGTGGGACAGAGCCATGCACGAGCTGTTAGCTCCAGGAATGGTGCCTGGACTGTCACTCCCTAGCAAATATTTCAGTTTAAACTAGATCTGGGATTTCATCCCTTTACTGAGATGGGGCAGCTGCAGTGAGTGTGGTCACGGCCGGGACTTTTCTCCTGATCTGTGGGATCTAAACCTGAGGAACAGCTTCAAGGTGGGATGCCATGGGAGAGCTGCCTGCAGAGGAGGTCTCAGGGGGTCAGCATCCCATCGTCTCAGTCCTGGGCACCAGCGAGCTGCGTAACAGCAAGGCCCCTGCCATTATTTTCAGTGGAAAATGCCAGGCATCTAAATTTAGCACTTTATTGGGGGGGGGTGGGGGGCAGAAAGGAAAAAACCCAACTCTCCCTCATTAAAGCTGAGCATCTGCAGAGTATACTGAAAGCAGAACAAATGGGAATGAAAATCTCCCCCACCACAAGAGCAGGGCCTGGCTTGTTGACGCTTATTTTAGCTCGGAGCTGTGCTCTGGCAGTTGTGCCAGCTCCGAGCCCCGAAGCACTGGGGAGGGGAGGGAGCCCCGACCTGCCGGGACTTGGGGTGCAGGGGCTGCCCCGCTGCCCGCAGGGACCCCCCCGGGGGCCCAGGCACTCCCCGAGGGCTGGCAGGACAGCGGGTGCTGCCTGGATCTGGGGGTGTTGACAGTGAGCAAGACCACCCCTCCGGCAGCCCTCCGCAGAGCCGGCTTTTCCCACTCCCCCGTCCAAGGCTAAGGGTGAGCACCACCGCACCCCTATTCCCCACCCGACCCCCTCTTTCGCAAAAGCAAAGCTCATCGCACGTGAACCCTACCAGCTAGAAAGTCAAACCAGACCCTCTGCCTTCCCCCCCCTGCCCCCGACCTCTGGGAAAATCCACAAAAGTGGCCGAAATGAATGAAGAGGGAGTGAATGTGTAACAATTTGGAGAAGAATTACTCTGAGAGACTAAAATATCACTGGCACCCTGGTGGCTTTAATGCATTCTGCCTCTTGGCCCTGAATAAATAACAATGGAAAAGCAACCCCAGAGAAATATCAAGCAGACAAAGTACATCAGCAGACCAGAGCGGGAGCTGAGGAATGTGTTTAAACAGAGAAAACACTGAGAGCACAAAAGCCACGCTGGCTGCTGAAAGGGCAACCGAGGGGTAGTTTAGGTGGGTTACAAGCTCTGCATTTCCAGGCTTTTTTCTTGTCTTCCCAATGGTCAGAAGCATCGTGGCTGCAGCTTCCCTAGCGTTCGTTACTGGCGTGCAGCAGGTAGGTAGTTTTGTAGGCATGGGCCACAACTTATCAACAGATGTTGTAGAAATTAGAGTTGCCCAAAATAAATTCATCAGCAGGCTATGAGAGGTGCAAAATCCAGATATGAAGAAAACCCACCCTGGCATGTTCTATCTATTTGTGTCATTTTTGCTTTATTTTGAACTCACTTGCCCCTAAAGGAAAACAGTTGGGCTCGACTAAGATATTTAATTTTAATATTTCCTCTGACTTTCCAATATGAAATTATTTTCATTTTAAAACTACATTCATCTAAACCTGTACGGGGCTCTTTTGAGGAACGGCTTGAAAATCTCCCCCTTTTGCCATGAAGCTCTGCAGCTGCGGGACTCCAGGGCGACAGGACTGGCCCCTGGCAGGGACTCCCAAAGTCAGCATCTCCGTGGTTTGCCGTCATCCTTCCTTCCTGGCAAACTGCTGCTTCAAACATGAGGTACAACCTCCCCCCTTCCCCAGCTCGTGCCTGAAAGACCATCCTTGCCCGGCGGTGATGGGAAGGAGTGGGGTTGGGAATATCCACCACTTAACCCCGAGAAGGCGCTTTGCAAACTGCAAAGCATATCGATATCGTTATGGCGCAGAAGTACCGGAGTGACCTCTAAGGCCCATAAAGTGATATTATTTTGGCAAGCTGTACTCCAAGACCTTGCTGTAGAGGTGTTTTCTTGGCTCCCACTGTTCTGCCAAGCAGTCCCCCACAGCTGGCTGAGCTCACGGCTTGCAAGCCTTGTCCAGGCTCAGATATCTTAATGAACAATATATATGCCCCCAGTGCTGCTGGTTGTTCCTTCCTGCTTTATAAAGAAAGCTCTCCTGAACGGAGAGGACCTGCCAAGCGTCCTTCTCTCACGCTGACTGGCAAATAAATCCAGAAAGTAGATGTGGAAAACTTGCAGAAGGGAAGTGTTCACCGCAGTCACCCGCAGGGTGGGCAGGGGTAGGTGGCTAATTGCGCGGTGGCATTTCTCTTGCGTGGACACGTGTGTGCCGTGCCCCATGCTGTGGTTTGACGCTGCCGTCCAGAGGGGAGGATTGCTCCCACCTGCTCATCCCCCAATAAAAACGCTCAGCCTCAAGGCTGGGGGAGGAAGAAGCTCCTCCAAGAACGATTGCTGACACCTGGGTGTGCTCTGCCTCCTCCATAAACGAACGATCCTCATTATCTGGGAAAAGTGAAAATGCAAATGAACCAACCACCCCTCGGTATGAGTCAGGGCTCAGGTGCCTCCATAGCTCTGTGTTTGTCACCTGTCTTGAGGAGAAGGAGCTGGAAGCCACCCAATGCACAAACTCTTGTCCTGCCCAGATTTTCCTTGTTTCCCACTAAAACACAGTTGAAGAGCGCGAGCAGAGCTCTCACCCAGCGCTTTGCGAGTGCAGCCTTTGACCAGAGCCGAGCAGATGAGGGGCTGCTCCCTTTCCTTCCCAGCAGAGAGAACATCGGGGCCACCTGTGGTCTCTTCCCCATTCCCACCAGTGGACCTCGGAGACTTCCGCGGGTGGGAACGCGGAGGTAGGGCCGTGCTCGAGGCTCCCTGCGGCTACAGGGCGAAACCTCGCGGCGTGGCCGCCCGCAGAAAGCGGAGAGGCTGCTCCGGGGTGTTCGGGTGAGTGGTGCTGCAGAAGCGTCACAGGGCAATGACAACTGTAAATCAGGGAACTAGATCTGGGAAACCTGCTGAGCTGCAGCTGGGCTTTCTGACCTGAAGAATTATCAGACACTCTTAATGATTTGTATCAATTCTGTGCCACCAATTTTCTTCCCGTTTCATTACTAATAAAAACGTAACAGCCACTGGGCCTCTGTTATGATCTTCTGGTGGGTGATACCAGTGATGGGCAATGCTAGCAGCAAATTTAATGAGAACCGGAGGCTGCTCTTTGACAGACACTGCCCTGTGATGAGATGCAAAAGCGAGGTATGTCAAAGTGCATTACTTTATCTAATAATTCTCATTTTCTTTTGGATATGTTTTTTTTCATGGTTGTTTCTTAGGATTCCCAGTGTAACACAAGGAGCTCTTATTAATTCATTTCAGTGATTCCTTGGGATGAGCAAACTCTTTCCGCCTAATTTCAAACCCACTTGAACATTATGGATTTGAAAGTTTGTCTAAAGGATCAAATGTTATGGAGTTCCTGTTCCAGGAGAGGCTGTGAAAAAGGGCAGAGAAAAACATGCTACAGCTAAAATAATTCAGTACATATTATACCACACCCTCTGCTAACTAAGCTCCAGCAGAAATCCTATCCCCCCCCAACATATAGCAAGTACTATCCATCACTCTCTTTTTAAATTTTTTTTTCAAATCCAATTTGAGGAGAAATGGCTTGAAGTCTTAGGGAAGGTTCTTGTTCCAAAATAGTGGTGATTTGGGCAAACTTCTAAAAACATTTCAAGATAGTCACAAGTCCTTTTGGTCCCCTCTGATCACCCTACCAAAACCAACAGATTGGATACACATCTGAGACTCTTAAATCTTTGTGGGCAAGTGTTAACAAGCAGAACATCAGGAAATTACGTTCAGTGGTGATCTGCTGGCGTGGACCTGGCACCAGGCGAGAACTGAGCTGCAGATGAAGGGTTCGAGGCTGAGGCACCCAGCCCACATCCAACCCAGCAATGCTGGGGGTGCCGAGAATCTCAGATTAGAGCCTCCTGTCCTGATACGTCCTCTGTGAGCAACGCAGAGATGTGACAACCTCCTGGAGACAATTCTGCTCTAGTGGGCTGAACGCGAGCATCTGCCCTCTGAATCTGGGCATGGTTGGACGTGTGGATGGGATCCACCTGGCTTGTGCACGTAGGTGAGTCAAGGATAAAAGAAAAAAGAAGAGGAATCCATTCTGGGCATGGGAATAGAGTTTGTGCTAGCTAGAGTTACATAAAATCCCCCTTTAAAAGAAGATGGAAGATTTCTCAGTGGATCGGGAAACAACTTCTTAATGGATTGGAAAGCCACCGGTGGAAGCGGTGGTATAACAGAACAGACTGAGAGAGATGCCGGAACAGACCTGGAAAAGTGTTTCAGGACTTCACATGCAAGATGCTGCTTGTGTGATTGTGGTGTGTGTTAGTTCACTGGGGAGAGGAGGATAATTATGGAGGGTGGAAAAGCCAGGAGAAGTGTGTTTTTCGTCTTGATCTTGGCTGTAGAAGACAATGAGGGGAAACATTTCCATTTCAAAGGCATTGTGTATAGGAAATCAGAAGGTGACCTTAACGGCGGGGGAAGTCTCTAAGGAGGAAATCAAGGAGCAACTGGAGAAAGTGCAGTAAATCACCAAGACTGGATGGTATTTATCCAAGAGTTCAGAAAGAAATAAAGTGTGAGCTACTGGGAAGGTAACGACACGGGTACACAATGTATTCTGGGGGTGACGGGAAAGGAATCATGATTACTGCCGTGGAACAAGCCAGAGAAGATACCAAAATAAGAGTAACGTGAGAGTCAGACACAGATGTTCCCCAAATTCTCCTGAAAAACAAAAATTAAAGCATAGATTGGGAAGAGTTCTCCATCTCACCTTGGTCAGCTGGGGATCACCTGGTGGTGTTTTGATCTGATGACATTCTGCTACGTGCAGGGCTCTGCAGTCGCACGCTGCTCCTCTGCCTGCTCCTGTTGGCGGCTCTTCTCCCGCCTACCCAGGACACGGGGACAGTCCCCGTGGCCCCGCGATGGGTTGTGTCCCCCCGTCCCCCCCCCCCGCCTTTCAGGTTGCAAACCCCAAACTGCGGCACAGCTGCCAGGAAGCATTTTCCCCATGTTAGGCACGAACTCCGCGACAACCGATACCACAAGCCCTATAAAATGAGACACACTCAGACATGCCAAAAGCACATTGCAGCGAGCTCTGCAGCCCCCAGCACCCCAGCCCAGCAGGTATCACGTTGTGCTTTCCGCAGGGTACGGTGGAGGGGCCGGATCCATCACCAACACTCATATCCAAGAATGGCTGGATGGAAACCGGGCCCTTACGTGCTCTAATTCCTGCGTGGTGATTCATGCGACAGCAGTGACCAGGTGACAAAACCTCCATTGCTCCGACCCCAAGAAGTGCCCGTGACGGAGGAGGAGCGGTTCCCAAAGCAAGGGTCCCTACCCGCCTCACTGAGAGTTGGTTGCCTGTAAAAATTACACACCAAAACATCACAGCCGGGGGATCTGAGCACACGCAGCGCCTCATTCTCCCACTTCTTCTGGTTCCCATCCAAAGGAATAAAGCTGCCTTGTGCAGGAGGACGGCCGCCTCCATTCAGGGCCGTAATGGGAGCTGACAGCTCCGGCGGGCAGCCGGCGCGGGCAGCGGGCGCGGGCATGCAGGCAGCTCTGCTCCTGTCCCCCTGACAACGGCGAGCCCAGACTCACCCTGCTGCCTGCAAAAGGTTAAACACGAGCCACTTCCCTTCCTTTTATTATCATCTTTTTTAAATAACATTGTCTCCATTGTGTCACAGAGGGGGGAAATAATGCAGATTTGTGCCGAGAAGCCCTCCCAGTGGCGCGAGGACGCGACGAGAACAAGAAGCCCCAGAAGTGCTGCAGACAGAAATTCGAAATGCCATGGCAATGTTTAAGTCATTATCGCAGCGCGGGAGGCGGCCACCGCACGCCAGAGGAGCCGGTGCGCACGGGAGGGATGCGGGGAGCCATGGGGGGAGAGGCAGAGCGCGAAGGCTGGGTGGGAACGGGCGGGACGAGGCCCACATCCCTGCTCCTGCTCCTCACCAGGGACCCCTCACACTCCACGGGAAAGGGAAAAGTGCTTCTTTCCAGGCACAGATGCTGCCGGGGACTTGTTATCATAAGCAGGGCTGGTGAGGACCAGTGGGCTCTCACCTGGAGGGAGAGGCTGGTGGCACCCCAGGGTGGTGCAGCCCCCAGGGACACCAGGGGGTCCCTGCCCAGTGAGGGGTGCCCTGCCCCTGCCTGGGTACCGAGGGGTGAAGTCCCCCAGGAGCAGGCTGGCGAAGAAGCGTGGCTGCTGCGGTGCCATGGCAACAGACCTCCTCTCCATCACACAGATAATTTCTGTGCGGGGAAGCTGTTTGCTGGAGTGTTTTTGAGGGCTTTGAATGCAACTTAGAATTTTTTTAAAAAAGGAGGAAGAGGGTTAACTGCCTGAAAAGGCTGCGGGGGTTTGGGGACATGCAGGAAAGCCCTTTTCACAAATATTATCCTTTGGTGTGGGAGAAAGGTTCATGCATCAGGTACCTTGAACATACCAAGAACCTGCCTTGACATCCTTGCTGAGCACACTTCAGGTTTCAGATATTCTTGTCATGGTGGGATTTTTGTTGTTGTTGTTGTTGTTGTTGTTGTTTTTAATTTCAGTCTGGGAGAAAAGAAAGGGAAAAAGACACCATCACCCTCCTCCACTTCTGTATGAGGAGAGGAGAGGAGAGGAGAGGGAGAGGGAGAGGGAGAAGGAGAAGGAGAGGGAGAGGCAATAAATTTTTTCCCAGTAGCAGCTCCGCAGACGTGCACCATGAAACCCCATACTCTGCTGGATGCCCAGCCATTGGGGAATGGCTGACCAGCATTTCTAGTCCCTGAGGTTATTTTGGTGTGCCAGACCCTGTGTGTGGGGTCCAGGCACTGGGACCAGTGGCCCACACCACAGAGCACTGAGTATCTGCTCTTGCCCTTCAGAGCTGTTTTTATTCTGACCACGTGCGGTTCAGAATAGTGGCTGTCCTGCAGATGCTGTTGGTTCCTTTTTGTTTGCTTTCTTGACAACAGTCATCGTGGGGAGGGGACTTCTGTGGTTCAACAAGTGTCCTGGGACCACGAATCCAAACCCTGCAAATCCACGAGTGGAAGAGGAGAAATGCAAGAGATGTGAGGACAGTCCTTTCTTCTCAGTTTGTGCATTTTCCAGCTGCCAGAACGAGCCCGCTAGATTTCAGTCTATTAGGGGCATTAATTGATAAAATCCCCATGGGATGCAAGGCAAGGTCATTATTTGCCTTTGGTGGGGCTCCGCTGACAGCAGTGAGGGTTGTCAGGGAGGTGGCCCTCCTCTGCCCCTGCTCCTAAGCAGATGCAGCCCCAGGTAACAGCAGTCCAAGCTTCCCAGGCAAATTCAAGAGCACTTAGTCCTCCCCAGGAGAGGCCATCTCACTGAAAGATAAACTTCATCTCAACAGCTCATTCAGGCTTTTGCTTTGTTGCCAAAACAGCCCACAAGCAGGACTGGGAAAGGGGGAAGTGGTGGGACAGGGACAATTACAGCCAACTGTGGTGGAAGGATTTTGAGCTGATCTCTTTTTTCCCCTTTTAATAGCGCTGTATTATAAATATCACAAAACCACATGTTATCAGACAGAATGAAACAATTATGCTCAACTTCACAACTATGGGGATATGTGCCTTCGGTGGGGCCTTGCGCTCTCTGATGTGGACACCTGCTCTCGAGAAATTTGATGGGTGAGCAGCAACCAGACCAGGATGTGGGCCCCAAGAAAACCCCGTAAGTCAGAGCAAATTTTAGTCATGACCGATTGGGTGCTACTGAAGGAAGAACTCATCCCAGTTGCTGAGTCATTTTAATCACACGCAGTTAATGACCTTCTGGCCGGGGAGCGGGGAGCCCGTGCACGCTCTTGCAGACGGTTCTGATTTCTTCAGAGGACGCGGCGAGCCCTGGCAGGTACAATGGATATCCAGGCAGCTGGGGCTTAGCTCTGACTCTCCTGAGCAGGTTCTGCCAGAAATAATGTCAGTGCTTTTTCTGCCCCATTTGCTTTGTGCAGTTGTGGTTTTGCATTCATTTACTAACAAAGGCCACTTTGGGTCCCCCCCACCCCACCACACGTGTACACTTTCTCTCTCTCCCCTTCCGATGTCAGGAAGATTTTCCTTGAGCAGGGCTGCTCGCAGGCATCCCCCCACCCTTGGCCTGTTATTTATAGGGTACCTCTCTGCAGAGCACAATGCTGGGAGGTGAGTGAGTTATTGTTCCGGGTGACATCATGGAGTGGACTTCATAAGGGGGCTCAGCGGATGGTCTCTGAAGACAGCTGCGAAAAAGGCAGCCCTGAAGGATGTGATGGAGTGGGTGAGACATAAATTTCTTAGGACAGGCAGTGAAAAAACATTTACAGCCCTTCTTTCCTGAGTCTGGTTTCAATCAGAGTCCCAGCCGTTTCATTGATGCTTCGCACTAAGCACTCACTCAGACATACGCTTTATGCGCTCAACCTGTCTTATTTATTTTATTTTATTCCCTTTTTTACTGTTTTTAAAATGCACTGATACAGGATGGCTTACAGATCCTCAGGCAGCCAGCTCCCATGTAAAGTAGCCACAGACAAAGGCTATCTGCCTGGATATGAATCTGGCTTGCAGACGGGAATCAACTAAGAATAATATTGATAACGGTAATGAAGGAATGGGTTTATAAAACCATCACATTGCAGTCTCAGTCTATAACAAACGTGGTATTAACTTTGACATTCATTAAGGCAGCTTGCCATTTCTTCCAGGCTTAATGGAAAATCTGTCTGTTTAGAAGTGTTTGTTGCAACTGCAGAGGTTAGGGGAATGGATAGGTTACTGATTAGAAAAGCCCTGAGAGCCTGGCTACCCTAAAGGGCATTTTGAGTTCATCCTTGGGCTTCTTGTTCCTTTTTTTATTTTAGCCCATGTCTTGGGGTAACTGTTTTCTGAGTTTGCTGGGTCTGGCCCCAGGCATGCAGCAGCATGGGCTGTGCCTGTCTCAGCCCTCACTGTCTGTCCTAACTCCTCCTGGAGGCTGTCGGGACAGAGCCTCCGTGCCCTGGTGTGGAGTCTCCTTCCCAGTCTGGAGAAAATCTTGCTCAGTGTGATCCCAAATCTCCTCTGCTCAGCTTCAGCCCGTCACTGCTTGGCATCCTCCATCACAGATATGAAGAACAGGCGACTTCTGTATTCTTGCTGCCCAGTTTTATAGATGGGAAGACTATCGAGGCTGTCTCTTCCCCAGCCTGCGTTGCTGTTGATTAAACCAGCCAGTTCATTCCGCCTTTTCGGTGGGACTACAATTTCCCCAGTGAGTAACGGCAAGTCCTACAGCTCGGGTAAAATTAAACACCAGGCACCTTCCCTCCAATCAGAAAGTCTCACGTTCCCCGAGTGCCCCGTTCCTCTCTCACAGGCTTGACAGTCAAATTAGCTGTGCCTGGTTTTTGTGTGAGGAGACACAATTTTCACCCAAATCCTCACCATATTCCCAGGATCCTCCGGTAGAGATTTACTGGGGGTGATGGGACGCAGGGCTGTTGCTGAAACCCCTCTTGAGGGGGTGCTGTGGGCCGGGTGATGCAGAGCCCTTCCACCTCCACTCACGCGAACCACGGATGCTGCCCAGAAGTGTCTGCTTCCAAGCAGGACTCCCCTGCTCCCTGCAGCAAGGTTAATCGGCCTTGTCATGATCCTGAGCTTTGCAAAGCTTCTGCTGCACCAATCCTGGAGGGTGCGAGAGGAGGCGGCACCTTTCCCAATGCCACCTTGAAGGCAGACTCGGCGCTCTCCCAGGCTGTGCCATCTGGACGAGCCTTTTGGTATCTCTGCACATCTCAGAGCTCTCAATCTTAATCGAAAGAATAGACTTTCAGTTAGTACAGTGAGTTAATCTCTATCTGCCTCTCCCTGTAACGAGCCAGTATTTATCAGCATTCTGTACTTTACATATATGTGCGAGGCATTTAATAAAACCCAGACTGAGGAGATGAAAGATTTATCCGTTTGCCCTGAGAGATGTCCCTTGCGAGGGCAACTTGGGACTTTGGAGCGGAAACCTGGATTGTTTTTTATGACAGCTGCGTGAAGAGATACAGAGCCTTTGAAGTCATCCTGGCCTTGCTTCCTCCAGCCTGCCCCCCGTGCCACTGGCTCTGCGCAGCAGGGCTCCCCCCTTCCCCCCAGCCACGGTACGGCGGGGTCACGTCCCAGCCAGGGAGACAGGTCCGTGGTTAGAGCACGGCAGGGATGGTGGGAAAGGCCCCGAGCGATGCACAGAGGAGGAGGAGGAGGAGGAGTCCAGGCTGGCCACTGTGCCATGATTCACTGGCCGGCTGTCATGGGCAGAGCTATCTTAGCCAGCTCCGTGCACCCCCAAAAAGCTCTTAGCAAGCCTGTCTGTTAGAACAATTTTCAGCATAAAATCATAACACAGAAACAACGGGCTGCCCAGAAGGTGACAGCAGCTAGAGGAGAGGAGCCAGCCCTCCGCCGTGCAGTCACAGCGCCTGAGCCCAAAGGGTGCTTCAGCTGGCGTGGGACCCCCCGTAACGGCACGGCTGGCGTGCTCGGCCACCGCGCCCTCTCCCTCCCGCCACCCCCTCGCTCGGCTCTCAAACCCTCTTCAGCAAAGCATCTCAGGCCCCAGCTGCTCTGCGGCAGGGCAACGCACCCCGGCCCTGCCGGCGGTAATGCCGAGCTGCCTGCCAGCAGGCTGAGCGGTTCAGGCTGTGGGAAGGAGAAAGATGCTTCCCGTTAGGAGTGGAGCAGTGACATTTCCCCCGTAGCCCCCCAGGTGCCCATCTGCAGAAGGGCAGGGAGGCATCAGCCAGGTGCCAGCCCAAATAAATCCGAGGCGAGTGGTCCCCAGGGAACCGCCGGGGCTCTGCCAGCGGTGCTGGTTGGGCCCCCAGGGTGGAGTCAGGAGGAGGGGCACCGTTGGTGCCCTGGTTACTAATGAACAATTTTAATTTCTTCCATAAACAGCTAATAAAGCTCATCTCTCTCTCTTTCCCTCTAATGCACCATTTATTTCTCACTTCGAAAGGCGATCAAGGAAATTCACACAGAATGGGAGGGGGCATTTGATGCTAAATGTCAGCGCCACCCGATGAAGCCTAATTCTCCTTCTGAGCAGCTGCAGCAGGATCCTCACGAACCGGGCTCTACATGAGAAAGAGCCCGTGGCTTTTGGTGGCCGGGGGGGCTGACAGGGTCAAAGCCTGACCTGGGACGTTTCCAGAGCGGACAGCCCACCCTAGGCAGAGGTTTTGTTCACGGCAGTTATTAGAAAGGCTCTGAGGACGGGCGTTACTCATTACTTTGGAGAGAGACTCATTCCTTTGTGGGCACAGGGGAGGAGCGATGACCATCCTTTGCCCTTTCACCAGCCCCACGGCTCCTAGCCCTCTCGGCAGTGTTTCTCCCCACCAGCCTGGCCTGCCCATCGCCCCGGGGCTCGGGCTGGGCACGTGGTGCCCGGTCCCTGTGTGCAAGTCAGCTGCCTTTTCCACTCCCAGCCAACTACCGGCTTTGCAAATACCATCGAAAGACTCATGAAAATTACTTGTCCTCACGGATTATGATTATCTTTAAAGTTACTGAAGGATAATTATCATCATGTCAAGAGGCTGATGATAATCTCATGATACCATCCTCACTAGTGGTGGAGAGGAAAAACACAGAGCTAATTACCCAGGAATAACTATACAGTGTTGAAGCTGGTATCTCTTGCTCTGCAGGACAGACAGAGGCTTCCAAAGCCTCTGCGGCTGCGCTTTGCAGCACCAAAACAAAGAACTTTTGCATGTAAGTGGCTGAAGAGTGGATGTAATGAAAATACAAATGTCCTGCTAAGAAACCTGTTAGGCCTGTGATCCATGTGTGAAACGCGGTGCTACATGCACGTGGGATATTTTGAAATATCAAAGAGAGATCCCTTTTCATCTCTAAGCTCTGCCTGGGGAAGAGACATTAGACAAATATTTGCACCATTTAATCTAGACTGTCAATTCTTAGCGTGAGCAGGACAGAGGAAGGAAACACGTTACGAGGTCATGGGAGGAGATACGGAGCTTCAGCCCCACCCAGCATTTGGGTGTCCGGGAGGACACCAGTGCAGTTAGAATGCAAACAATACAGCAGTATGGGGGCTATAACATCTGAAGCCCAGGGAAGTGTTACGGCTTAAAGGAACTTGACAGGACTGTGCTTACAGTGTAAGTGCTCATTTCTGCTCAGCACAGTGGAAGAGCGACGCAGCTGCACCGGGAAGGGGCCAACACCCAGCGCGAGGCTCAGCAGAGTCCGAGGAAAGGCTGAGGACCCGGCGAGTGCTCAGCGGCCGGGGAGGGTGGTTAAGAAGTGTTTAGCTAGGTGCTGTTATCAAGTTAAGCTTGAAGGTCTACTTGCAGCCGCCAGGCAAGGACGCTGCTGGTGTGGGGACGCGATGGGGATCTGGGGGGCCCTGCCCAGGGCTGTGGTGGTCACGGGTTTAACCTCCTGCCTCGCCTCCGTTCAGTCGCACGCTGCGTTCTGCCGCATTTCTCTTTGGGGCCTGAATTGTCACTGTTTGGGCTGCTTCTAAGACCATTTCAGTTATTTTACTGGGGAAGGATAAAAACCGTACTTCACTTGTGTGATAGCCCTCCCCTGATTCCTCTCATTTGCTGTGTGGTTGTTTATTCTCCAGTGTAAAACTCTGAATTTGGGAAACGATGCTGACTGCCTGTGGCTGAACATCGCTCCCTGCCATAGTCATCCTGGATGTATCTAACATCCAGCAAACACCATAAATCTGGTCCTGATCGTTCTATAGAAAGATTTATAGATTAGCTACAGATTTCTACAGATCTTTCTGTAGAAAGATCGAGGGCATTTGCAGGACCTGTGTTACTCAAATGGCCAAATTCTTGTTCTACACAAGTGTATAACCATTCCTTAAACCCACGAGGCCCCATCAAGCTTAATGCAAGTTAATTTAACTATGTCAAAAAACTGTGGATCAGATCTGTAGCAGTTTTAAGTGGCCTTAGATTATATAAAGTAAGCAACTGTCATTCACCAATTAGAGTTATTTCACAGTGCATATACAGAAGAGCTCGGTACTTGCTTTGTAATATTCAAGACAGGAGTGATAAAGCTGAGAGAAGACTGTAAATAATTTTCAGTTAGTATTAGCTCAAAAGTTTTAAATGGTTCCTCCAGCTGCGCTTGAGCATTTCAGCTCCCTTTAGGGGAACTTTCAAGCTGCTTTCACTGGCATGGATATTCAAAAAATCATAAGGTCTCCTACCAACTTTTTGTGTCTGAAACGCACATATACACAGACACAGAGCCAGGGCTCACAGCCTTGTATCTGTGGCCCATCCAACCCAGAGGTGTTAATGGGTGCAGCCAGGTGGGACCTGGGTAAATCCCAGGGACAGAAAAGACCATCCCAAACACGCCTGCACCCTGCTCTCGTGGAGACAGCATTCTGCCGGAAGACATCCCATAGACTGAAAAGGAAGCAAAATTTGTCAGGTGAATTTGTCAAGCAGTGGTGATAATCATTCATTTAGCCTGTAATGACATGGCACTTACTATGTAATAACCTGGATATTGCATGGAAATTACCATGTAATCCAAGCTCAGTAGTTGCCATATTGTTGGTGGCTGCATGGTAATTTGTACCCTCTCATTTAAAGCCCTGAAACTGCTATTATTATGGCAACAAAGCAGCAGATTCACAGTTTGCCAAAAGGAGAATCTCCAGAGGGATGTTATGAATAATTAGGCAGCCACGGTGGTTTTGGATAACATCTTTACCGTAACTCCATTAACTAACAATTGATTGCTTTCCTAGCTCTGCCTTGCCTCCAGTCCTTCCTACCCAGGGCTCTGGTACCCAACAGTAAAGCCGTGGCTCTGATCATGCAGGATAATTGCTCCAAGAGTCTGAGCCTGAGAAGCAGCATCCCTGAAGAGGCCAACAGCTCAAGCAGGGCAACATCTACTGATACGCAACAACTCCTGTAGAAATGCGGGGTTGCTGCGCAGCTGGTGCTTTCCCCTGATTTTGAGGGAACACCTGCAGCAGATGCTGGTGGAGAACGTGGCACAAGGTTTGACTGGCGTTAAGGACACCCAAGTGCAAATTGCATCGGCACAACCGTTACACATCGAGTGGGTTCAAAATCAAGGCAACCTCCTCTGGGCCAGTAACCAGGTTCAAAAAGATCTCGCTCTCCCCAAAAAGCTCTTTTATAACTTACAGGCGATCACTGAGCATGGTCCGAAACTGACCCTTGTCACCCCCAAATGCACATCCTCAACTTCGCCTTTGGGGCGATAAATTGTGGTTCACTGTAGTCATCATTGCACTGATAATGTGTTATTTTTAGATGGAAAAAGTATGAGGTCAGAGTTAATGTTTTGCATTTGTCAGCGGGAGGAAGACGTGGCCCGTGCTGCCCTCCTGCCCTCTCACTCATCCCCTGCCCCTCATAATCCTCCTGACCCGCTGGTAACCCCCTCCCACGGATGCCTCCCCCGGGCAGCTCGCCCTCCTCCCAGAGATGCTTCTCTTGCCAAGGGGCTGGGCAGCAGCTCCACGGTTTCCCCTCTGCCCGCTCCCTGCCCGTTCCTGGCAGCGGGCCGTGGGTAGCTCAGACCCTGCTCCTCTTCCTCGGCTCTGCTCCGGCTCCCAGAGCCAGCGTGCCAGGCTGGCTAGCATCATCTTCCTCTGCTCTCCTTGGAGGTTATGATATACGGAGGGAGCAGCTCTCCTTGTGTTGTTGTTTGCTATATAAACTTTTAAAACGGCCTGTGCCTGCGACGTGAGAGGGATGAATGTGTGTGGGAGGTTTGCAGTTTCTAGTGATTGAGATTCTTGGGTTGGAGAAGCCTAAACAAACACCATAACCTCAGGGAAAACTCTGCAAAGTTTTAGCTTTAAGTGTTTCCTCTAACAAAATAACTGTTCGACCTAGAAAGCTACCAGAGAGCATTCCTTTGGCTGACCGAGGCTTCGTGAGCCGAGCCTGGAGGTGGAACTCGGGCTTTCAAGTGTGAATGTAGAGAACTTGGTCTCTTCTTTGAGTACAAATCGGAAAGCGCTCCTCATTACAGACTCACCTCCATTTCACTTCCCACCAGGGTGAGTCAAGGAAAATTCATCTGGCATAATTTCCTCTGCTGGAGGAGATTGGATTCTATCGGATCACACCTAGGAATGTCCCAGGGTTAGTGTAAGGATGGCGTGAGCCGGCTTGAAAAGGAGAGAGCCTCAAAATGTGAATGCTGGTCCATCGTGCACCCGGACGGTCTCACCTGGTGATGGATGGTGTCCCCAAGCCCCGTCACTTTTCTCAGCCTTTTAAAATTTCTCTCAGCCATGGTTTAATTTTCTTTTTTTTCAGAAAAAAACATTGCTGGCCTGCTTAAATATCTCTAAAACTACCACTTTTAGAGCCAAAAAGAAAGCTTTAGTGAGTAGAAGATGTGCCAAAATGGAGAAGTAAGCAAAAGTATGCTTTTAGCCTTAAAACCATTTACTGCGTAGGACTGAAATGAAAGCTCCGAGTGGGCTTTAGCCCTGCAGTCTTGGGGAGTGGTGTCCATCGGATGCTGAGGACGTGGATCAGCACCAGCATTTTGTGCTGAGCAGCAGGATGCAGGTGCAGGAACCATGCAGGAGACCTCCTCAAGTTCCCAGCAAAAAGTTAGTGCAGGAAAACCTCTTGATTCCTTCACTGGGGTTGGACCCAGAAATCACAACACCTCCACAGCTCTGTGAGTTTTTCAGCAAGAGCAGAATCTGCACCCAGGCTGGCTCCTCAGATGGGAAGTTCTGCAACCAGCAGTAACTGTGTTTTGTCAAGTGGTTCTAGAAAAGCAATCCGCGTTTATTAGCCATCTGGATTAGAGAAATTATGTTCTTGATTCTAACTGCCGGTTTAGCCAAGGTGTTATCAAAGAACAGAATAACATCACCTTCCTCTCTTTCCAGGTCAGGAAGCACTCTTGTTCCCCTTGCACACTTTATTTAAGTCTATTTGTTTTGCCTGTTGTTTTGTCTCAGAGAAATCTTTGCTGAACTCAGACCGGCCACTTGGCTCCAGGTTACAGTGTCAGAGATGGGTGTCTCTGGTCTTGTCCTTCCCTCATGTCCTCACAGAAGGATGAAGAAACTGAGACATGCACATTCAACACAGATTTTACAAAATAACCTCAAGCTAATTGTGAAAGCTCGTTAGAGAAAGGAAGGGGGGTGTGTGTGGAATCCTGTCTATCATGCTTAATCTCTGTGTTCTTCTCCCACCCCTTTTTGCAGTCCTCGTCCAGAGATGGGAATCTGTCTCTTTCCTTTGATTGTATTAATCGACTTCTTTTTTTATTCTGTCAACCCATCCAGCAGGAACACAGAGACACGGAGAGCTCTGTGGACAACATGCGCAACACAGGCAAAATTATCCGTGGTTTAGTTGGAGACTTTTCACAGTTAACGTTACTCCCCCCTCACCCCTCACGTCGCTGCAATACCCGGAGGCCTTCCCCAAGCTTGGGAACCCTGCTGCAGGGCTCACCCAGCTGCTCCCAGAGCCAATTCCCTCGGGAGTTGGGTGCTGATGGGTCCCACGAAGACACCTGCCTCCGTGGGTGCTTTCCAGGCACAGCGACCTGCGTTGGATTGCTTTGTGAGCCAGGTTACTAGGGACCTGCTGTTGACCCCACCAAAACCCAGACTTATTCCCATTCCCATGGCGTTTCCCTTAACTGAGCTGCTGACTGCATTAACCTGGGGGATGGAGTCTCAATTCAACAGCCACTGAGAACAAGGAGCTGAGCTCAGGCCTTCGCTATTTGCGGGGACGTGCGTCATGGTAGGAACTTTCCAAAATGAGGACACACGTGAGCTCATTGGGATCGTTATTCCTTGGAGGGAGAAGAGAAGCCCTTCCATCTTCCCACCACACCTGGAACAAGACAGACCCCTGAATTGCTCAAGGCTCTGCCTCCCTCCTCCCACCTGCGTTCACATGTATTCCCAGCACATAACAGAGCTCATAGCAGGGCCGCAGCTGAGGGGATGGGAAATGTCACTTCCCGCTGACGTCCCCCGCAGGTGCCCGGTCCCTGACACCCAGAGGGCTGGGTCACATCTGGAGGAGCAGCTGCAGGACAGCTCAGACCCGGCACCCGCCCTGCACCCCGCTCTGCCCCTGTGCCAGACCCACCCGAGGGAGCACCCATCTCTCCTGATGTCCTTGCACCTCGGTAGTTTCCCACATCTTGTCAGTAAAACCCTTGAAATCATTAAATCCAGGCAATTGCTAGAAACCAGCAGAGAAGAAATATGGGAAGGGAAATTTGAAAATGAACGAAGTTTTCCAAAGCTAAAGAAAGTAATGCAAGCACATGCAAGGGCCCGAGACAATGCGGATATTGCTAAAGTTATTCTTAATCAGGTGCACCTTGTTGTCCAGAGGTGATCCTGGAGCCAGGAGTCCCATGGAGCCACCCTGTCCCCACCAGTCAGAAAGGGAGACTTTGTCAGAGCGAAGCAGCTGCGGGACACACGGCAGCTCCTGCGCTGGACGGGACGGCTGCTCTGGTCAGCTGCAGCTCCCACGGGCTGCATTTCTGATTTAAACTATTGCTGTGAGTAAGCTTTTCCCAGTACATCTTTCTTTGCAAGGCAGGAGCAGAGGGAAGGAAGGAGAAACCCACTGCACCTTGTAGCCAGCCCTAATGGCTACATGCCATCATTTGCTTCCCTGAGTACTTTCACATACACGCAGGCTCCTGCAGAGCCGCCTCAGACCTGCTTCTTTCTCTCATTAAGGCTGGGATCTGCTCGGAAAGCATCACCCGGAGCAGTAACGGGTGAGCCACAGATCACCCGCAGCACCGCTTCAGACACTTCAATCGCTGCAAATTTTGGAAGTCAACTGAAGAGCCTTCTCCTTCCACAACCTCAGGCTCTGAAAACTTAGGCTGGAAATCTTGTTCTAGCTTTCTTTGGGAAAGTTAAAAGATTTCTCATTTATCTTCTGTTTGGAGGAAAATAAGACAAGACTATTAGAGCTGGCTGCAATACAAAATTCCCATTCAGCCAAAAATATCACTGTTTGAGAGTTTTCTTTCATCCCATATTTGAGCAACAGTGTTAGCAGCTCCAAATTTCCAATGAAATAAAAATTCCAAACTCCTACTATAAACACTGAAAAGCCTTCTCTAAATATTTTGCTTCAATGAGGCTAGAGCATTTCTCTCAGCTTTATCATTTAATAAACTCTTCAGTGATCTTGTTGCTCAATTGCAAAACCAGAACACGGTGTCTGGCTGAGGCACCTGGCGGGCTCCCGTGGGGTGTCACAGAGACCGTGCACGCTGCTGATAGCCCTGGTGCTTCCTGACTTCTCCCTTGGTATTTGATCCTTTACTTTGGAACTTTTACTCAGGGGTTCTTCTTCCTCCAGGGAGATGGAAAAGCGCCTTGGGCTGGCGGTGGAGGGTGAGGGAGCTGCTCTGCAGACCCCTGTTGCAGGGTTGCACGCTGCCGAGGCAGTAGGTCTAAAGACCCAGGAGCTCAACCCTGTCCCACAATAACTCGGGGGAGAAAAGCATCCCACTGAAAATGCGCTGACTTCCTCTGGGAACAGCTTTTGCAAATGTCTGAATGAGTCATATTGTGAGGAATGGGGCAGGCAGAGAGAGCAGATAATTGGGAATGTTTCCCATGAGGCAGATGCCTGAAATGTGTGCAGAGTGCATGCACTGTGCAGACGCAGAATGTGTAGCAAAAATGAGAATGAAGTTGGCTGTATTATCTTGAAAACAGTTTCATTTCCATTTCAATTCCAGGTGAGGGAGGAAAGTCAGCACCTTTCTCATTTCAGCCAGCCTGGGTCTCATCTTACTTGTGAAAGTTAAAGTTCATCCATCACCCATGCCCTGAGGGCTGCGTGCCAGACCAATTATTCATACTTAGCAATGACTTACTCCATGGAGAGCCCCAGTGAAATCAATGGGGTGGCTCAAAGAACAAGGTGCTACACAAGCCGCGGGAGAGAAGCAGGCTCTGCCCTTCGGTTTATTGTATTAATTCCCACAGCTTTCCCATTGATTTACACCAACATTTCTCCAGCCCGAGGATCTCAGGGTGAGGCTGCGCTCTGCAGTGTGTTTGTGTGTGCTGAGGTTTTATGGCTTTGTTTACACATCAGGCTTCCTAGTCTCAATTTTTCAGCACTGTCACTAATCCTGGTTAATTGAGGCTTCCTTTGATTAATGAGGACAAGCAGGGAGTGTCGGCAGAGTCAAAGGGCAGCCAGTCCTTCTGGGAGCACGTGGAAACAGCAGGAAGAGACAGATGCCAAACCACCTTAAGTCAAATAATTCGATAACAGAAAAAAAATTTAGACACGAGAAAACTTCAGAAACTATAGAGCAGCAGGATACCATCCAGGGGGTGTCTGCGCTGTCCCTGCTGCCCTTCGACACACTACGTTAGGGATAAAGCCTGAGGAAAGGCATGGGAGGGGGCTGCATCACATGGGTATGAAGCCACATTTCCAGCAACTGTCCCATCAGCCCTGATGGGGTCTCACAGGTTCCCAGACCAGCACAATCTCCTCGGCAAAACACTGTCCTGCTGCGCCTGCGCCTGCTGGATTAATTGTCTTGGCCTGGAGAGGCCGATGGGGAGCTGGGACTCTCCGCTGCCCCGTGCAGAGCTGCCCTGGCCGTGGGCACGCGGGAGCTGCTCCCAGGCACGGCTCCCGCCACCAGCCTCAGGGAAAGGCTCAGATTTCTGCTTCGACCCTGAGACCCTCACCCTGCGCTTGCACGGGGCTCTGACACGGGGCGGTCACTGTCACACAGCGCTACGAGGTGTAAAACAAACCCCCAGTGGGGATGCTGAACTGGGCAACAGAACTCACACGGTCACATTTACCAACTAAATATCACCCAGGTTGTGATTGCTTAACAGCCTGCTCTTGATATACAGCGTGGGTGACATTTCTGACTGCCTGTTCTGTCTAAGAGGACATTAACCAAAACCCAAACCCTCACATTTATCCAAAGCCCTGTAATTTCTCTGCAGTTGCCCAGAATGTCCTATTAATTATTACTGTTGTTATCATCGGCTTTATAACAGCACGCAGCTACATCCTGCACTGGGACGACATCGACCTGGGAGCTGCCCAAAGCAGAAGATGGTTGATACCTCCAGATCATTCCTCCAGGCAGGAGGTCACAGATGAGTAGGGGGAAAGGGAGCAACGAGAGAGCGTTGCTCCCCCGGCTAGGCAGCAGTCAGGGATATCTGCACCCACGTTCTCTATAGCCAGCACAGCAGGGGGATCTGAAGAAGCACTATCAGATATCTCCAGGAGCCTTCTCCATCTGAGGGAAGATGAAAAAATGCCATGTTGTCTGAAAATGTAGGTAGCGAACGATAAAAGCTGGTTATCGCGGGTTGGAAGAGGCAGAGCTGACCCTGCACTTCTGTCTGAGAGAGTGATGGAGGGGGGAGTTGGCTCTAGGAGGGGCTGATAGATGAAGACAAACACCTTTTTGGATGGGAGTGAAATGGTGGATCCAGTGAGGAAAAGAAAAGCTATGGTTGGCTGCAGTCCCAGTGAAGGGCCAGAAAAATTATCTTGGTAACAGCCTTCTGGATGGATATGAGCAGGCTACCCTCCCATTTGTTAAGGCTTGAGAAACGGATGTGTCAAGAAACAAGTTGTGAAAAGATAACAGCCTGGAATCCTCAGCTGTGGACGGACAGGCAAGGTCATACCTGGGAGCTATGAAGTGAGAGGCAGAGACAGGCAGGGTGCGCAGACCTGAACCCGGGCCTGAGCCCGAGACGATGCCCAGGTAATGAGGGCGGGCGCTGGAATAAAGGCTGAGGTAGTGCCCACCTCCTGCTTCTGGGAGAGCAGAGGCAAAAAGTGCCTTTATGGGCTGGTGGGTCACCGCTAAAGAGGAAAACCCAGTGTCACAGGCAAAATTTCAGTCTGCTGAGAACACAGGCAGGTCCTCATGGGCCCTGTGCTGGACGTCTGACTCCCTCTCCCCTTCCCCACCGTGCTCAGGTCTCCAGCCTGGTCCTCCCTGTCTGTGCTTCTCCACCCCGCCCTCATCTCCACACCCTCCCATCGCTGTGCCCTCAGCTCCTCTCTCCTTACGGCTCTCCTTTCCCTTAAACCCTTTCCTCGTGCCGCCCACCGTGCATGGAAGCTTCCTCCTTTCTTTCCTGAAAACAACCATAAGCAAAACTGTGAGCCCGAGGCAGCAGCTCGAGTTGCTTCCCACCGAGAAAAATACCTGTCCCAGCAGGAGCCTGACCCCTTCAAAGCGCCTGAAGATTCTCGCTTGGTGTGAAGCGGACTGAGAAGACACTGAGTGAAAATCTGGCTCCTCTGAAGTCGGCAGTAAAATCAGTTTTGACTTCAGCAGGGCCGGATGTTTACCTGGAAGAAATATTTCTTCCACTGAGTTTTGTAGAGCACTCATCAACCCTGAAGCACAGGGTAAATAACAAATAATCATCATGGGGAATTTTTATTTATTTATTTAAAAAAAAAAAATATCTCTGCTTGGCTTCACTGGGAGCTTGGTTAGAGGCTCAGGGAAAACCAGACTAGTGCTAAGGGCAGGAGGTTTTGCTGTGTGGGTGGAAGGGCAAGACAACACCCCCTCACCCCCCCCACATACACCTTTTGCTCTGACTCTCACCCTGTAACCTAACACAGCAGAACCACTCCCTGTTAATGACTGATGGTTCATGAAAAGCTGGTGGCTGGTGTTTCCAGGTGATAATGGGATTGCACAAAGTGTCGCTGTGGCCAGAAAGGCAACTGCACGGACCCCCCCCTCGGCGTTGCGGCTCTCCGTTGTCTCTGCTGGGTCTCGGGGCTGAGGAGGAGCCAGCGCCGAGGCCGTCACTCCCGCAGCGCCCTCGGCCAGCTTGGGTGTCATCCCCAAAGCGTCATCCCCGTGGCGGTGGGACGGGGTGGGAGGGGAGCGAGGAACCACCTGGATCCTCCGTTATTGACCCGAGCGGGGGGCAGGCAGCAGGCAGGGAAATCATCTCCAGGTTGTAAGCAGAGCACATTTTCACCCACCAGCCGCCCAGGAGGAAGCAATGTGGAACCTGGAGCTGTTACGGCGATGATAGTATGTCTTTTCCCCTTGCAGAAACACTTTCCTGACCGTAATCACACTTTAATGTTAAATCGGAGGTGGTGTGAGCTCTTGATTTCACAGCATTGCTGCATTAGTATGCAAGTATGAAACACACAGCAGAAATGTTCTTGCTTGCAAAGAGCACTTGGATAGAAACATTAAGGAGGGGAGTGGTACAGCTCTATTAATTGAAATGTTTTTATTTATTTCCACTTTATTCTTGCTCAAAGCTGGGTTTACAGAAAAGTTTAAAAGCTGCTAAACCATCGAGCATTCAAACCCCTCTCTTGATGTGTACATAGCTGGCAAGAGCAAACACACAGCCTTATTATTGTTTCCTTTGTCTTCCCACCCTTCATTCTTTCTCGTTACTCTTACTTGTTGTGTCTGATCTCCTGCTAAAGGGCTGTCTCTTGCTCCATATTGCTACAAAGCTGAACACAGGGAACCCTTTCAATCTTAAAGAAGTCCCTGAATGTTGCCTTAGTAGAAATAATAAATAATAACTTTGAGAGTTTGTGTTTAGCTGGGCTGAACATGTGTTTGCCTGTTTGCTTTTTAAAACAAAGCTTATTTTCATGCTCCACGGAGGTAGGTTTCTTTTAAATGCCCCCACAGTCTTTCCCTTCCATCCACCCATCCGCCTCCCCGGCTCATCCCTCTCCCTCCCTGGCTGTGTCCTGCTCCCCCCGACTCCTCGCGGGGGACCTTTCCGAAAAGCTTCTTCCGCCCTCAACCCCTTTCTCAGCTCAGATCTCATCTGTGAGCACTTCTGTCCTTTGCCAGCTGGGATCTCATCATCTCCCCCTCCCAGCACTCATCTTGCTCCCTGCGAGCTCCCGTTTCCATTCTCTGCTCAGTTTCAGTTCCTGGGGACTTGGGGAGGTGGCCGGAGGCTGCACAAAGGATGCTGCTGCCCCCCCAAACCCCACGGGCTCACCCCGAGCTCCAGGTTAGCTCAGCATCCCGCACCGGCTCTGCCGCCAGGAGAAGAGGAGCCCGGCCGGGCTCCCCCAGGCTGCGCAGCTTTTAAGTAGCTCTTTCATTCCGTATTTCCTTCTACATCCCAGAGAGAGCACTGACATTTTTTCAGCTTGAGATGTTGCAAAGCGGGTCAGCCCCCACGAGGGCCAGGCTTTCCGCAGGGGTCGGTGTTTGGAAATGTGAGGACAGGCGGCCAAATACTTGGGTCCCTGCATCATCCTGCCCTTCCCCGCCGAGGGACACGGCCCTTCTGCAGAGCCACCGCTGCCGCTGTCCGGCTCTCGGTGTCGGCCAAGGGTCCTGGGGAGATGTCAGCGATGGGGCAGCCCCCCTGTCCCCCCACTGCTCCCTAACTCAGAGCATCTCAGGACAAAGAGGATGCTGAGAGGCCACAGCACCGTCCTCTGCCAGGACCTTGGTGGGTGCCTCAGCCTGCACATGCCCAAAGAGCCGAAGTGGCGCGTGACCTCTCGCCGTCCCGCTCAACGGAGCTGCGGGGCGGTGGGTGTGTGGCACTGCCGAGGGGGTGCCGGGAGGGAGGAGGGGACGGGGATGTGGAGAAGCTGTTTCTTATAAGCAGCGGGTGAAAAAACCTCAGTTTTTCCTAAGTGGGAACATTTGCCTTTAATGAGCCTGAGAGGTTTGGGTTTTTTTTTGTTTTTTTGTTTTTTTGTTTTTTTTTTTTTGTTGTTTTTTTTTCTCTCTTGCTCCTTTTTTTAGGGAAGCAGGGAATGGAAAAGGTTCTTTTCCAATAAATAAAATATCAGCCATATCTCCAGGTGTCAGATTAACACCCCTGTCCCTGTGCAGGCACTGCCAGTGCTGCTCGCTCCCAGCAGTGAGCACAGACCCTCACACTAGCTGCTACTCTGGACCGAGTCTGCTTTCCCCCTCTCTGGTCGTGACACCCCTTTGCTCCCCCCTTCTCCTCCCCTGAGCATCTTCCCCTTCCTCAGCCCCTCATCAGGTACCCAGAGCATCCCCAATATCGTGTGTATGCCCCAGCCTGCCTCCGCATCACACCAAAGGGACCCTCCAAAGTGGGGTAGGTTTTAAATACACGACAGAAATTAAACCAATATGGTCCTGCTCAGATTGCTTTCCCGTAGTTAAAATGTATGGAGGATCTATTTATGTCCGTGCTGTGTATTTGCTACATAAACTCAGGTCATTTCGGTTCAGTCTGTAGCTATTTTACTGTATTTATGCATTAGATCTGACCACGATGCTGCTGGTCAGTAGCATGGGAATATTATTCTGTATGGGAAGAGATACGTTAGACCTGACCAGAAAGTAGATTTTTCAGTCTGCAGGCAATACCAATATTTATTCTGGATCTCCATAAAAAGCTAAAATTTCCAGCAAAATAAAAATTCCAATAAAATTCTTTCAACGTGAAGCAAAAGTTTGTTTTAATAAGAGAAAATAATTTGGTCTAGCTACAGGCAAAAGCTTAATTTCAGTGATATCAGAGCATGCTAATGAGTACCAGTAAAAGAAGTACACAAAACATTAAAAAAATTAGTAACTATTTTTCTGTCACATAAGATTGAGAGCGTGAACCGAAAACCCAACTCCAATGCGATTCCCAGCGCAGACCAGGGGGATGCTGAGGACACCAAACGTGTGGCGAGGAGCGAATTGCTCCGGTGCAGCTCCCGGATCCGGCGGGACCAGCCGGAGGGGAGGGAGGCTGCTGCGGCGGGGTACGGCTCGTGTGATGGACTGTTTGTTTGAAAATCTCTGGCCCAATTTTTTTCACACCCTGCCAGCTGGTGTTGAGGTCCCCTACGCCCCTCTTAATGTTCCTCTGTCAACACCTCATCTCCCCGGGCTTCACCAGAGCGTTTTCCCTTCAGCCCCAGGTCTGACACTGGTGGAATCCAGACCCCAGAGAGCAGCTGAGGACGGGGCAGTCCCATCCGTGGGCTCCACGAGAGAATTTATCTGCAGGGCCAGCGTGCCTTCAGCAAACAGTAAGCTTCAGGGCTGAGCGCACAGCAACCTGCTTAAAGTGAGTGGTTAATGATTGAGCCCAACCTCCAAAGGAAGGGGCATGATACATTTCAAAAATTGCATTAAATGAGACATATTGAAATATTGGTGTTATTTTCAGGAATTGATTGATTTACTTCAGACCAGAGTCGTAGCTCTTGGCTTACTGATTTTTTTTTTTTAATGCTAACAGATCTTTTGTGTGGGATACATCTCTAGAGTTCAATCTTGCTTTTGCATCAAGGTATAGACCAAAATCCATCGGTGTGCCTCCAGTTACAGCATCCAGCCTTTCACATTCGCCTTCATGCCCCTGCTAGGTCCCCGTGACACTGTTACCCTACAGAACAAGGACAAGCGTCCCAGGTTTATATAAGAGATTTAAATGTAAACCTAGACAGAGCCTTTGAAACCCCTGGCTCTGGGGTAGGTCGGTTCTGGATTAAGTATAAACTTGGGGAATTCTAGACTGATTCTTCCCAGCATGGTTCTAAGGATGGTGAGGGAGTCCTTGCAGTGACATGAAGCTTTTCCTTACCCTGCTCACTCTACAGCCCCGTTCCTTGCCAGTCTATTTGACATTTTATCCAGTAATACGGTATTACAAGTACCACCTGTTCTGAAAATATATCGGCGAGCCAAAGTCTGATTTTGGATGTGCTCAGGTTCTCGGGCCACCCTGTGTGCTCAAAACCCAGGTTTGAACTACCCAGACTCACCGAAGACGCTGAAGGGTGCCAGGTTGTTTTTAACGCCGCACAGCAGGTTTTCACCCTGTGAAGAAGGTGGTTCAGTGGGCATCAGTGTGGTCATAACCAAGCGTAGGTCTGGCCCTGCTCCTCCCAGGAGCTCACATCCTCCCTCTGCCTGTGGGTAACACCCAGAGCATCACCTCCACATTAGATAGGGGAGCCCGGACAGGTCATGTACCCCGTGTCAGAGCTGGTTCAGACTTCCAGACGGGCTCGTACGCACTCACACAGAGGAACATGATATTGTATTAGTTCCCCAAAGCAACGGCTCTTTGGGAAGGCTCATATGCATCTGACGTTTCCAGTTGGACATTATTTATGATGTGCTCCCAACCCTTGTTGCACAACAGCCATTTCTTGGGCTGGCAATGGCTGGGCAGCCCCCTCCCCGTTTCCACGCCGACCCCGAGGCACCGCAGACAATGCAGCCCACCGAGTTTTATCATCAAGGGAAAACACTGGACCACGTTCAAGCAATGCAGAGGCCTTTCTAAGAAACCGTTATTGTTATGGACAACAGCTGGGCTCAGAGGAGAACTTTGCCCGCAGAATTCAGAGAGTCTTGCTCTACCAGACTGCCATTATTTTATGCCAGATCGATCGCTCAGTTGAAAATAGGAAGAGATGAAAACTAGGCAGACAGTGCGGTCACCCTGTAAAACAAGACCTCAGAGAGTAAAATATGCTATTTAGTGGCCATCCTTATGCCTTCACACACAGCGATCACACCAGCTCGTGTCATGCTTTGGAGACGGACCGGGGGAGCGATGGCATCTTGTGCTCATCAGACTTTCCTGCCTCTTCGGTTCAAACTGGTATTTGCCTTCCCATCACCCTACCCACGTGCTTGGCCCCATTTCCCAGACTGTTTGTGGAATGAAATATCGTTGCTATCATGGTTTACATGCTAGGAGAGAGGGAATGAAAAAAAAGCGAGGGAGGGAGGGAGGGAAGCAAGGAGGAAACAAAGACAGCATTGTTATCTCTTCCAAAAAACTGCAGACACTTATTCAAGGCAGAATGACTAGTTGGGGTTGTGGTTTGCTTTTACATATGTGTTTAACCTCGTGAAATAGTCAACAGCCTGGAAAGAAAACACCACACTCAAAGGCAGAGGCTGCCCAAGGCTCCCAAACCCTCGGCCTGATTTTCCAATTTGGGGTGCTTGGCTGGAGCCCAGCCGTGATCCTTGGGATGCGACAGCTTCTGGATTTGGTGGGGGGAAGGTGTCCCCCATCCCCAGACAAAGGCATCTTTCCACTGTCCAGCAGGAGCAGCACATTAGGCTTATCAGGCTCCTGTCTTATCAGTTCCTAGCAGATGCTACAAGACGATTTGTCATCCAAACCTTGGCATGCTTCACTCTAGCCAGGCAGCCTCAAGAGCCAGAAACTGGGGGAAAAAAAAAGCAAGCAAGAAAAAATAAAATAAAAGAGTGGAACAATGCAGCGAAAAAACACAAATTCTGCAACATCTAAATGTGAAAGAGAGAGCGAGCACGCTGCGCTGCCGTGCCAACTTTCCAGGGTTTAGAGCACAATCTTTTCTGTGGTACCACGGCTCATGATTAAGTTTGCCTGACACTTCCCATCAGGAGGCTCTGCAGTCACTCGTGCAGAGCTTTGCCAGACTTGAATCAATTGGGCTGAAATTTCCCATGTTTGGTATCTGCCTGGGGCAGAAGCTGAGGAAACAATCCACTCGGCACGGCACAGCCATTTCTGAGAATATGGGTACAGAAAAACACCATGTATTGCTATTAAAAAAAAAAAAAAAGAAAACAACTCAATTTCCAGTTATATTTATTTTATCTTATTGAAAAGTTCTTGCTCTCCCATGACATGGAACAGATGCTCAGCATTTTCCAAGAAGCAGCTCTGGTTGCGGAGATATGACTTTTGTTTTTTTCTGTGGAAACCTGCCCCAAATTTGATTGATTTGAAGTGCCTCTGAAAAAAAAAAAAAAAAAGAAAAAGAAATCACAGTTTATGGCTCAGCCAAGGGTATCTCCCTTCCCATGGAGCCCGCTCCATCCTTCCCTACCTCTTAGCACCACAAAGGCTGCAGGAGGGGACAGGAGCTGGATTTGGGCACCAGCAGAAGCAGGTGAGGACACAGAGTGGGGAGGGGGTCGTAGGGAAGAATGAGCCCAGGACTGGGAGCACAATGTGAGGAACGTGTATTTTAGGGGTGAGGGTGGTGGGAGGAGGATCTGAGACTGGGACCCCATCAGGGAAACACTGCAGGAGGCGAAGGCTCTTGGAGCAGGACCCAGGCAGGCAGGAGACCCCGAGGAGGGACTGACCCGGATGCTGGGGTGCGGACAGGGTGGGTGCAGACCCCTGCAAAGCATCCCAGGAGAAGGGAGAACACGGGGAGATGGATGACATTCTTTTAATCTTTCTGGGTGCAATCACATTAACTGAAGTGACTGAGCATCATGCCTACTCATTTTTTCCTCTCTCTATCACACAACCCATAGTAAGAGCTATATTTAGCTTTCTCATTGCTAACTACGGGGTGTCAGTGGCTTCTCTTTTCCCCTCCAGTGATTCAGCCGAGTGCAATTGTTCATTCAAGTGGAAGTAGGAAAATGTAGACACAGCACAGAGGGGTGCTGGGCCTGTCCCCCCCGCAGCCCTGCCCGCACTCCTGCCTTGGAGAGGAGCCCTTGCCTTTGCCTGGCTCCCGTTTCGCCTCCTCCAGCTCCGGAGCCCCCCGCTTCGAGGCTGATGATCGCAGACTTGGCTCTGAGCCTCCTGCACGGACACGCTGCCACGTGGCTCATCCCTCTGCACCGGGCCACGGTGGGGACGGCCGTAACAGCGTCAGCTGGAGATGCTGCGCATTGGGCAGAGCAGGGCTCTGGAGTCATTCTCCCTCCTTCTGATGAGAAATGCCGTCCTGTACTCAAGGAAATCCTCACTAACTAAATCTTCTTTGAAATCATTATGTTTCCACAAAAGGTTTTGATTCCCATGCATCAGCATTTTTCAGCAACAACAACAACAACAACAACAACAAAAACCCCAGACACCCTGTTTTGTTGAAAAATTCCTCCTCCATTAAAGGAGATGACCCAGCTCCACGGCGTGCCCTTCCCGGGCAGCCAAGCCCGGCTGAGCCACCGCGGCCGGGCAACGGCAGGCCTGGGCTGGTACCTGCCCCTCGCCTGGGCCACGTTTCAGAGACCAGAGGCCTAATGCAATCACATCAGAGATTGCCTAATTGTTTTACCCTCAATAATATTTGCTGGGGATGCCCAGCAAACCCCTGAACCGCAGAAGCTCGCAGTGCTTGAGTGAAAGCGGCTTCAGCTTGAATAAGCAGCTGATGTGCTGGGACCACTGGCCATATGGGGTTGTGGCCATTTGCTTGGTTTAATCTGAATCCAGGAAAGAGAGAGGAGGGCAGAGGAATGACTCTGCATCTTACACACACTGGGAAAATAAAAAGGGACAGAAATGCCTGCCCATCAGCTTCCCCCCCACCCCCTTTCCTGCCCCTTCTGCAGCTGGGGAAACCGCTGCAGCTTCAGAGGCCATTTGGAGCCGGCTGTGCGGACGCAGGCTTTTGGAAACGTGCAATTACATCCACAGGCGTCTCCTTGTAGCTTAAGCAGGTTTAATATTACAGGCAGGCACAGGAAATCTTGGCCCTTTTTCTTTTCTTTCTTAAATTATTTTTTAAACGCGCTCCCAGTAAAGTTAATGAATCACTCCCAAAAACGAGGCTTTTATTAGGGTCTGCAATTCGGCACAGATTTCTTTTCCTTTCCTGTGGCAAAAAGATGCCAATTAAATAAAAATATTTTGTTTGAAACCTATTGCTATTGCTGTATTAGGGTTTTATCCCCACACAGTTAAAAAAAAAAAAAGAACAAACACCATTTTCCTCTTGTTTAGGGTGGTCACAAACACCACTCAACCAAAACCTACCCCGAAGTCCTATCCCACAGACAGGCCACTGCTGTAAAGTTTATTTTCCTCTGCTGGGGTCCCATTAGTCTTCACCAGCTCCCACTCATCCAACAACCCCCCGCTCACACTGGGCTGAGCCCTGCCCACAGCATCCCATGGGCTTCCTCCTACTCACATCCCGGGATGGGGATCCCAGCCCCTCCTGGTCTCAGAGCCCCAATTTCCACGGGGGACATCACCCCTAATCTCTGTTATTTTATCCAGTTTTTGCTGTCTGCCCACAGGGGTAAACGGGACACAACCCAGGCTGCTGGTCGCTGAAGGGGTGTGAAAGCCATCACCAATGGTTGCCACTGCTTCCCAGTTTGCAATAACATTTCTTTTGAACATCTGAATGAGAATCGTGCTAGTTTTATTAAAAAGAAGAAGAAGAAAAAAAAAAAAACCCCAACCAAAAAACCCAACCAGTTTCCCCTTTCCCCCTCTCCCCAGCTGCATACCAGCAGCCAGCAGGTGTGTGTCAATCGGCCGGCCTCGGAGATTTACAACCTGTTCCAGGATTTCTCAGCCAGGCTTCGGCTGTGGAAGTATTTTCTGCTCACAAACAAAGGAGCTGTAGCGAGGGGGCCCCAAGGGACACAACAACCGGAGATGAAAAAACAAACGCATCCTTCCTTAATGCGATTAAAACGAAAAAAACCCCACTGAAGCAATGGGCTCCGGCTGGCCAAGGGGATGACTTAGAGCTCTTTGCTGCTTCTTCCCCTTCCCTGCCTGGCCCCGTCCCTCCTGGGCAGGAGCAGGAGGGGTGCAGAAGGGGATGGGGGGGGTCACATCCCTGCCTGCCGCTGCCTTTGGTGGCTGGAGGAGCCTGGCTGGGCCTCACTCCCCCTTGGCCTCCCATCGCCCAGCCACTGCCAAGCGCTGTGCATGGCCAGAGACCCAATTCCCAGCAGTTTTTGTTTAAAATAGATCAAAGCTGCGGCCGAGGAAAAGCCACAGGAAGCGGCTTGGACTGCCCTGGTCCCTCGCTCCTCCACCCTCAGCACAGGCTGAGGAGCAGAAGTTACTCTTGGTTTTTTTTCCATGAGGCGAGGACGACGATCTGCTTCCTCCACACCCACTCGTGCCCAGCCCTGTTCTCCACATCCACACTGGGAGGTGCCCCAGCTTTGCTCTCCTGGCTTTGCTCTCATTCGGCCAATTTTCAGGAGAAGACGGGGGCAACATCTTCGATGCTTTATTAGTGGGACCCTTCTGTTGGAAACAATTTGAAGCAAGGACAGAAAAAACCCACTATCATTGGTTCCTGTGATACAGACATCTAACCCGCGTTTCTGTACGTGGCAGGAGGAGCATGGCCCGGGCGTGGGCTCCTTCCCCAGTGCCGCTGGAAAGCTGCTGTGGGAGGTGTCGCAGGGAGAGCGGAGAGTGTTGCAGATGAGTGCTGCGTTTTTGGGGGCAACAAAGTGCGTCCAGATGACTCCCCGCTGTGCAGAATCCGGCCCTCAGAGACGCTCCACAGGAGCTCTGGTCACGTCGTGTTAGTGCTCCTGGTCCCCAGCAAGGGTGCTGCTTCCCGGTGGAAGCTCAGCTTGTGTTGGAATTCATAGCAGTTATCATGTTAGACTTGAAACACGTATGGCAGCGTAATCCTTGCAGGGCCAGGGATCCTGTAAGTGCGCAAAACCCTTAATCCTTGTGAATATGCCAGAGGAGAGGGGAGGTGATAGGAGGGTTGCTGGTACCTACAGGTGTCTGACGGAGGGAGAACGGTCACACGCAAAGAGGCAGGGCAAAACCAGAAGCATTAGGGTGAGAATGAGCCAGGGAAATCTTAGCTTAGATAAACAAAAGTGACGTAAGAGAGAGATAATTAGGCTGGAGGCTCCTCTGCCAAAGGAAATACTGGAAGTCCCACTCACTGGACTTAGTCAGAACTAGGCAGGGCGGAAGCCCGGGGGGACGCACGGGGCCCTGCCTGCTCTGGCAGGCGCTGCCGACCGACAGCAGCTCCTGTCCCCACGGCCCTGCCATGTGTGACGAGGTGACACCACAGCCTGACAGTTGCAGACTCCATCCCCTCGGCCGGTTCCCCTCACCTCCCCACGCAGCCTGGCACACGGCGAGGCCGGCACGGCGGAAGGAGCTGCGGTAGCGTGCACACAGCTGTGCACATCTGGAAGAGGCTCTTCCAGCACGGCTTCCTCGCCAGCAGCTAACCATTTTGGAATAGCCCCGCCGCCAGCTGCTCTGACAGAAGGGAGAGGGAAAGCGCTGGCTGGAGGCGTTTGCAAAGGGCTGGCACACGCACTGGGAGCTGGGGCAATGGTGGGCAACAGCCCCTGCACGCTCACAGCCCAGGAGCTGCGGGTTCAGCTCCGACCCCGTCATCGCGCACCGGCCAGCCGCTCCTTGATGAATAGAAATGGCACGGAAGCCTCTCGGCCCCCGGTGAGCCCCACAGCCTCCCCACAAGCCAGTCACCAGCCCTCTTCAGCAGGAGTCTCTGCTGGTGGTACTCAAGCGTGAAAGGAGACGCATGACTAAGAGCTAGAGGAACAGACTGGGAGAGCTACTGCAGCTCAAGGAGCCAAAATTCATGTTTCCCATATGGGCTGTGAATGAACGCCCTGGTATACGGCTTGGGAACATGAATTCCTGATGTCCCGAGCCTCAACTTGTCCAACAGTGCCAGAAAAGCTGCAAAAGGAGCAGAGTCTCAGCATCACCAGGGTACGATGATCTCTGGAGACAGTGGAAGAGGAGCCTAAACCATGCAGAAATGCTCTGCTCTCCTTCCCCCCCACGGCTGGACCCCATTATCTGACCCCCTGAAGCACCGGCCCTGGCCATCCCTGAACAAGCAGAGCTTTGTCCAATGTGTTTACTGCAGTCAAGAGATTAAACCAAAGGAAAGAAAGCGGCTCAAAGGCTTAAGGCCGTGACTCACGCAGAGGGCTTCCCAGGCCGTCTTCACTCGGCACATTGCTCTGTCCCAAATGAAAAATGACTGAGTCAAAATAAATAAATAAAAGTCAATAAATCTCGTGCAGCAGAGATGGTGAGTGATTGGGGAATAGAAAACCTGTTCAAACAGAGCAGCATATTCTAGGCAGAAAATTCAGTGTCACGTTCCTGAGCTGAGAGGGGACACTACATAGGGAGGAAGAGAAATAAATATACACTTCCCAACTACGTGACACGGCTTCCAGAAACCATCAGCTGGTGACGGTGCACTTAGGGCTGCCGTGCTGTGGGGCTGGGTTCGCAGGCTGAAGAGCAGGGGGGTGGACAGGTAGCAAAGGCACCCTCGGGTGAGCGTGATCCCGTCGCAGCTTGTGGGCAGGCAAAGTAGTTGTCGCTGCAGAGGAACCTCCGTGGGCTTTCATCCTTTGTCTCGTGTGAGCCAGAAAATGGGGGAATATCTGGTGAGTTCTGTGTGTGCTGTTTCTGCAGCAGGAGTAGCAGGACGCTACTCTGGACCTTGGACCCGCACTCTCGGAACGGGAACAGCACCTGAGAGCTGGTCCAGCATAGGTTGCGATGCAGATGACGGACGATGTGAAGTTGAAGATGACCCTGCCTTGCAGTCAAGGGTTAAACTGACATAAACCTCCTGCCAGTATTCAGCACATCATGTCTGCGTATCCCCAAGGCACATCTCCCACAGAGCTCATCTCCACTCCAGTTATCACCCCTGGACCACAGCTGAGCATGAGAAACACATGGAGGGTGGTTTCTTCCACAGCAGAGCCCTGTGAACCTGAAGCTGTTACGCTGGAAAGCCCCTGAGCTGAAAGCTTCTTTTTTTTGCCCGAGGTGACTTTATTTCTCCTCAGTCTTGGACGCAGCTGACAGTGAAAACTGCGATGTCTGGAACGGGGCTGGAGGGAGAAAGAAGCTATCAGCAGAAGGAAGCGGTTGCAGCAATAGCAAGCATTAAGGCACTAATGAGACAGAGTAGAGCTGGCCTGTCTCGTACAGAAGGTTGGACTGCGTAATCTAATGGTCCCTTTGGCCTTACAATTTGTGAAACTGTTTCATTCTGCTAGATAGTTGGCTCAGGCTTTAAATCATCCTCTGCAATCCAACAGCAAAAAGCTGGGAAAAACAAAGACTTTTGGAACTGCACCAAAAAGCTGTTGGAGTCGTTTCTGATAGCATCGTTGGGCCAAACCCTGCAGCCCTCCTTGCCCCGCTTGCTTATTGGTGAGGTTTTGATTTCAGCCTGGCTCCCTGGGGTGCCGGGGGCTTTGCCCCTGCGTGCATGGACAGCACGATCTGGGATCTTAAGAGCGGAATTTAGCCAGCAGCCCCTCGATGCCCTCGTGACGATGAGTGTATTGATGGGTTTGGATGGAGGCGCTCTCCTCGCCTGAATCCGGCCCCATTTCCCTGTCAGTTGGAGTAATAGAGTCCAACCCTTCGGGCCACGGGCCAGCCAAGTGTATTGTTTTCAGACGATCAACAGTTGCATGCTTCTTTCCCCCCGCTGACTGGCGTAACAAAGCCTCTGCGAGAGCACACAGGGCAGTGTGTGTGCTCGGGCTGAAAGGGAAGGAGAACTCGGAAGTGGGCTCTTGATCGTCTTTTCTGGTCTCAGAACTCCTCGTTTGGATGCCAAGACAAACAAATAAATCATATTCAAAGGCATCTGCCCACAATAGTGCTGAAGTCAGAAAAACATAAAAGAGAGGAGCTGAGATCAGGGGTCAGGATTCCTGTTAGACACAACAGCTTTTCTCAGTGCTTTCATTTCGTTTTACTGCCTCTTCTGCTGCCGTTCGGGCGAGAGCGATTATTTATTTTGTAGCCTTTCTTTGGCCTGTTTTTCCAATAGCAATTTGTGATATGCTTACAGAATTCCCTGGCACAGCCTGCCGGTGGGGACTGTCTGCTGTGGGCAGCCTTCTCAGCCCTTTGAAGAGTGCTTGCACACTGTTAGTGAGCCAGTGTGCGCCAAAGCCGTCGCATCCTCGTTTCTCAAGAACCTTTCCTCCAGTTGCTTTCCAAATTGCTTTTCATGGGGGCCGATCTAGCCATCACAAGGCGGCAGTCACTTCTGTGGCAGATATTTAAAAGCAACTGTGTGTAGCAACCCGAAGCAGAAAGGGAGTAAGAACACAAAATGCCGAGACAGAGGCTTCTCTGGGGGATGCTATTTTTACCCCAGGTAAGATTTAATGAGGACAATTCTAAGTGTCTTTTTCCTGGAGAAAGAACAAACATAATAGTCTCTTTAAAACCAATAAGTGACTATTTGATCTGAACATCTCTGCACAAGGAGCCTGGTTTGCTGCTGATAGAGGGGGAAAGTGGCTGCCAGAGACTCCCTGCAGCTAATGGACCCTCCTGGGAGAGCCCCACACTCAGCCTGGCCCCACTCAGCCCTATTGATCCTGGCTGGTGGGGACTGGGGAACCCAGCCTCAGGGTGCTGGCAGGGTTTTGGAAGGACCCACTGGGGTGTGGGACAAGGAGGAGCTCAGGCTTTTCATTGCCAGGCAGGAGGCAGCAGCAGCAAACAGAAATTCAGCACGTCAGCTCTCAGCCCCAGCCTTCAAGTTTGCAAGAGCTTTTCTGTAAGGGGCTCGGGGAAATGACTGAAATCAGCTAGGTCATTTCTCATCGCTCGGAGAGGCCAAAAGCACCTAATTGGGAACTGATCTCAGCTGTTTGTTTGCCAGGACTCAGACCAAAAAAAGCTCCATCTGAATTAAAAAAGAAAGAAAAAAAAAATAGGAATTTCCTCCCCTGGTGGTTTGGATTGTTTCTTAATGTTATTTTAATGTAGGTCTGTTTGGTGTTTATTTGGAGCTTAAGGTGGTGGAAAATGAGCCGTGGGTCAGCTCTGATGCTGGATGGAGCTGGGCATCTGCTGAAGATGAGCGCTGGTAACGGCGAGGGACCTGTCGGGAGAAGCGAAATGTTCGTTACCCGAGCTCGATTTCCTTCTAGTGGACTTGTCAGTCCCATACACCGAATAGCTGGGAGGAGAAATGCTCAGCCTCCGGGTTGCTTGCAAAGTGTTGGCTTTGGCTTTCTGCTGCTCCTCGTGCAGGGCTGGCCGGCCAAGGCACGTGCCCTCCTGCCGGCTCCCAGCCTGGATGCGGGGAGCCTTCCCGGTGGCGGGGGTAATGAACAAGGAGTAGCAAGTAACTTGCCTTCTCCTCCAAATTTTCAGGCAAATTATTACTCATGCAAAAATCTGACAGAGTTTTGGGAGTTGTGAATGTTTTAATAAATCCCCAGTGACTGTCTCACTATTCACAAAGAGTGAGTAACAGGATCCCATAAATCATGGCAAAACAAACTCAGCACTTTGGGTCAGGAAAATATTGAGAAATCCATGGGTTTTACTCTAATCCTCCCATGGCAGGGGCCCTGGAAATGCACTTTTTTATTTTTTTGCATCCTTTTGGCTTCAACACTAACTTCCTATTCCAGCCGACATCTTGCCAGGCTCAGCAGCATGCGCGGGCATTTGAGGTCCAGCACAGCACCGCGGGGAGCAGGGAAACTCCCCTGGGATGCGATGAGCCTGGCTCCCATCCCAGCCAAGAGGAGTTTGCCCCACAGGCCGCGTCTTCTGGGCTCACACCTACCACTCACTGCTGTGCAGCGACCTGCAGACCACTTCAGACTTTTATGGAGGTGGGAAGGGGTAAGAGTTTGCCTGTGGTGCTGCTCCCTGCTTCGGATTCTGGAGTTCTGACCTCTGAGCATCCCACCATCGCCCAGCAGGGATCCTGCTGCTCCAGGGAGCGAGGCTTTGAATCTGCCTCCAGCAATGGGGCCTTTCATCTGCTGTTGCATCTTTGTGTTTCAGAGAGGCGGAATTTGTTTTTTTTGTTTGTTTGTTTGTTTGTTTTTTCACCAGCAATACATCCGAGAGCTGAACTCCCTGGGGTTTAGGGTGGCCGCCGTCCCGTGGTGGCCAATGCAGGCTGTCCTTGGCAAGTATGGAGGCAACGCATGGCCAAGAGGCTGCTCTGCCCGTGCGGGAGCACTGAGGAGTCAGCCCCGATGTGTGGTCCTGGCTTGATGCCAAACCAGCCCCAGACCTCCGACCTGCCAGGAACGTTTGCTGGCCAGCAGAGCCCGAAGGGACGCTGCCGTCCGGGCAGAAGGAAAAGTGTCTGACAGCAACAGCAAAAGAGAGATGGGACAGAACAGAGCACAGCCGAGAAAGGGGAAGAAGAGACAGGAAAGGGGCAGAAACCCTGGTGATCTGGATTTCGCGCTTGCAAAGCCAAATTCTTGAAGGGTGCTATGCAGTGGATGAAGGAACCGGCTGATGGAGATGCAGAGCACAGGCAGGTGCCCTCAGCTTCTCCCACCACGCTTCTACCCCGCTGGCACCCTCAGGGTGCAGCCAAGGGAGAAGGACACGGCTGGCCACCCTCCTCCTGGGACACAGCCACCCTCCTCCTGGGATGGACACGGCGCCGCAGGCCCCACGCTCCGCCTGCCCAGCACCTCTGGAGCAGACACACTCAGCAGAAGGGCGTGAGGGCTTTGCAGTGTGTGTGATGGGACTGAAACACCATCAGCAGCTTGATTTTTCTGGACCAGAATTCTACTTAGGAAAGGCTTGACAAGCCAGGAGTTGGGACGCTGGTGTGTGCTCCCTGCCACCCCCCAGGCTCCCTCCCCGAGCCATTTGGTCTCTCATCATGCACTAATCCATTGGTGACTTCAGCTGTAATTGGCTGCAGTCTGGCATCAATAAACCGAAACATTTATTGCACAGTTTAAATCTAATACAGATTACAGCAACCCAGCTAGTTCTTAATGCCTGAGCCAGGAAGCAGCTCTGTGAACTCCTGCTTCATGGGCTGGAGGCTTTTCCCCACCACTGAAGCTCCATCCCAGCCTTTGGTCCTGACCTGCTGCCCCCATCTCCTCCACCGCCCATGCAATGTCCTCCCCCCGTTCGCAACATCGGTTCTGGCCCCTCCATCCGTATCCTGTGCTCCGGGACGGCCAAGCCTCCCTCCCCATCCCCAGTCAGTCGGGGTCCATCTGTGGAAGGAGGGAGATTTCCTTAATACCTGTGACACGCAAACCCTGCCGCGGAGCGGCGGGTTAAAGGTTGGCCCTTATCTCAGGATCTGCAGTGAAATTACCGAGTTGCTCACAACGTCTGCACCAGAGTCAGGAAATCTGATTTGCAATAATATAATGTTCCTTTAAGTAACATTTTCTTAAAAGACATTACTGAAGTTTAAAGGAGGGCCCAGGGGCCAGGGGAGCTTTAATTTTAGATTTTGTAATTATTTTCCTGACTACTGTTTTTTAACCCTTGCGAGGCTGAAACCCAACTCCAGGCGGCTGCTGGAGGGTCGCGGTCCCCACAGCAGGGCTGGGGCAGCACGGGCTGGCATCCTCACACGGGCCTTGCAGTTCTCTCCTCTTTCTGCCCTGACATTTGGTTAAAGGCAGCCCGCCTGGGAAGATCTGCGCAGTTTTCCCCAGCATCTCAGATCTGGGTCCCTCTCCACTCTGTATTTTTAAAAAAGCAGTGAGGTAAATCATGTGTGCAGCGTAAGTGCAGCCGCCTTTTAATGAAGCCAGTGAGACACAAATGGCAAATGCCTCATTTTCTACTGATTTAAATAATGCATTGGAGAGGCACTTCACTGGCATTTCAAAAAAAAAAAAAAAAAAAAAGAAGAAAAATAATTAAAAGAAGGGGTAAAAAAAGTGCTTGTCAGCCTCTGCCAGTGGCAGTGACCCTGCAGAGCCCACCCCACTCCGAGCAGCACGTGTGGGGAGCGGGGGCAGCGCTGCCGGGGGGCTGCGGGCTGGGGAAGGCACGCACAGCCCTGGGATGGATGGTGGCCAGGAGGAAAATGAATGGAGAACTATTGGGTTTCTCATGGACACCCACTTACTCTGCCACCGCTCCAGCACTTTCAGAGCTCCCCGGAGCTGATTAGACTCTCCATTACTGTCTGCCGAGCACTCGCATGCCAGGAATCGCTTAACAGGGACCGGCTGGAGAGCCTCTGCGGAGGGAAGGGGGGTGCCTTCGGTCCTCCCCCTCCACCCCCCTGGCATGGTATTACTATCAGAAATATCAGACGTTTCGACTCAAATTAAAGTCAGGTTAAATATCTCAAATGCAAAAATTCCACATGGTTCCAGATGGAAAGTGGTTCCTCAACTTCATACCGAACAAAATAAATAAGAAACCTTTCAGACCTGGGCCTGCCCCTCCGCCGGGGAGAGCCGGGGAGCCCCCGCCGAATTTGAGAACTTTGAAGTCGTAATTTGGCTGGACTAATGCAAAGCATGACACACTCTATTGGGGTATAAACAGCGTATTCGTGAAATGCACAGTGGTAAATACATTGTCATGATAGTAACCAAAGCAGAAACATGTGTGTGCGCACACACCCCAACACAGAGCCACACGGTGCACGGGGGCGACGGCAAGGCAGGAGCCCTGGAAATGCCAACAGCCCCGCACATCCCTGGCGATGCTGCCAGGCTGCCCGCAGCGCAGGCACCGTCCACACCCCGGCCAGCAACGTGCGAGCAATTAAATCGGGCAGCACAATAGGAGGAGAAGAGCTTTGGCCACAGAGAGGATGAGTTGATTTAAGCTGGGTGGCTTTGCACGTTCTTTTTTCTCTGCCCAGACACATATTTAATGCCATGAGGCTCAACATCTGGACGAGGTTCTGGTGGCACCACAGGGATGTTGCCACCGCCGATCGCTTGGCCAGCCGATCTGTCCCACGCAGCTCTGGAGCAGGTGGATTTTGCCAGGATGCATCCAGGACACTCAGCGAGCTGGTGGCCATGCTGTGACAAACAGGGGCGCTGTCCGTTCCCCCTGTTTCTCCACCCATGGTGTGAGGCGGCTCCCATGGCATTTACATAGTTGCCAGACCCGAGCTCTAAAAGGAAGGAGAGAACTTTGCCCACGGCGGTGCCGAACCCAAATCTGCGGCTTTACACAGCCCGGGTTGTGCCAGACCCCACGAAACTGGATATGCCCTTATCTCCCGCAGCCTCTCACCCCTCCGTGTATCAAGCCCGAGCCCCAAAGTCCAGATATAGTTCCAAACCAGATACATTTGCAGAGTTGGGGATTTGCCCTGCCCTGCTGCTATGAGAGCAGGAGTCCCACAGCCATCATGGCCATCCAGCTCATCATCTTCACACGAAGGTTGAGCATCCCCCTGTTCGGGGTCCTCAGCCACTTCTCAGCCAACCACCCCTCTGCAGCGGAAGAAACGCCAACACGACCCTGGTATTTCCTTTCTGGAACTCACACCCTGCTCCCTTTTTTGTCTCTGCTCTCTCGTGCTGCTCCCCACTTTCCAGGGTGTTTCTAACCTTGCCCTTTGGTTGCCCCTTGGTCTTCACCTCTGCATTTAAACCTTGCTGGAGCTGAGCCATCCCCGCGCTCTGCTGTTGTTTGGGTTGGTGGTACTGACTTTTCTCTCTTGCCCTTCTGCTTTGATTTAGTGTCTGCCTATCTCTCCTCAGGTTAATCAGAGGATTAACTGCAGCTCTCCCTCCCTTTCTCCTAAATCCTTATCCTTCATCACGAAGTTAGGAAACAAAACAGACCAGGTACTTTTCCGTGGAGGCAGCCAAACTATTTGCTTTCCTATCAGCCAGCCTCTCCCACACCTTTCTCTGGGCCTTTCTGACCCCTGGGACACCCACTTATCTGCAAACGCCTCTGCCTCCCTGTCTGCCCCCCTGCCCTGCCCAGCCCTGCCTGCCCCTCCTGGGGACATCAGCAGGGATGCCCCAGGGCATGAAAAAATCAGAACAGGACCCACATTTCCCAGATCTCACCTGGGTCCCACCTCATCTTGACCTGCCTGTCACCCTGCACCGCCTGCCCGTGCCCTGCCTGCACTGCCTCTTCCTCTCGGAGCTGCTTGTGGATTCCCTGTCCCTGAGATCATCCTGGGGAGCGATTGCACAGCAGCTGACATCCCCCTCCCACGGACACACTCATCCTCTGCTCCCAAAGCACCAGCGCTGTGCTGTCAACCCTTCGTTCCTACCCACTGGTGTCCCTCAGTCCTCAGAGCAACTCATCCCCCACTTAATATCACCCCACTCCGGGTTTGAGTTGTTCAGCTCTGCCCCATGAATGACCCCGAGATACCCAATATCTCGGGCCGGCGGGATGCCGTCAGAGCCATCCATCCTCCCAACTCAAGAGAGGGAAGGGAGCAGCTGATAGCTGTGATGCACCTTAAGTTTTAAGACCCTTCATATTTTCTGCTTTAATCAGCAGCTTCCAGTGCTGACTGAAGTCAAGATAAACTCTGTCAGCCCTTCGGCAGGTGGGCAACCGAACTGAGATTCTTTGAAATAATAAATGGAGCCGCTGTAGAAAGGTGTCTGGATCCCAGGAAATACCATTTCCTTGGCCAGCAGTACTAAATGGAGGGGCAAAGGCTTCTGGCTCAGCTCTGCCTCAACACGCGCTCGGTATCTGAAGAGCTCTGGTCCTGAGTGCCGGGCGCTGGCAGCCTCTGCAGAGCTTGGTAGCGTCGTGGCAGGGTGGGTGCAGCCTCCGGACTGGAGAGGAGGGAAGGGCCACGCAAGAACTCCACTTACAGAGCACTGCCTGGCAAGCCCCCGCGCTCCCGACACGGCCGCGGGACCCTTCGCCGCGGTTCTCCCGGCAGCCTCCCCCTCCTGCTCCCGGCCAGGCACCTCTTGTGCAGCTCAGAAGATGACAGTGATGCTTCAACAGCCTCAGCCGCTTTTACCTTCTCATCAGGGCAGCCGGGTCTCTTCCCTGATGGCTTTGCTGACCCTCTGTGACTGTTCACTCGGTCCTGCTTAGGTTTTGGCTAAGCCAGCTCATGCTAAGGCCTGGTGTAGGCTGGGAGCACCGCGCAGGCAGGGCAGGCGGCCAGAAAGAGCTAAAGGGCCGCGATGCAGCCACGATCACCGGCAGATTGCTGCCTCCTGCAGTCATTATCTTTTTTTCTGGCAGTTTCCTCAGAATCCACTAACCTATGGAGAGGATATAGACCAAACCTCCAAGCTGGAGGGTGTAAAACATCAGCTCACTCAGAAAGCTCTTGAAGAAGATCCAACAGCAGCGGGACTGCTGAGGCTTTCGTGCTTCCCAGTGTGGCACAGGGGACTCCCACACCTTGACCGAGGAGGAAGGATGAGCACTTACCCTCGGCGGCGTAACTAATCCATTCCTTTTGCTCATGGGTACACGATATTAAGAGTTAACATTATGAAAGCTCATGACTTGAATGGTGAAGAGACGAATTCACATGATAGATGAGTCTGGGCAAAGGGGATTGAGCCCCTGTCTGTCGTGTTTGTTTATTGTATTTCTCAGTGAGCCCATGAAATAAAGTTTAAATCACAGAGTACATTGTCCTGTAAATTTGAGAGATCTGAATGGATTGACACCCTTCCCATCTCATCCCAGCTTTGTGGTTCTTCAAAACCTTAAAGGCGCCAGTTCCTCCTGTCTGGGCTTTACCAGCTTTCCTGCTCACCACGCAGACAAAGAGGGGTCGACAGCAGCAAACTCTCTTCAGAGGGAGAAGATCACCCCAAGAAACCTCCTTAGGAAGTCAGGGTGCCGCTGTGCTGGGTACTGAAAATCCAGGGAGATCCAGATAACCTGCACCCAGACAACTGGTCAACTGGTCAGAAGTGGGAGTGGGAGGAACGGACCGAGGCTGCCGTGTCCCACCGAGCCCAGGGAGCAGCGGTCCAGCTGGGGTGCCAGGGGAGACACGGGTTAACCCCGCGCCCGGCGCTGCCCCCACAGAGGGAACCTGTGGGTGCCAAGCACGGCGCTGGGATCGCTCAGCAGGTCCCGGGGTCTGCGTGTGGTGGGAGCTGACGGTGACTGACGTTTAGGCCACCTGCCAGCATTGCATCAGCACCTGGAAAATGTGCTGCCTCTGGATTTATTTGGGTTTTTTGGAAGACGCTCGTCTACCTGCTTGTGATGGGGCAACCTGAAAGCCCCCTCCCGTTGCACGGAGCCAGCCATGGTGTCCGAGCTGTGGAGCAGGGTGGGTGAGGGGGGAGAGCCAAGCCGAGCTGAGCCAAGCCGGGCCGAGGAGAGGGGTCGTCATGTGAAAAAGTGATTCAGCTATGACCCAACTTTTCAGCTCAACCACTCCTGCCAAAGCAGTGTTTCCAAAGCTGCAGCTCCCTGATAAAACCTAATACCATTGCCCATAAATTGTATTAAATAAACAGCAGCTGCAGATCAAGGTATATTCATCAAGGGCTTCCTCTTTTTTTTTTTATGAATGGCTGAAGACTCAGAGATGCTGTTTGCCAATAGTCTGTCAACGGAGCCTGCATTTAAAATCAATTTGGTAATTACAACTCCAACTCGGAGCCACAAATCAAAAAGGAAACTTCAGCCCTTCAGGATGTTTTAGACCATTAGGGAGCTGGTAATTATGCACCCCGGCCGGGCATTAATTTAAGGCCCCGGTGGAAAAGCGATGGTGTGAATTTGAGACAGGAAACTGACTGCGAGGAATTTCAAAGGTTGGGAGGCGTGCTGTCAGTCTGTTTACAGCCACCTAACCTAACATGGTTAAAATCTGCTAGGAAACACTTGCTGAACTCGGGATTGCCGTTGTGTTGGTTTATTTTTCCTTGTGAAAGCGGCCGCTTTTCTGTCGGCGAGGAATAAATGAGGAAAATATATATAACCTCTGTTTACATAGGATCTACAGTGTTTGTACTGTGCTACTCCAGGTCACTTGGATTCTGGTGTGATGAACGGTGTGTATGTGTATAGAGCCGGAGATATATATACGGACAGACAGGAGGGTTTGACAGAACTAACCCAGGGAGCGTATCTTTAATTCCACTAGCAGCAAGTGAGTTTGACTGCAAAACACGGGTGCACCCCCTCCCCTTTAACACGTAAGGAGAAGACCTGGAGGCTTAGCAGCCTTTCCCAACCACAAGCCTGGTTTTTTGGCAGCATCCTTTGGTTCATGGAGCGTGTGTCGTGTCCCCGGCGACTCCCGCTTCCGAGGAGGAGGTCAGCCAGGCTGTACCTGGCCAAATACCCAGTGATACAACGTGGGGAGCAAGAGGCTCCCCCCTCAACCTCTCCAGCCAACCTCAGCCCTGTAGCATCAGGTCTTGCTGTTGCTGAAAAACTGGATAATGTTCAGTAGCTGCAAATGTTATTAATGGTCATAAAATGATCCGGTTCTTCAGAATATCCTGTTACGCTGGTTGTCTCAGAGATCTCCTGCAGGCTGGTCCCACAGCCCCATTTGTCTGGGCTCTCCGAAGTATCACGTCTCCGTCAGGAGAGCTGCAAAGATAGTTATGCCCCAGGGACCAGCAGAAGGATAAGGCTGGATTTTGGATAATGGGGAAGGAGAAGCTCCTGGCCCTCCCTGCCCAGCCTGGTCTGCCTGTTCCCAGCCCAGGTGGGGCTGCAGATGCTCCATCCCATTTAACAAAATGTTTACCACCGAACTGGTGCTCTCCTGTGACCAGGGCACTGAACAAGGGGCCCCCGCGCCCTGTGCAGGCATCGGGGAAGGTTCAGAAAATCAGACAATTGATGGGCATCGCAGAAGGTCAGAATCACTCTTCATCCCTGCTCCTCCTTGGCAGACAGGGCATTTTCCCTCCGCATAGATGGTGCAAAAGTGCAACCGGCTGTGACCACAGCAACGGCCTGGCTCTGGAAAAAAACAGAGCAATTGGATGAACAACAAAAAAAAAAAAGTGGGAATTTCTCATTCAGGACTTAAGTCCTTTCATTTTAACTCCCTAAGGACAATGATGGCTAATGGCTTTGTAATTCAGAGCTTTGGGGTATCCTCGTGTCTCCCCTCGGCAGCTCCGCCAGCCTCCGAGGGGGACGCGGGCAGGCAGCTGGGCTGCCGGCCCCGGCACGAAAGCCTCATCCTGTAAATAATGAAGTAATGAAGTAAGGATGTGTCTCATAGCAGTCCATTAAATGGATGTGTCCAGGCTGCCGGAGGAGCTTTGATGACTCGGGCGCTCGGCAGACGGAGCCACAATGAACAGGCTGATTAAATAGAACCCGAGCGGCGGAGAGCGGAGCGGTGCGACGTGCCGCGAGGGGCTCGGGCAGGGCGAAGCTGGCACGCGAACCTTGGTCGAGGTTGGGTGCAGGGGTCAGGAGGTGGGAGGTGACGGCTTTAGGTGCAGTATTTACAGCACGTGTCATCCTGCGGAGCTGAGCTTCTGCGATGAGGTGCAACCCAGTGCCAGGGAAGTAGGGTAGCCGTGGGGTTGGCCGCTTATGGTCATGGAGGTAAACCAGTGTCCCCGAAAGCAACCCGAGGGATGGCAGGGAAGGAGGGATCCCCAACACAAGGATGCAGTTCCGGGGCTCAGAGCCCCTAGGTGTGAAGGAGGAGATGAGGTTTGCAGGTTTTCCTGTGATGGGAAGCATATTCCCCGTTACCCAGCCTGTTTTCCCTTTCCTGGGCATCACCCCACCCTTGCAGAGTGCCCCTGCTCCCCGCCTGGTGCTCGCACCCTCCGTGCTGCACAGGCCATCCTTTCATCTCCCCTTCCCTCACAGCTGTGGCTTGCCAAGCCAGGCAGATTTAGCTCTTTAAATCTTTCCTCGTGAGTCAGTCCATTGTGGCATGATGGATAAATGCTCCCCGTTACCTTCTTAGGGTGAAGCAGGGTCACCCTGGTGAGGACCAACCCTGGGGACAGGCATGGGGGGTGTGCAGGGGGCCAGGGCCGGGGCTGGGCAGGTCCCTGGGCAGCAGCATCGCTGCGAGCTTCCAGCCGACCCCGCACACTCCCGGCCCCGCTGGCCTCGCGCAGGGACAGGCAGCTGCCGCCACCCCGCCCCGAGCAAAAGCGCTGCCACAGGGTCCCTTCAGTTAAATGTCACTTTGGAAAATACCACGCACCTCGCAGAGGACAGAGCTATTTTCTATCACTGACATGTCAACGCTTGGCATTTCCTGTGATTTTCCCCACGTCCCCCCCAGACAAAACCCAAACTACATATAAATATATATTGGAAATGGAGACATCGTCTTTATTACAAGCCTTGTGCTGAATGGCAATTTCTGCATTTGCTTTAAATACATCCATTTAAAGTGACAGGCGGAAAGCTGGCTGAGCTGACATCAAGGAGGCAGCAAGGGAAAGGGGGGTGTGTGTGTGTGTTAAAATTTTGCTCTCTCTCCTCTTTCTGTCTGTCCTTGACCCTCTGCATTAGAGGGCAGCGAGGTGTCTGTGGGTCTGGAGGAGAGGGCTGGGGAGGGACAGGGCATGGGAGGAACGCTGGGGGTGCAGGGGATGGGGATCCAGGAGATGGAGGGGATGGGGATGGAGGGATGGGGACTGTCTCACATTTCTCCAGTGCCAGGCTGAGCTGCCTGGGGGAAGGGTGGGGAGGGTATGCAGTGGGGGTGGGGGACAAGAGAGGAGAAAGATATTAAAATGTTCAATCTGAAGTTACTGACATACCATCAGGCTTATGGACCGCGTGCAGAACAAAGGTTTGCATTTGCAAATCAATAAAAATAAACGTGGAGCGAAGACGCAGGAATATTTTAACATAAATCTACATAAACCCTCACCCTGGAAATGCTGGCGAATGTGCTGTCTGCTGGCTGGACCCGTTGCCCGACGACAGCAAGCTGGTGGCGAGGCCCAAGGTGGGTGATGTCCCTGCAGACCCCCCCAGGCTTGGAAGGGGTGTGAGGATGGGGGGGACAGTGCCAAATGTGGTGCCATAAATGGGAGCAAAGACCTGGGGAAAACACTCTGTTCTCTTCCAGAGGCACTGCCAAGCTGGGCATCTTCCTCCTCAGCGGGCTCTGCACGTACTGCTGCTCTCTGAACACCTGCGAGGGATGTTACTCCAGAAATGGGGTTTCTCTTTGTTGGGAAAGTCCAACATTTCACGTTTTCTTGGGTTTTGTGTTTTTTTTTTTTTTTTAATCCCACATTAGGATGAAAAAAACTTGAAATAATTTGGTAAATAAAAAGCTCATGAAAGGTTTCTGTTCCTCACCTTGGAAAGGGTGAGACACTGGCAGAGAAAGTCAGGAAAGTTGAAGTGACATCTTCTATTTCCCCTCTAAAGAGATTCAAAAATTTTCTGCTACCATGCCAGCTATCAGCATGCTCCTGAGAAACATTCCTGTTTCAGGCACCATACTTTCTGCCAAACATCAACTCAATTGACAACATCATCTGAACACCAGTCTGTTGTCACCCGCATTTCACAGCTGGGGAAACTGAGGCACAGCAGCACCGCCTCCTCCTGCTGCGACTGGTCCCATCCCTGGAGTTGGGGGGTGCAGGGGGGCACTGAGGACCATCAGAGATGTTGGTACCTACACTGGGGGAGAAGGGATGGCCTGGAGCCCCCACCCTCCCAGGACACTTAGGGATGCGGTAACGCTCCCTCACTGCTGTACCTCCCGTGCTCCCAGCTAATTAATCACTGATTCCCTCCCTCTTCTTCCACCTTAATTGGGACAAAGACATCTGGCAGAGATTTGCTCAAGCATGGCCCCGGTCTTTAACTTTCAGCTTATTAGGGGATTTAATAGCAAAACTGCCCCGAGACAGGCATCCTCCAACGGACAGGCAGCAGGAGCTAAGGTGCCCCTCCAGGTGGGAGCTTCGCCGGGTCTCTCTGGACACCCCACATCGTCCAGCCCTGGGGTGGAGGCACAGGGAGACTCAGGCTGTGCCGCCTCAGTGGGAGGTTTGCATCGGGGGGGGGGGGCACCTTCCCGCACCCCGCGGCGCTGGGACACCCCCTCTCACCGTGGCCCCAGCAAGGGAGACACAAACTCCCTGGAAAAAGCACTAAGCGAGAACATCGAACCTTTTAATCAGGCCGCTAGCTCGCTGGTCATCCGCTTCTTTCACTAGAAATGACCCAAAAGGGAATTGAAACATTTTGTTTCATTTTGAGCGAAGCATTTTGTTTGATGTGAAGAGAACGTGGGGTTGGGGAGGGGGAGAGGGAGAGCGGGTCATTTCAGCAGCCAGGAAACAGTTCATTTCAGCTCAAATAAAACTTAATTCTGTTGTTGTTGTTGTTGCAGCGTTTGCTGTCCGGGGGCCCGGGGAGGCAGCGGGAGAGCCGGCGTGGCGGGCAATGCCCGGCTGAAGCAGCCCAGGAGGAGGTGAGGACGTGAATGCCGTGGCCAGGTCGCCCTGAGCCGGGATAGATGCACAGCTCTTCTTCCAGCTGACACCTACCCTCAGCGCTGGGGGGTCTCCCAGGCTCGGTGGGACGTGTCCTTTGGTGAAAGAAGGACCCAAACAGGATCCTCCAGTGCCGGGTCAAGCATCTTTACCACCAGCAGCGCCGCGCGTGTCCCTGGGGCTCTTCTGCCAGGCTGAAGTTGTGTTTGGCAAACTCACAAATAGTTTCGGGATGGCCAAAGCCACACTTCCCAGCGAGTTCAGCAACTCTCCCTCTTCCGGGAGGTGCCCTGCATCGCGAGTCCTCTGTGCCTACTTCTCTGTGTCCTCAAAGCAGGGCGGCGTCGGGGGCTGCGTGGCTGCGGCCGCAGCCGTCCCAACCCCGGACCCACCTGGCTCAGGGCCGGGCGTCTGTGACTAATTGGTAGCAAAGCACTTATCAGACAAACTTTAGCCTCTTTTCTGGTTCATGAATTGCTCATGAGCTATTTGTGAATTTTTTTTTACTTTAATTGTTATCCTAAATTATTCATCAAATAATTTCAATAACTAGTTCTCGGGCCAGATTACATTTTAAATGAGCTGTTTCCGTGCGTGCTGCTGCCAGAGAACTTGCTGTCGAGCAGCCACAGAAAGCAAATGCAAAAAGGGACACGAAACATGGGGAAACAAACTGCAGGAAACATGAATGGGACTTTTCACCCCATCCTGCTCGGTGTTTAAGCAACGCTCAGCCTGCAAGCAGCATGGGGCTGACCTGCCCAGCACCTCTCAGGAGCTGCTCATGTCGGAGCCACGGCTGCGGCGACGGCGGCTGATAAACACGAGCATTTCCCTCCCCAGGTCACCAAGAGAGTCAGTGAACCAATGATCCACGCCAGAGCCGCTGGCTCCCGCGGCCCAACTGCACCTTCCTCCGAGTGCTGGCATTCCCAGACAGAAAGGAAAACTGCCTCGCCCTCCGAAAGCTCCTCCTGGACACGAGCACAACCCCCTGACCCCCCCAAGCCACCCCTGGTCCCACGCTGCCCCGTGCCAGGGCCGTGAGCTGGAGGAGATGGGGGCGCCCGGCCACAGGGTTCGGCTCAAACCACTTCTGAGCCAAGCAGCCAGGAGAGGCTTTACACAGAGAGCAATTAAAGAGCCAAGCGGAGGTTTTCCCAGCCCAGCCCAAATCCACCGGCCACGTCCCCACCGAGGGAGCGGCGTTCCCGCACGCCGAGCTGGCGCAGTTTGTTCACAGCGAGTAGCTGAACCGTTTGCCGCTGCAGACGGGAACTGCCAGCCCACGGCGCAGCGCCGCGGTGTCACCTTCCCCTGCCCTAACCCCGAAATCCCCAGCAGAGCGAACGGAGGAGTGGAGATAACGCTGAGGCTTGGGCTGTCCTTCAGCTGCAAGGCTGGAAGCATCGAGGATGGGGCTGGGGCTGCGCTTTCCCGCGTGCCATGTTACTGAGCAATCAGATGCACTCAAATAATCAGCTGATGTTTATTTTTCCTGCTTGCTTGACTGGGTTTAAGGATCATGTCCTGCCCCAGGGCCACTGCCCAGCGCTGCGCAATCACAGAAGAAAAAAACCCCACACATTGCTGTCTCTCAACTTGTCACCCTTTTTCTGACCAACCTCAGAGAGTCCTTGGGGCAAGGCTGTGCCTGGCTACAGCGGGGAAGGCACAGGGATGGGGTCAACCATCACCTTGGTGTTGCAGGGCCCGAACACACCTCTGCTGCTGCAGCCTCAGCCAGACCACCTCTCTCCACTGACATCCCAGTACATCCCAGTTCAACTGGCTCAGGTAAGCTTCAAGGGCTCACTTTGCACATTGAACGATAGTTACCTCTTCTGGTTTAAAAAACAGGAAAAAAAATCTCTCCTGGTTTAGAAACCTCTGCTCCAAGAGGCAGAGGCTGTACTCGACTTGGAGGGAGAGCATCCCTCTGCCCTCCCAAGGCTGAGCGGGGTGCCTGGAGCTGCAGCCCTGACACATCCCAAACCCACCCAAGCACCCAGGCACACGCTTAAGCATGGGCGAGCATGGCCATAGCGAAGACAAGGTGGGAATCGGGGAGGAGGAGGCCAAGAACTGACCCTGTCTGCTCCTGAGATAATATATCTCTGAAAGCCAGCTCAGGTTTCCTGGCTTCAGCACTGCTATTGAAAATTTATGGTTTGAGAAAGTTCTTGGAGCCCAAATCCCTCGACCTATCACCTTTTCAACCTTGTGTTTATCGGGACATGAGTTCCTCTTCCTCCCGCCCTTTGTTTTTGACTCTTGGAGCCCCAGAGGCTCAGTCCTGGTGCTGCCCAAGCTGATGCTTATGGTCAAACCATCTGAAGCTGCGATAAATCCTCCCAGTCCTCTCCTTGCCCCCACTCCTCCCTTTTTGCCCCCATTCTCCTTTTCCTGGGGTGGAGAGTTGTGGTGTTGTTTTCTCTCTGCCAGCTCCACACATTCCCTGCTGCTTTCCTGCCCTTGGTTTCACTCCCTTCATCTTGGCAAAACGGGCATCAAACGCCGCAAGTTGCCACGGCGACTGGAAAATTGCGATGACCGCAGGGATGGGCGCTGGACCCGTGCTCCGCAGCGCTGGGCTGGAAAGCTCATCACCAATCAATCCCCAAGACCTTCCCGGGCTGTCAGCATTTGTACCGAGGCAGCGCATGGCCAAGGAGAAAAAACTCAGGCAGGGCATCCCCCGCGGGACCTTGCTGTAGGAGAGGGGTTTCTTTCTTGTCACTGGAAAAAAAAAAAAAAAAAGTATACGTGGGTTTATTTTCAAATAGTTTCCCTGTCTCACAGATTTTTGGTCACCTGTGGAGTAAAAGACAATTTAGTGGTATCAGCAGGGAACCTTCCAGGCTTGTATTAGCAGGAAACAGAGGAGGGCAGCAAGGTCCCTGCCGGGAGAGGAGGTTTCTGGGCTTGGATGAGGATTTCAGGGAAAGTCCAGCCCCGCGCAAGAGGGGACGGCAGGAGCCCAGGTGAGGGGGCGGAAGACACTCAAGTGCCAGGGATTTGTGAAGAAGGCTTATAAAATTGCTGGAAGTAATGAAAGAAGAGAAGAATGACCAGGAGAACAGAGCAGTTTATTCCAGGAGGAGCTAGATGGCTGCAGAGGAAAGAGAGGAGGAAATATGAGAGAGTTCAATAAAACTGTGGACAATTGAGACGAGGTGAATAAGAAACAACTATTCCCATTTTCTCAGAACACAAAACCCCCAGGACATCCAATAAAGTTACACAGCAGCAGATTTAAAACAAATCAAAGGAAGTCTTTTATCATCCGGAGCCCAGATGCGCCGCGGAGCGCCCTGCCGCAGGATGCTGCCGAGGACAAAGCTGCCACCCGGGCAGGCAGAGCCCGGGGACGGAGGCGTGCGAAGGGCTCTTCCAAACGACACCCGCATCAAATTCCGGCTTGGGAAATCCCCGGGTTGGGCCACTGCCAGAAGCCGAAGGGTGCGCAGGGGAGATGGGTGGCTGTGCATGCCCGATTTCTGATGTGGCTCCCTTGGCAAACGTCACTGGCTGCTGCTGGAGAGGAGACAGCGTCGGCCGGGCTGCGTGGTGACCTCTGGGTCCCGCCTGGCCGTGAGGGTGTTCAGAGAGGACGAGCTAACACAGCCCCGCCACTGCCCCAGGGCAGCTCAGTGCTTTCAGCACCCTCAGAGCAGATTAAACCATGATCTGTCAGCTCAGCTCCCCTCCTGCACCTTCTCTCACACTGGGCTTCCTACGGCACAGAAAAAAAATGGTGGATAACCAAAAAAAAGAGAAAAAACCAGACCAACTCCAGCCCCCAAAATGCTGCCAGCTTTGTCAAACCTACGGAGAGCCGGACAAGGCATGAGACAGGCTGGCTCAGCAACTGCCTGGCCGGGACTGAGCGCACAAACCCCGGGACACCTCCCCGATGCTCAGCTGGGGATGATGAGGTGAACGAGGCAGCCGGGTCAGAGGGTCTGAAGTTTCTCCCTTCACAGAGAAGGAGAAGGCAACAAGGCCCTGGAGGGTGGGTCTGTAAATGGGAAGACACATCTGCCTTGGATATTTATTCTCCAGCTGGTCTCACAACAGCCTTTTGCAGAGGACACACCAGGCAGCTCTCACCAGTTATTAAAATCTGATAAAAATTCCACTCCAGTTAATTCTACCAGCAGAAAGCTCCAGATTGATGCACAAAAGACTGTCCCTCCTGACTCGGCTGTGCCTGCTTATTTATTTATTTACTCCTAACACGCATCTCCGCTGCACAGCAATGAAAATTGGGGTTTGCAAAGCGGAGGAGAGGCTTGTCAGAGGGAAGGAGGCAGCCGGGGATGCAGGGGCAGGGGCTGGGCAGCATCCAGAGTGGCACGGACATGGCCCACCCCTCTGGCCAGGGCTCAGTCTTCCCTCTAGTGACCAGACAACGACCAGTGTGTTGCTCCTGTGGTCGGTCCCAATGGTATTTTCACTCGGGAGGGCAGAGGAGAGTCCTCCGCACCTGCTGCCAACCCCACTGGCTGGTTTCCCACCCCAGCCTGGCCCAAATGCCACCTCGCCCTCGGGCTTCCTGCCCCCATCCACAGCCACGCCGTGGCCACGCTTTCCAGACGGATGCACACAGACAGCCACGCTCGTCTCTGCTTCCCACACAGTTTAATAGCTACTTTGCTGGTGTTTCCTGAGTTTTATATAGCTTTCACAGTCTGTTTTTATGATGCTTGAGTAATTGCTGTTTGCTTATCATGGATCGAATGTCAATGGCTGGGTCACACCCCACGCGCTTTGGCTTGAAAGGAGCCATTTGATATATTCATTTAAAATTTCTTCTTCTTATGCTATTTATTACACCTTTAAGAGTGCAGCTGGAAGACCTGTGGAGGAGGTGGATGGTAGCTCAGTCCGCACCACCAAATGCAGCAAACCCCAGTCCTGCACCCATCTTTCTACAGCCTGGAAACTCCTGGAGCCCCCAGCAACGTTCCCACCCAGGAGGACTTCAAGCCAACCCTGCCGGCGACGGAAAAAACAAAGTTCTTCAGCACAGATAGGACTCGGAGATGAAAAAAAGCCCTTTCCCCACAGCTCTCCCCAGGCGCAGCTCACCCGACACCATCCCGGGCATCACCAGCCACACGGTGGGAGCCAACAATAACTCCGTCGCACAAACCTCAGCCGCCACATTCACACGTCAGCCGGCCGCGCTCGCCCTGTGATTGCTAAAGCAGCATCCAAGCAGAGCCCTTCTTGGGAAGTGGTGAAACGAGAGAGGAGTCCATCAGGGACCAGGTTTAGAAAAAAAAGAGGAAGAAAAGTCATTCTCCAGCCATTCGACTGAGGGAGCAGCTGTCCCTCCGCTCCGGGGAAGCCAGGCACCAGCATCCATTCACTGGCACATCTTGCCAGCTCAAGTCACTCATTTTAGCATTACCCACTGACAAGAACTGTGCAGCACCAGTGAAACAGATTGCTGTCACCATTTCAGAGCTGAAAAAGGGGGAGAGCCATGTGGGGAGCGTGTTGGAAGAGAAAAAGCAATAAAAAAAATCTGCATATAACCAAAAAAAGCCTTCCCCTCAGCCAGGGCTCTGCATATGGGCTGTGGATGCTGGCGTGAGGAGGGGTGCGGGCAGGATGGGGAACAGACGGGTGCTGAGCAGAGGCTCTGGCAGAGGTGATGGGCAGATGGGTGCCTGCACAGAGCCACTCAGCAGGGACACAGCACCAGCCTGGGCGAGCAGGAGCCAAAGCTTTTGTAACTCAGGTCTGCAGGGTGCTGGCTGACCTTGCACCCAGCCAGGGGGACCATATCCCAGTGGGGTCATGGCAGGCAGGGGGCAGGCAGGGGGCAGGCAGGGGGCAGGCAGGGGGCAGGCAGGGGGCAGGCAGGGGCTGCCTTCCACCCATGCCCAGACCAAGGGGAGCACAGGGAAAGCCCCCACCACTGCCTAAACGGCCCTACACACCCCTCACCTGCCCATTTCTGCCTCCCTCGTGGAGAGCCCAGCTGCTGAGAGATCCAGATTCCTACCAGCTGGGAACTTAATTAGGTCAATTAATTAAGAACATTATGCCACCTCCTCATCAGGTCTGCATGAGAAATGTTGGGGGAGAAGTTGGGGCAGGGACCCTGCCCCTCTGCTTGTGTGGGTGCTGTGGGATGCCCCCTGAACCCCCATGCCCAGCAGTGTTTAAGGCAGTACCAAACCCGCTTCAGCAGTGGGTTGGCAGCTGCCTGCTGTAAGGGCTTGGTTTAATCCTGACAAAGCTCAAATCCAAGGTAAGCAGGGACAAGGGGGTTACAGGTGTCACCCAGTTCCATCCTGTCCCCTCTGCAGCCCTTGCAGCAGGTTGTGGGGTGCCCCAGGCCCCAGAGGAGATGCTGCAACAGGCTGTGCACAGCCACAGCAGAGGCTCAGAGGAAGGCGAACAGCTCAAGGCAGGCAGCTTGTCAGAGAAGCTGAAATAACCCTATGGCTGCGCTGCTTGCTCCCAGCTTTAATCAGCACCCGGAGCCCCAGAGAGCAAGACGGGCAGAGGCAGTGTCCTGCCTGGCCCGCGGCTCCAGCGAGGACTCGCACCCTTCGCCGCAGCTGCAGGCTGTGCTCCTTCAACAGCTTTGTGAATACTCCGATGATTGCAAACTGCTGGGGTGCAAACGGGGGCACGGTTGCCCTTTTGTAGTCAGAAGGGCTAAAGTGCAGCAAGAAAAGGGGAAAAAAAGGCAGCTTTTCTTAGGAGGTTACTGGGAGAGGGGACTCTGCCTCCAATGCTGAGGAAGAGAGTGGGGAGGGGGGTGGATGGAGGAGCTGCAAGCCTGCTGCTATGAACTGGGCAGGCGGGACGTGCACCCCAGGCATGTGTATCCCCCAGGGAGTGAGGGCAGGGTGCTGGGGGAGCGGGGGCACGTGTCGCCTCAGTGGGGTGGCTCTAGGGGCACTGGGGACAAGGACCGTGCGATGCCCAGGCAGCGAGGAGCACAGCCCATCCCAAACGCCCCCGGGAGCTTCCAACGCCGGTTCCTTCGTATGTCACATGTCTCCCGAGGGAGATGTTGGAGAGGCAGAGTGTGTCTCCTGCCAAAACTCAGGGAAAAGCTCTGGAGGAGGCTCAGGGAACCTGTCTGCAAGTCATGAAGGGACAAACCTTCGCCAGGCTGCTGCAGGCCGGCGTGTCCCCAGCGAAGGCTCCCTTCCGGGGTCGGGCTCTCGGGCAGATGCCAGCTCTGCTCAGCCCAGTCCCAGGCAGCTCATCCACGCCTTCCTTTTATCTATTTATCACAGGAAAGCAAAGACCAGCACCTCCGCTCAACCCCACACCACCTCTCTTGAACTAGATTTTGTTTACTGCTCGGATTACTTTACTCTTTTTTTCCTCTCTAAAATCTGAGCCATTCATTTGAAATAAAACCTGTGATTTAACATGGGGGAAAAAAAACAACCCTTACGGTACTGCATTTCAAAACATTTTGGTTATTTGAACATTTCTGTCACTTCCAGCGGGGTAAGAACTGCTGGAATTTAACTCACGCTCCCAAACGGTTTTATTTCTCTCCTCACAATGCAGCTGTATTTCTTTGCAAATTTGGTGTCGTGGAAGTAAAACCTGTCAAACTCTACCTAATACTCTGATTCTGAAACTTCTCTGGGGTTGCCTGCAGGGATGGGGTGGGCACCCACCACCTCTGCAGGGAGAGGAGGACCCCAGCTGCACCCTGGGCAGGCAGCAGCATCTCTGCTCCCAGCCTGCTCGGAAAAGGGAGGAATAACCCCAGCCTGCCCCCGCAGCACGGCCGGCAGCCCCAGCACCGAGGGTTTATCCATCTCCTCTGATACCTTCCCTCCGAGGTGCCTTAATGCAAACGGGCATCCAGATTTGGGATTAGGGGAGGGACAGAAAGGTCATCCCGGATCAATGGTGATTAGCTGAAAAGGACCTAAAGAGCCTGTTGTTTGTTCTGCATTAACGATCCGGCCACCGAGCCAAGATTCCCTCAAACCACTTGAGAAACGAAAGGACAAACACACAGCGCTGGAGATTAAAGCCCTGAATCCCCACACCTGTGTGCAAGGCAGCGATGCCGTGGGGGCCAGCGGGCGTCGGGGCTGGGGCCGCCAGTGGCTCTGGCTGTCATTAGGAAAAGAGGGAAGCGCGAGAGAAGGAGGGTTGACTGCAGGAAGGAAAAACGAGAATGAAGTCTAACAAAAATGTGCTGACGGAGGGAAGGCAGAGATGGCAGCAGGGGTGCTGACATTTCCTCTGGAGGAAAACAGAAACACATCACGGAGGTTATTTTAATGTGGTGCGTTAAGGAGCATCTTGAATCCACCTTCCTGAACCCACGTGGTGCCACCACCGGACCTGCCGTAGCACCCAAGGACACGAGAGGGACCAGGTCATGGCTGGGGGGTCCCACCGAGGTGCCCCAGCTTGTTGCCTCGCAAGGCTACAGCGGGCTGCGGGGCTGCATGGCTGGTTTTGGTCTGCTGCTGCTGGCAACAGTTCCCAACCAACAACATTCTTCCTGGAGCTGTATCGACACGAGGTGAAAAATTTGTCCCGAGCACAGGGGGAGGACTTCTTTCCAACGTGTCCTTTTGATTTCAGCTCATCGCCTGGGCTTCACTTGCTTGCATCTTCCCACCTCTCTTTCCAGATTTCCAGTAAAAGCTTAATTTAGATTGAAAATTATATTTTCAGCACGTTAATTAAGTACTAATTGCTGATTAGAAACATATTTACCAAGGTCTAACAACTATGTTAACAAGTGATGTCTTACTACACCCTCATTCCCCGGGATGTAGACCTGCAGAAAGATCGTTCTAATAAGCAATTGGCATTTGGGTAATGTGCAGTTAGCAAGCCACGGAGCCGCTCTCCCAAATGGGAGAAGACAGCTATTTATGTTAATGAGATGCCAGCTGATTATTAGAAACACATTGATACAGGTTTGGGCTGTGGTGTAACTGATACGTATCTACTGTGTTCAGTAGCTGTGAAACCTCAATCAATATGTTTCTCATAATCAGCCTGCATCTCGTGCACATAAATAATATCCTTGATGCAGAGAAGAGCTCCAGTTCCCAGAAGTTAATAAGAAATCCCCACTTCCCACCCCTCGCTCCCCTCCTCACCGCAGATGTAACAGCAGGATGGGGCTTTGCTCCTCGCCCCACCGCTTGTGTCTGGGCTCCAGGGCCCCCATGGAGACCTGGGCCACATCCAGGGTCCTCCAGAGGAGAGCTCTGCACTGCTCAGGTTTCCTGGGCTCAGCGTTTAATGAACCCCTCGCACTGTTACCTTTAGGTCTGCGAGCCAAAGGGGCCTTCGGACCATCTAGCCACAGGATGTCCATCTCTCCTGACTTTCAGTGATGCCCATCAAATGTTTTCCACGGTGCAGAGGGCAGGGATGCACCCAGTACCTCAGTGGTGGAGAAATGGGGAGCTGATGGCTGTGAGGAGGGTTCCCACAGGACGGGGCGACAGCCCAGGCTGGGACACGGCTGAGCCTTGTGGAGATGTAGCAGCATCTCCCTTGGCTGCAGCTTTGCTCCTCTCCTGGCCAGGGTGACAGCACCACCTCTGCCCCAGGCTGCCCTTCCACTGTCCCATGATGCGGGCGATGCTCCTGCTTCACCCCCTCCCTTTAGCAACTTTTCTGTTTTACTCTGTGCTGCGCCTGGTAAGTGGCTGGGGAAAATATCTCTGCTGCACAGACATGTGGATTGGAGAAGGAGACCCCAAGAGATGGAGAGTCTGCCACCTTCCTCCGCCCAGAAGGGAACGTCCTTCACTAATATTCCCACCATGACCTTGTCCAGGCTCAGCCTCTGCTCAGCCCTTCCATTACTCTTTCCCCCGCTAGATAAACAGACTTTTAGTATCCCCTCTAATCTCCCTAAACCCACGCTGATGCACTAATACAGGCTTGCACAACAAAGGCATTTTTGTCAGCCATTTTTGTGGCTCTTTTCTGGACCCTTTCCTTTTTTCAGTGGTTTTTAAAAACAGGCAGCAGAACTGGAGGCAACACACAGGATAGGGCTCACACAAATGTCACATCCAAATGGCCCCCCCAGCAGCCCCCCCGTGCCGCAGCTCCCACTCGGATCCCTCCTCCGGCTCATCCCCGCTGTTCTCCATCGCCTGGTCTCTGTTTCCACCCGAGAGGTTCAACGTGCAATGGAGCAGCGGGTGATAGAAATAGGTGGGGGCTTCCAAAAGGACCCCCACCTCCTCCCCAGCCCCCAGCAGAGCCAGCCAGACCCCCGCGGGTTACATCTGCACAGCCACCTCTGCAACCGAAAGTCTAATCTCATTACAGAATGAAATCAGGTTTGTTTGGCAAGATCTATTTCCATAAAGCTGTGCTGACTGACACTAATTCCTCCTCAATTAAATCCCACATCATTTTTTTCCCCTCGTCTGCCGAGGCCACGTTGCCCCTTTTGCTCTCTGCGAGGATGGAGGATGCAGCGCTCACCCTGGACCCCGTCCCCGGTGCCGCCGGCGATGGGAGGGGGCTCCCCCCACACGCGGGAGCCTCAGCGCTCGTGGGGCTGAGGCCAAGCTGCTCCAAAACATTTATTTTCTAGGAATGCAACAACCCTCGGTGGCTGACAGCGGACCGAAGTGCACCTCGGCAGCCTTGCATGACAGCAAACCATCATCCCACCGCTCCAGGGGAGCGCAAAGATGCTGACTGAGCACTTCTGCCCTCCCCGCACCGCTGCCAGCGCCGCCGCTGCTCTTAGGAATGAGCCTCTACCACTGCCGCCGCACTCCCCCTGCCTAACGCTCTTAACTGCTCCTCAGCGTCCACAGCCCAGCCAGCCGCAGATTTCTCCTTGACACCTTCACCTTCTCTCCACAATTTTCTGAACTTCAGAGTCTCCCATCTATCTCCGTTACTATCAATTCCTCATCTTTTCTCTTGGCTGTTTCCTGTTCCTGGGGTTTTGTGCTCAGTTCCAATCGTCATTAAAAAAAAAAAAAAAAAAAAGGATCTTTGACCAAAATTATTGACTTAAGAAATAGCAGCTTTTTGGCCAATTCATAAAATTTGATGGAAGAATTTCCTGTTTTCATTCTCACTTTTCTGCCTGGTTTTTCCTCCACGGTGATTCTCAGCAGCCTTGAGGACACAGGCCTTTCCAAAGCAACAGATATTTGTCTTCGTTAGCAATATACTTTGTTGAGCCTCACTGAATGCCATTTAGTCACAGCAGCTCAGTCTTTAGGCAGTGCTAACTCCTCTGCCAGAACTGAATTCTCAAACCCAAAAAGAAGTCCAGATGAGAATAACTCTTCCCTGGGCAACCCCCCTGCTCACCGTGACAGGTTTGTGTGCAGAGGCAGGAGTGCTTGCGGGGACGGGGACAGGGGACAAGGGTGCAGCTGCAAGGCCAAGCTGTGAGAGGGCTTCTCCAGAAGTCATTGCTGTTCATCTGCTCAGTGCAATTAGCAAATGAAGACCAGAGGGGGAAACACCAGGCTCAGCTCTGCCCCAGCAGTTTCCCCTCCTTGCTTCCCAGCCACCCTCAACCCCCCCTGCCCAGGCAGCCCCCACGGTGCCCCAGCAAGCGCCGAGGGACGATGCCAAAGGGGCTGGTGTGAGTGTGATAGAATGGACAGACAGAAGAGAAGCAGATGAGGATGAAGTCAGGTAGAAAGAGGAGACAAAAAAGGATTTTGTGGGGAAAAAAAATATAAATCAAAAGGTAGGAGAGCAAAGCAGCAGGGATGACGCAGGGTGCTCAGCCCGCACCTCGTGAATGCCAGAGAGGGGCAGGGAGGGAATTGTTTTATTATTATTTTTTTCTTTCAGCTTTCTTCCTTCCTTTAATCTTTGATCGGGAAACAAGCTGATTTTAATTAAAAAGCTCTCCAATTAATGCTGCCGTGGAGTTTTCATTTCCTGGGCTTCAGTAATTTGCAAGCCCAGGTTATGGAGGCTTTGTGTCCCCTCTTGTTAAATAAATAACAACAAGCAGAATAAATCAGGGAGAAGAGCGGGCGCTGTCTGAGGGGCAGCGCGTGGGGGGGCCGTGCTGGGGGCTGCGGAGGGGTCGCTCTGAGGCCGCAGCTCCACGCAGGAGAGCCGCACGCCTTCGGCGGGCTCGGCAGCTCTCAGGCGAGGCGCAGGTTTCCCAGCGCCTCCCCGGGAACGTGCCCACCATCATTAATTTCCCCCTCCCTGCTCAGGAGAGAGAAGCAGCAGGAATCGTCCAGGCTCCAGCCAGGTTTCAGGGCTCCAGCACTTCCCCGGGGAGTGGCCGTCGGTGCCCTCCTTGCTGACCACCCAGATGGCAAAGCTGTACCCCAATATTTTGGACCGTCATAGGTACAGTGCAGGATGTCGGGGTGCGATGACTCCCAGGAGCGTGGCTGGGTTCTCCTTTTCCCTGGGATGCTCAGAGCCACGGAGGTGGCAGAGGAGCGAGCGCAGGCATCGGCAGAGCGGCTGGCAAGGACGCGGAGCTGCCGAGGAGCCCAGAGGAGTGCAGGACCCCCAAACTCCCCCTCCGCCGGCGCTGATCCCCTGCACACACCGACAGGCACACTCCCTATCTCTCACACACATACACACAGCTGTATGTGTATAAAAGCCCCAGGAAAAAAAAAAAAAAAAAAAAAAAAAGGAAAAAAAAGATTGTGAAAAGCCTTTATTATCCTCAATCCCATCTATTGTTAACGTGATCGTGAGCAGGGAGTGTTTGGAGAATTCATTTGTGATAAATATTTATACCCTGTGTTTTTGGGCTGTTATCTGCAAAGTGTAGCTGTTTGATCTGGTGTAGTGCTTTTTTTAGGTCATTTACATTCCCTTTCGAAGGAGCCCTTGTCCGATAGCAGCTATCACATAATTATGTTTCTTTTGCTTATCCCTAATCCTGTCAAACCACCTACTTATCTCTAATTTCCTGTCCATTACCCTTATTCTTTGAGCTTAGATCTCTAATGCAGGACAGAGATGGCTTCGGAGGCTCTGCGGGGCGCAGGGGCATCTCAGGATTGCCAGCTGCACCCGTGCAATAATCAGCCCTCGCTGCTCAGGGCCTGGACACCCCAGGGCATAGCGGGACCCCGGCGTGGGGGCTGGTGGGGGCTACCGGAGCGGGGCTGACACTTGAAATGGTGCACAGAGGGGTCCTGTGCCATCCTCAGGCCTGGGGGGCTGCAGGGAGGGGTAGGCTGATAGCTGATAGGGGTGGCAGTGCCTGGTGAGGAGCGGGGGGATCCCTTGCTGGGTGATGCTGCTCAAACAGGAGCACAGGTCCCAGGCCAGCGCCTGCCCCGGGCTCAGCACCATGCAGCAAGGCAGCAGGGGCCCCTCTCACCTTGGAGGCAAGAGCTCGCGCTAGTCTCAGAGCCGTCGGAGCCACCAGCACTGATCATGTCCCAGTGTCTCCAAGGCAACCTTGCATTTGGATGAGAGAGGCAGGAGCCAGGGCACGGCGAGGGTGTCACCTCACCCAGCCCAGCCAGCCCCCACTCCCTGCCCAGACCCTCCTGCCAGCGTTTTGGGGGGACCCTTTGCCCTGTGGCCACCGGTTGGCTGCTCTTCAGTGGTGCCTCTGGGTACATCCTGACAAGAGTCTAATAAATATTAAACACTGTCTCCCACAGTGTTGATCGTGTGTCCTTCATCTCCCAGAAAAGGGAGACTGCTTGGAAGCACCCTTCCCATATTTATTGCTGCAGAAAGAGTTTTTCAGATGGCCCAGCACTGTTATCGGGATGCTGTCCTCTCTAAGTGCAGTGAGGCAGAAGTAGTGGGGATGATAAAGTTCAGGCTGCAGAATTCAGATTTCCAAATCACTGCATCTTTGTGCAGAGAGTCAGAAGGTGAGACGTGGTCAGACAAACTCAATGGCTCCCATGGATGCGGCCTGGACTCTCGGCTCTGCTCCATCAGCTACGTATTACTGGGATCAAGGAGCTCCCGCTCTGGCAGCAACTGCTGCTGCCACGTCGTTAGTATTTGGAGCACATCCTCCCCCCACTATGTGCTGGCACACAGGACAGAGCTGTTTGTCTCTCCCATCCTCTTCTGTTTGCCACCTCTTCCCCACACTCTGTGAGCTTGAAGGCACCCGATCCCTCGAAGCACCTGGTCCCACCTGGCAGTCACTTGGTGGGAGACCTCTCAGTACCCACTGGCCACTCCACGTGCTGCCACGGGTGGCTGTGGGGGCCGAAAGGAGAGAGGGAGAGGGGCCAACCCACGCAGCACAGGGCCCTCGGCGGCTCATCCGGACGCAGTTCAGAAGCGAGGCGGTCCGCATCTTTGGATGGCTGCAAGCTGCAGGCGTGTCTCCCTCTGCTCTGCGTGTTCATCTGCTCCTTCCCCCTGAGCATCCACTAACGGCCACACCACGGTGGGACAGAAGGACACGTCCTCCGAGAGAGACCCCGTTCCTCTGGGACAGCAGCGGGACTTGCAGACTGGCTGGGAGTGCTACAGGGGCTGCCTTGAAACATCCAGTTGCTGTTTGTCTTCCTATCAAGGAGAACCAGAAACCCAAATCTGAACACTGGGAACCTGGAACTGTCTGAAATTCAAGGCTGTGGTTTGCATTTCAGTCCCTGAAGCTCAGGGTCACCTCTGGCCCTGAAGGAGGAGGACTTCAGGGCTGGGCGAGTGGAGGATGCCCTGTGGGATGAGCTGTGGGTTCCCAGAACAGATGAGAACATGGGGGGACACCCCACCAGGGCCTGCTGACCCCCGGTTCTGGTGTCAGGTACCCAAACGGTGCTGGCGTTCAGGGCACGGGGGCTCCACCCGCTATGAAAAGTCTCCTTGGCCTGTGCCCCTGTACGATACGACCCCTCTATCTTCTGCCAGTGCAGCTTAATCACACACAGTTCTTTTCTTCAACAAAACCTGTCGACAGAGACTTTCTGGCAGGGGAGCACCAGCTTTGTACCCACCACGGAGGGTGGCAGAGCATCGCTCCCTCAAGCGCAGCCAGGCCGTGGCTCAGAGCCACCTACCATGGGTTTTATACCGGAGCTCTACTCCAAACAACCAGCACGCCGTTGGGGAATCGCTGTCTGCCACGGATGCCTCTGCCTGACTGCAAATAAACGGCTCCGCCGCCAGACAAAAGCGCGCATCACCTCCACCGAAGGAACCGTAGGTGGCATGCAAGGCCGGAGCACGGGACGCCTCTCCCCAGCTGTCAGACGGCCGCCGTCTGCATTTCAATTCTCTTCTGGTTCTCAGCACCAGCAGCGCCCAGGTTTACGGGGGAGCGCTGCTGCCTGCTTGCTGCCTGCTGCCCCTCTCTGCACCCCCGCCGGGGAGGCAGCACCCCCTGGTCGGCAGGACCAGAAATAAAAGGTTTCCTGTGGTTTAGGATCGGGTACGGGAAAGGATTCCCTTAATCTTTTTTTCCCCACGGGGCACGGGCTGTGCTGGGTTTTGCGTGTCTGCTTCAGCTCTCCGGATCCTGCTGCCTCTCCGTCTACCTGGGATGGGAACCGCAGGTCAGGCAGGGGCAGGGGCCTGATCCTGCACCAGTAACTCCGCTGTCCACCACTGCCACGGCCCTGCTCGCCTGCCTGCCGCCGTGGGAAGCTTGCTGTGGGGTACCTGGCGCTGGTGGGGCCAGCGAGAAGCACGAAACTGGGGTATCCCGACCCATGAGACCAGAGGAACAGCAACACCGACGGGGCCGCAGCGTCGGCTCAAGACCGGAGGGTTTCCTTCTGCCCCAAACTGCAGGAGGGCACAGGATGGATTTAACGCAGAGAGCTTCGCCTGGCTCCATCCCCCCCACCCTGTGGAGGGAGGGCAGGGAGGGGCCTCGGCACCACCGCATCGGCCACCGCTCAGTTCGGGTTCGGGAGAGCTCGGGCGCTCCCGCTCCCAGCCTGGTGGTGTTTGTCAGGGCTTTCAAGTCTGACTCACACTGGCTCCCCTTGATGCCGGGCTTCTGACGCACGCACGGTTTGTGGAGAACAGTGGCTCAGTAATTAGCAGAACCGGCTGGCCACAAGTGGAGAGACGATACTGCGCGTCGTTACCAGCCCGAGCCCTCAGCATCTGAAGTGAGAGCTTCGTCTGCAGGACTTTGATTGCTGAAGTGACATTGAAAGACAGCAGATCCCCATGTCCTCCAGCCCAGACATCCCTCCCAAAGGAGGAACTCAGATATGAAAGGCTGCGTTTATCTTTTTATTACAAAAAATGTATACAGGAGCTGGGTACTTGTCCCTGACTTGGCTATTCTCAAAGGAAAAGTTGTGACTTTCCCCTTCCCTGCCTTTGCACATCAGGCGCTGGCAGCACCCAAATCGGCTGTGACGAGACGTGCTGGGGACACGTCTCGTGCTGGGGACAAGCCACAAGCTGAGCTGCAGCCTGCAAAGCAGGGCTGCACAGGGCTCTGCTCAACGTCTATTTTGGGATCACTTAAAAAACAAAAAGCCAGCTCAACTCCATAGCAAAAGCTTGAATGAAAGCAATCTAAGGCAAGATGCAGCAAAGCCATGGCTTTTTTTAATCCTTCCTTGTTTTCATTTCCCTCCTCTTGGGACTGACAGGGATGGGGCACACCTTGTTATTAACAGGGCCGCTGTTCCCATGCGGCTGCCCCAGCTGGAAATCTGATATCCTGCAAGTCTCACACCGCAGCCAGCTCCCAATAAATGCCTGTAAGACACGGGTCACGGTATAGGAACTGACACAGCAAAGCAAAGCAGGGCTCTGTTCAGCCCAGTAAGCAGAACCAAATCTAATCTAAGCGAGAGAGACCGCCGCAAGGGGACCTGCACGGCGAAGAATTTATTTCCTGTGCCCGTCAGGATCGCTAACTTAATACCCCAAACCTCTGCACCTGGATGGTCCCAGCCTGCCTGAAAATGGGCAGACCTGCGCGCTTTTATCCCTCCTAACATCTGCTAAACAACTTCCACAGCCTCTACCCACATGAGCAGCGAGGCTCTCCCATAAAACCGAGGCAGAGCTTGTCCCTAGCACCTGGAGGATGGAGCTGCCTGCCGAGCACTGCCAGGCCCAGAGAGGAAAACAGCAGGAGGAGTTCAAAGGGAGCCCTGAAGAGCTGCAGCGCGGAGCGCAGCCCTGTCTCACAGGGTGAAACACCCTCAGCGCTGCCTTCAGCGTCCTCCCCAGCGCAGGAGTCACCCTCCCGCGTGACCGAGACTTGGCAAGGCTGAAACCGAGCCCTTCCCCTCGCCCTTCCTAAAATCCGCTGCTTCCTGCTCAGGCTTTTTCCCAGCTATTTATAGATCAGGGCTGACAAGGTGCCCCTGCTAAGAGCCTTCCTCCGGGAAGCAGCTGCCTCCGTGCGCGCTTGTCGAAGCGCATCTGCCAGCGGCGCTGCCCATCCCTGCCCGTGCGTGCGAGAGGCAGCACGTCCGCCCCCGGCACCGCCTGCCCCGCGCTCGTCCCAGCCTTTGCACCCTCCGAGACAGAACCCAGCATAAAACTTTTGGCAGAGGCTTGGGCAAGGCAGATGCTGCCAGGCTTTTGGACTTTCAGCGGTGAAACGTTGCTCAAGGTGTCCGACCCTTCGGCACTGTACAAAGCTGGGTGAGAATCAGCCCTGTCTCATGAGAGTCACCCAGCACGTGAGTGCGGCCGCGTCCCTGCCCTCCGCCCAGGTGCCAGTGCGCCGGCCACCCTCGGGAAGGATGCAAACACTGCTCCCCTTTTGGGGATTCTGCTTTGTTCCCCTCTGCTTGGCCCCAGCTTCAGCTTCCCCAGCAGCTCCGTCTGCTGTCCTCTGGCAGAAGCTTCCCAGGAGCCAGCCAAAGTGGATTTCTTAGATTTCTTACCATGAGCAGCAACTCCCCTTGACGCCTTTGCTGCGCCGCTCACCCTGACGCAGCCCTGCCCGCGGCACAGACCCTGTGGCAGGGATGGGACAGGTCATTTGTCCCACCCTGCCTGGACCTGAAGGTGTTTCCCCCTGACCAGGGACTCTTGGAGCATCTCCACAAAGTCAGGCAGGGACCTGCCAGGGATCTCCAGGAGGGATGCAGACCCCTCGGCTCAGGTCCCAGCTGCAGAGGGGAAGGTCTCCATGTGTCAGGGGCTGAATGTTCTCTCCCCATAAGAGGAAAGTATGATGTCTGGATGAAGATGGGGATTAAGAGGGGATTCGCTGCCTGTGCTGTACCTGGTCTGAGTAACAGACACCGTTCCCCAGAGCTGTCAATCTGGTACCTTTCACCAGCACTAAAATTCAATTAGTTAAAACAACAACAACAACTGTGGCTCCAGACAGCTTGTGCCTAACACATTTGATCCCTTTTATTACTCAGCTCTGCTCAAAACCCAGCCAGCAACATCCTAGCTGACTCCCACTAGTTTTCCCATTTTATTCTACCAGGATTAAGTCAACCCTACAGTCTCCAGCTGTTTTGTGGTTGGGCCTGGATACATCTTTATACTCAAGCTACATTATTAAGTGGATTGTGGCCAAATTGACAGAGCTGCTTCAGGGAGGACAAGGCCATTTAGGTCAATGATGGTCCTGCCAGCTGGAGAGACACTCGGGACTCATGATTTGCTAGCAAAGCTCTGGACTGTTGTCTTAGCCTCACTTGATGTCCCAGAGGGGGCTCCTGTGAAAGCCCTGACTAGCAGGAATGCTTGATTTCTTGGCAGAGGGATGTAACAATCTGTCTTGGAGTATTGCAGGAAGATTTCGTGTTCGGTGCGGTTTGTCCATAGCGTCACTTCATCGTCTGATGCATAATCTGCTCTTTGGCCTTCTCCAAATGGAGTCTCCACTGGATGCTGGCAGCGCCCGCTGCCCCTGGCAGCTGGACAGTGGTTAAACCTGAAGCAAGAGCCGGATCCTTTGGCTTGTGTGAGCTCACCCTTTTCGGAGACCAGGCCGTCGTGTCGCAACGCGCGGTGATGCCGTGTGCCGATCCTGGCTCTTCTTTCCCACCAGGCGCGATGACACGTGCTGCGGTGCGGTGCGGTGCGAGGTGACACGATGGGAGGGGATGCAATGGGACGAGACACGATGCCACGCTCGCCCATCAGGCATGCCCACGTGTCCTGCCGCGGTGCTCAGGGAGCTCAGCCCGGGTGGGAGAGCCGGCAGGCTGCCTGGAGCACAGTTTCTCCTGAGCCAAATGGGATGACTCAGGAGGAGAGTTAACTAAACAAACCAGAGCCCAGTTTGCTCCCAGGTTAAAACACCCTTTGTGTTGTTAATGAAGAGCAGCAGAAGGGTCAGGCAAAGAAAGGGATGAAAGCTCCATCCATCAGTTCATTGGAAACGAGACTGTCTGCATGATTTATGAAACTCCCCTGAAGATAGGGGCTTGGTTTGGGGCTCGCCCTTCCTCTCAGAAACGAGCAGCATCTAGATGCAGCGCTGAAGTCAGTGAGCACTAACAGGTCACCATTTGCTGCTGGTATGTGCTGGAGGGTGGGAGAAGGCTCCCAGCCTATGCGCCACCTGGGTGGCAGCAGCTGGTCTCCCCTGGCACCCTGCAGACCTGCCTGCGCTGAAATAACTCCTTGTGATCAACTCCTGGCATGGCAGCTCTTGTTCTGGAGTAAGAGCAGCTTATTTTGAAATGCTAAATTCATGGGTAGAAGTGGATAACACTTAATGTGGGCAGTCCCCCACAGTGTGGAGCAAGAACATCCCCCACTGGGAGTTATCTCCACAACAGCTATTTGTCGTCCGGAGTCATCCTGCAGGAATCTCACGCCCTACCTAAGTGCAGTTCAGCTTCCCTCTGTAGACACGTCCTAAAGTCTTCTGACCTCTTCCAGAGCCGCCGCTCGCCCGGTGGTGCTGGCAGCTGGGTGAGGGCCGCAGTGAAGAGCCCTTCCCGGCAGCGAGGGAGGCTGGTGCGCATTTACCTTTGGAAAGCTGCAAAGCTGCTTCTCCTGCAGTACAATAACACCACTTCCATGTGTGACTCATATTTTTTTCCCCCTGCCTTGGTCTTGTAGTTTTTCTAATTACTGTGAGCTTTGCAACTGTGAACATGTAATGTTCCAGAAATGTGTGTGTGATTCACCTAATGCAGGGAGCGGACTTCCAGCCAAAAGGGACTCGGAGATTTTTCTGGCATCAGCCTGCAACCTGGAGAGCAGCCAGCAAAACTCACCAAGGTCATTTCTTTCTTTCTCTTCTTCCTTGTGCTCCTTTCTTTCCCCCAGCTCCTCCACTCCCTCCCCTTTCCTCCAAACAAGACTCAGGCAGCACCTTGTTTATTACTCATCAGCATTCCCTCCATAAAAGCTCCCCAGAAACGCGTACCGCGCCGCAGCTGCGCTTCTGCCAGCGGCTCCCTCCGGGCCCTCCGCGCGTGGCCCCCCGAGAACACCCCCTGTCCAGGCCACCAGCGCGGCGGGGGCTTCAGCTGGGACACACCAACCTTCCCTGAGAGGTGGTCAGATGTTCCCGTGTCATTTAGGAACTCGGTTTCCAAAGGGATTTTGGCGCAAAGTTCCTTAGAAACTCCTATAAAAGTTGTGTGTGTGTGTCCACTCGTGTGCGTCCCTCCGTCCACACCCCAGCTCTCCCCAACCAGCTGCAGCAGCAGAGGCAGCAAGGGGGGGACAGCAGGGTGGGAGCCTGGCACCCCCCCAGCCCACAGGTTGCCCACCTGGCTCCCGCAGCCGGCCCCGGCGGTGGCCGTGGTGGGAGACGTGAGGGAAGAAGCTCCTGCAGACGCAGCCTGAGGGCTCCTGTTGTGCATGGAAATAATCTGGCATCCCACGAATTTTTATGAAAGCAGCAGCAGCAGCATTTGCGGCTGTTATCAGCTGTAACAGGTTAGCGTTAGACACAACAGCGTCTGCCAAAGGCAAGGGAGGAGGGGGACCAAAACGCATCATTTATCAATGCCTTGTTGCAGCCCAATGGGACGGCAGCATCCCAGAGGAGTGCCACTCCTCGCCTGACATCCCCTCCCAGGAAAGGGCAGGATGCTCCGACCTCTTGCCTGTGTTCATGCAAGTTCTGCTCTGGTGTAAAACTCCCATTCGCACCGTTCCTGCAGCCCCTCGTCCTGCAGCGAGTGACCTGACGGCACAGACCGAGAAGATGAGGAGGTACTGCCTGGCAGAATCCTCACCTCGACCTCCAGCCACCAGAGATGGCACACTCCTCTGTCTCCCTCTTACAAGAGGCTGGAGGGGTAGTGGGTCACCCAGTAGGCCCAATGGCTCTGGAGTATTTTCCCACTAAAGAACAGGCCACCTGCCTGTATCTGCACCGCACGCAGCCATTTTGGAACAGTCACCAGAACTTGGGAGTCCCAGCACACCCCAGCCTGGGAGAAGTTTGCGTGACTCAGAGACACCCACCTGATGGTCTCATCTGGGCTGGGGAGGACGAGCGATGGTGTTGTGGGGGTAGCTGGGATCATTACGTATGATTTCGTGTCTCCTTCTGGCGGCATTATGAGCTTACATCTCCCCTACCAGCCAGCCCTCGCACCGCTCTGTGCCTATCCACCCAGCACTGGCAGCTCTTCCCACCTTCCCATCCCACTCTCCCTCCCCGTGCAAGCCACGAGCACTGAGACTCATCCCCTCCGCTGCGCCAACCCTTTGCCTGCCACAGGACTCTCAGCAGAGGTGTTTTATCTGCAGGAGCTGCTCATCCCAGAGGCGCTTGGACACAAAGCCATTTGGGAAGAGCTAGGGGCAGCTCTCCCCCGGCATGGGAACAGCCCAGATTCCCTACAACCTGCAAATGTGTCCCTCAGCAGCAACCAGAATTACCCTGGGGGTCCCAGAGAGCAGACATGAGGGGCTTTCAGCTGCTTTTTTCATCCAGCCAGTAGCTGGGAGAAGTGGGGTTCAGCTCTTCAGCAGAGGAGGGCACACACAGGTCTGAGGGCAGCGCCAGTACGACCTTGCCTGCAGTGTCTGGAGAGTTTCATTCTGGGCAGGAAAAACCTTTCAGGCCCCAGATGTTGGCTCTCGCTATTCCTGCCTTCTCCCTCGCCTCGCCAGGATGTTGAGAAGCAGGATGGGACACACCAAAGATCACGGAAGGTGGGACACCGCCATGAAGTTACAGCGGGTTTCGGAGTTGGGTAGGATGCTCTTCCATCACCTATCACCGTACCCTGGTCGAGGCTGAGGGGAGGATTACAGCCCCCAGACCTTCCCGCCCAAAGCAGCTGGGCAGAACCATTTCCCCCTGTGTCCTGCAGTGTCAAGGCGGCAGTTTTACAGGAAAATCCCTGCGTTTTGCAACACGTGCATTTTCTGCCAAGCAGTGCGTGTCAGTGGGTAAGCACACTGCGGCGTGAGCGCGAGGGATACTTTGGACTGTCTCCCCTAACAGCATTTTTCTGAATTCTTCATCTCTGAGATCACAGATCAAGGCAGAGTTTAAAGCAGTGGCCAGATCACTCTTTCACAGACCTAGAACAAATACTCTAAAAGCTTCCCCTGTGTGTGTGCAGATTAAGTCGTTAATGAATATTTTTGCTAAGCATCAGAAATCTGGCTGGCTTTGGAGCACAGCTCAGCCAAGACGTTGGAGATTTGGCTGAAAAGATTCAACAGCAACCAACAACAGAGCCGGGGGCCTCTGCTTGCTGGAAGGACACACCGGTTAGTCCTGCAAAACTGCTCCGGCTCTGAGGCCGCGGGTGCCGGACTGCACGGGGGGAAGCTTCGCTGCCCTGCCCCGGCGTGCCAGGGAGCAGGACACCCCAACTGCAGAGCAAAGGGGGAGAGCCTACATGGATGCTCAGCCGAAGGGCAGGTACCAGTCAGACACAGGCTCCTGCTCGTTTGCATGGAGAAAGGAAGGATTTAGGTCACACACGGCACCCCTGGCAGGCCATCCGAAGCTGTGAAGCATCCGTGCTGCTCCGGGCAGGCCCTTACCGCACGGTCCAGCTACACGCCCAGTGCCAGCACAATCTTACTGCAGCACTGTGGCACTTCACCAGCCTGATCCTACGCCTGCCTTTCCAGAAGAGCTCATTAGTCCAGGGCAGGCTCGCACTCATGAGGCCAGCGTGGCTGGGACTCAGCAAGAGCCGGTTGGTGCAGCCGGTGTGGCCGGGCACTCGCCCTGTGCCCTGCCCTGCGCTCCGAAGAGCCCCTTTGAGGAGCAGCGCGAGGATGCCAGTCACGGGCTTCGCTGTTGTTGTCTGCAAACTGGAGGATTTACATTTGATTTGCGTCTAATTTCTCAGTTAGCAAGCAGCGAGCAGCGAGGACTCCTGAGCTGTTTACTGAAACGGGTATAAGAAGCCGTGTGCTTTCAGTGTGACTGTCCGCACGCACCCCGTGCAAAAGCAAGTTTAAGCTACTTTACCGAGAAGGCAGAAGGCAATTTGCGAGGTTCTGCAAGTCACCGGGGACTGCGAACTATTGCTAGAAAACATTTGGATATCCAGTGAGCGTGAGCATGCACGCGAGTGTGTGTGTGTGTGTGTGCACGTGGGTGAGCCCTGTGCAGGCACACCCTGGGAAAACCCATGAAAACTGGGAAAATGGGGTTCAGCAGGCTCTTTGCTGGCAGAGGTAATGCTGAGGAGCAAGGCCCCTGTGAATGGGTAGACGGAGGTCTGTGTGTCCGCAGGGAAAAAGAAGGGGGTCTGCAAAAAAGGGGGGAAAAAAAGAAGCTAAAGGCATCTTGATACGGCAGTAACCTTCTCTGTCTCACGTTTTCCAGGCATGGTGTTCAGGCAGCTTTACAGATGTTAATTAAGCCTTGTGCCCTTCCCTGGGGATGCGCTGAGGTATTACAAATAATAGTATTACCAGGAGCATTGGTACAGACAAATTAATTAAGGGTAATATTTTAAAGATGGAAAGCTGTTGGGTCACACTGCCAGCTGGGGAGATGGGGAGGGGGGCGGCGGTGTGGCCCTCCCAGGGCTGGGCAAAGCTGCTCCCCTGCTCAAGGGCCGCTTCGTCCAGGGAACTGCGGCACTTCCAAGGGCTTCTCCTGCCTCGCTCTCTCCCTTCCTTGGCCCTGACCATGGAGGTGGCAGCTCGAGGCGGGCACAACTCGTGTCCTTGCGGTGTTTTCCTGCCGTGCAAACAAAGTGCTGAGAGTCCTGAGCTCTGGTGACTGGTCCAGAGATGCAGCACACGTCCCCCCTCTGCCCCCCTCGGTGATTTCAGGATGCTGCTGGGAATGGCAGCAGTGCAGACCTCTTCCCCAAAGCTGCCTGCGGAGAGCCTCCAGTCTGAGGAGACAACAGCAAGGTTTGAACTGAGCCCCTTGGTAATTACGAGGTTTCCTTCTCTGTGGATTTGGGGAGGAGAGGAAGAATTGCCTTTCTCATGAGGGAACTAGCACTTTTGTCTTCGTAATTCAGACATGTTTGAGAGGAGAAGTGGCAAGACAGGAGATTTTCCCCCTGCCCTGCTCACCGCAGGGAGAGGAGGGGATCTCCGAGGCAGCCGTCACCATGCTGCACGCCACTGCCCAGGACATCAGATGTAAAGACCCCCCAGAAGTAAACGCTGCAAGAATGCTCCCCACTTGGCTTGGGGTAAGAGCCAGCAACTTTGCCGGACGTTTCACCCTGCTTTTATTCAAGCTGGCTGGTTTCAGCCTTTGTCAGGGGGAGGATACAGCCAGAGGTAGAGCATGAATCAGTCCGGCAATGATCGCATTCATGGTTATTTTGGGAGACCAAATGTTTGCATGTCGCACCATTCCTCATGTCCAAAAAGAGGCAACAAGGACAGTGGGGAAAAAAAAAATCCTGCCCTGAGCTGTGATGGAGTTAAAGGTCGGATATGATCCGGTCTGATTTCCTGTGATTCTCTTCTCTCGACGAGCCCATGTGGATCCCAGGACAACGTCAGTGGCATGGGCCAGAGCGGGAACAATGGCCGGTGCGCCCGTCCCGTGCCAGCAAAGAGCCCTATCAGATCTTGTGAGGAAAGAGGGGGCTGGCCGGGCTCCTGCGGCTCCCAGATATGGCCATGCATTGTCTGGAACATTTATTTCCATCCAGTTTTGGCAGGCAAGGTCCTTGGGATGCTTGGGTGAGGCAACTCCTGTTGTGTTAGACTTCCATTTTCCTTCCTCTTCTTCCTTTTAAACAAAGCCATTATCACTGCCCTGATCTTACTGCCGAGAGGGCAAAGGGGGGGTTCATGCTGCCTGCGAAAGCCCTTCCCTTCCCAGCACACTCAACCCCTCCGTTCATCACCTGAGAGCCGTGACAGCGAGGCGCACGTCGAGCAGGCGGCTGCGGACGCCACTAGGCTGCATTCTTGGAGCACTTTTGGAAAAGTCTGTGGCTTCTTTAGAAAGATCAAAAAGAATACATTTATTCCAGCCTAATAAAGTCCTAGCTGAGACTAGACAGACAACAGATCGATGGTCCGCGTGGATTTGCAGTGGGGCGAAAGAGGAGAGGAATCATGGGTCTCCAGCCACCAAAGAGGGGATGAAACGCTCTGGCTGGGGGCACCTGGTGGATACTGCGCAGAGGAAAATTTAACGGGAACACTGGGTCACCTCTCCAGCAGGCCAGCTTCTTCGGGAAGGAGCAGCAGCACATCGCTGGAGGTATTTGAGAACAGCCTTGGCCAAGGCCCAAGGCAAGAGAGTCTTTCCAGACCCCTAATCCAGCATCAGAAGAGCATGAGCTAAATACCACTCAGAGAAACGACGCTTTCAGGAATGTGCTCTTGCACAGGTAATTGGTGCAGGCGGTTTCTCTGCTTGACTGTACCTCTGCCTGCTCCTGGGAGCGAAGATGCTCGTTAGCTGGAGCAGTCACAAGCACGGTGTATGCACACATGGTCGGAGAGCACAGACCAACCCATTTTTCCGTCTTAAACTCCTCAGATGCTTTCGCTCATCTGGAGCTGCTGTTTTGTTCATCACTCCTCTTGCAGCGTGTTCCCAGAGTGTGCTCAGCCCTTACTAATTAAAGCAAGGGTAAGGAGAGGCAGTGATCTGTGCGTGGAGCAGACATGCAGAAGCATGGATGCTGTGAGTCAGGGACCGCTCCTTGCCAATTCTTCACATATGCTTTTGTACTCACTCATTGTTTGGCTGCTTTATTTTTTTTTCCCAAGGAGTTCAGCAGATGGATGGGAGCACTCTGGATGTGCCCGCGAGTACACCGAGCCTTAGAAAACCCACTCCGCACCTCGGTGTGAAAGCACTTTGAAGGAGAGCAGAGGTGGGAGGGTCTTGCTTGACTAGCAAGAAGAGTGGGGAGAGAACTGGGAGGCAGATGAGCAGTTAAGTGGCGGACTGGTGGTCTATGTCTGATGCAAGCCACAAAGTCCAGGAAAACCAAAGGTATGTCATGGTTGGAATAAATCCCATTGCCTGCGGTGAGAAGCTGCAGCAGTTTATGTCCTGGGAGTTAAGTGGTGTGGTATGGAGTGCTGGCCCGAGAAGGGCTTTGCACAGGAGTCCCTCCTGCTCCCAAGTAACATCACCGGTGAGGCAGAGGATGGTCTTCAGCACCCTCCAGAGCTTCTGGACAAGGCTCATCACAGCCCCAGCCACCGTTCCCGGTGCCCTCCTTCTGCAAGAGCATCTTTGGATTCTCCTGACCTCATCCAGAGCTGATCTGCTGCAGCGATGTCTGAGTCACCTCACCAGCAAGAGCAGCCTCTGAGCCCCAGCCCCATGCTCACGGTGTGGCTTGGCCTCCCCCCTGAAGCCTGCACACATCTCTGCAAAGGATCCCGACGTCCCTTCCTCCCGGGAGGTGGCACCTGAGGCCACGGTGGGGGCCAGGGAGCTCTCGTCTCCGGCATGGAGCAGGACCTGTGCCCGCGCCCATCTGCGAAGCAGCCCTGATGGCGGGTGGGAAAGGGTCTGTGTCCTGAACCCCCCCCAGACGAAGGTGAAATGAGGGAGAAGAGGCACACAGCATCCTCAAAGCCCAGAAAAATTTCACGCAAAGGTCTTATTTGGGCACCTCATCTGCAAAAGGCATTGCAGCGTAATGCAAAGCCCCGCTCCCTCCACGATCTTCTGACCGGCCAACTCTGACGATGCTTAAAATGCGTGTGCAGAGAGAAGAACGCAGGCAGACGCAGGAGGCATGACGGAGAGAAATTAAGACTGAGACTAGCTGTAACAGAACAGACACCTCAGATCGGATCAATGTCTGCTTCAATGCAGAATATTTCTGCCTCGCAAACGTCTCATCGTTTCAGGCGGGCACCGGGTTTTGATGGGGGGATAGTTCAGAGAGGTTCATGTGAAGCAGCTGGACACAGGCACCGCTCCTGGGCTGCATTTGTGGAAAGCTCTGTAAAACTCTTTAACAGTCTAGAATAAAAAGTCCCGTTTTCCTCAAAATGAGGGATTCATGGTGATATTAACACTCCCTTATCACTGTTGTCGCTGCAGAAGCACATGCACCTCATCATCTGCAGCTTGCCAGGGAGAGAACAAACCGTCTTCCCACACTTCATTTCAGAAAAGTGCCTGCTAACATTATCTACACATGCATTAAACAGGTGGAGAGAGATGCCAACGTACAGATATGGCATTAAACTCAGCCAGAGAGAGGCGGGAGCTGTGCTCAGTTACAAGTGGGCGTGTGAAACCCGAGCAATATACCTAAATAATACTCCACTGTCACTGGTTTTCTACCCATCCCATTTCTGGTTTCTCTCAGCGACCATGGGAAAAAGCTTCAGGCCACCCAGCATGCAAACGCAGCACATGAGGGCAGCTAGAGGAATCTCATCTGAGTTGGATGATTTTCTGAAAGTAGGTATGAACCAAGCTTCTGGTTTTTTCCAAGCTGCTTGGAAAGAAACAGAGTCTGGCTCAGGCCCTTGCTCTGCAACTCAACTCAAACCTCAGCTGATACAGGCTGCAAATGTTTGATTTGCTCTCACTTAGGAAGACACATCCAACAGCCTCTCTCCTGCTGAAGCTTTGTTTTCATCTCAAATACCAAGGTGCAACGAGAAAAGCCTTTGTTCTGGCACGGTGATTTTGGTTCAAGCAGAGCCAGGAAGCGCTTGATATCTCAGGGGAAGGGAGAACTTTCAAAGTTTTCCAACCTAATCTTCAAACCAAAGATCTGTGCGATACATCTAGGTGAGCTGCCTGAACGGCTCAAAACCTGTTAAGCTCTTGAGACTCACCACCAGCTCTTCCGAAGCCTCGCCTGATATTCTGTGAGAAGTGGCACTGAGGACCGGCTCCTGACTGAGCAATATGGCATAGCTCCACCGACTCCATTTAAGCCACACCAGACGGCCTCTTCGTAGTCATTAAGACTTTTTAAATACCACAGAAATTCCAGAACATGCATCCAACTGCAGCAAATAAATCAGCGTTGGCCAAGCTCGGTGCCGCCTCGTGCGTATGCTGCTCGCGCGGCCGTTACACTAACGTTATCCTTCCAGGGCTTGGCTGAGAGCTGTGCCTTTTGGTATGGATGCAAAGCTGCTGGCCACAGCTAACGTAGAAAGACGTGTCAGGGACCCTTGCCACAGTATCACATAGAAACAAGGATAAAGAAATCCCTGATTGCAACATTTCACCACAGAACATGTGGTATTTACCTCTGAGAATAAATACATTGGTACAGCGGGAGGACGAGACCAAAATTCTCCAAGAAAGAACCGAATGAGCCGCATGCAGACCTGGCATTTCCTTCCCAAACAGGCCAGGAATTGCGCATGGCTTTAAGGAGCGTGCCTGGGAGATTGGGAAGTCCAGCAGCAGTGTGGTTCTAGTAACACCTGGGTGCCAAGCTGTGTGGCCCATGAGTGTAAATGCAAGACTGTAAATGGTCCCGAATGTCCCAGAATGTCCCTGTTCCACCCGCTTCACACTTCTCCTGCCAAGAGAAGCTCGGTCGCTCACTGCAAAGTTTATCCCGCGTGCCCTCAGCATCTAAATTTATCTTCACAAGGCTGCTGGAGATTCAGACCTCTGCTTGGAGGCTACCACACGACTGTCCTCTCGTCTGCTCCCCGCTCCTGCCGGCAGCTCCTCCTGCCCAGCACATCCATGCCAACAGCACCGGGAGCAGCGAGGCTCCCGCCTCTGCCAGGGAACTCTCTATTGTTAGCTGTAAATGGCAAACCATACTACTTTTTAGCGAAAAATAAACAGAAATGCCCTTGAAAGCAAATATAAATCTTAAATTTCCTGTACCAGCTCGGCTTTCTCTATCACAAAGCAAGGAGGATTTTAGTTTTCTTTCTGAAAGCTAGTTGTGATGGGAAAACCACCCACCGGGCACCATTAGAGGCCACAAGAGCTCTGGGCACAACCTGTTTGCCCTGTGAGGTTGAGCCTGACTTGTCTTCAAAAGCATCCTGGCCGCACGGGGTGATGCACGGGCACTATGGGCATCGCCCGGTGAGCAGCAAAGTCCGTGCTGCCCCAGGAGCCTGCGCCCTGCCTGCGCACATTTCCCTGGTAATACAGATCTATGAGTCTCTCAGGCAAAGGCACGAACAATCAGAAAGTAAACTAGTTTCAAAAAATCCCTAGGAAAGTCCTAGGGAAAGGCAAAATCCTTGGGAAGAAGGGCTGAGTGGGACAGCACTCCTGCTCCAGGGAGGACAGATGAAATGGGACCTGGTGAGCTGCTCCATCTGCAATTCCTGCATGCGAATGAAAAAAACAGGAGAAGGAATATGACTAAGAATGTGGGATGCAGAAACAGAGCTGTTTCTAAACAGGATGCTTTTAAAGCCTTCCAGGAGGCATGTGCTGGTTCTTTAATCCCCATCAGTTCATTTATACCTAGTAACTTTTTACTGCTACCCTATTACATCAGGCCCTATAGGGACAGAAGATGGTGGTGGGAGAAACTCAGGAAGTTGGAAATCTCAGGGAGACAGAGTGGATGAGTTATATAGGTCCTTTCTGTCACCAGCTCTACTAGAGTTCAACTTTGGGTAAAACACTCAGATGCCTGAATACTTCTCCAAACTTGTGCAACCCCTCAAGCCAACAAAACGGGCTAGAAATCTGGCTGCAGGAGCTCACTGGAGATCTCACCTCCCTTCGGTTTTCAGTCTAATCAACAGCAAAAACAGGGCAAAGAGGTGAGAAAGACCTTCCTCAGCTGCCCAAAGGTTTGTCACTACTGTGTAGCAGTTAAGGGGGCTCAGAAGGGGTTTCACGTTATCTGCTGCCCAGCAAGGCACAGCAGTTTCTTAGGTCCAAGAGCTCTGGTTTACAGCCTCGGCTCAGCTCTTCTGCTCCAGGAATTTTGCACGATAACTGAGCCAGAGTCAGGCTCAGCCAAACCTCTGGCACAATCATAGAGTAAGGAAGGTTGCAAATGTTATTAATGCTACGCACACACTAGGCTTAGGAAATAAATTCCTCTGAAAAGTGTATTCAGGACCAGGCGTGGGGTCCCGCTCTCGGCTCAGCGATGCAGCGGGGTGAGGAACACCTCCACTTAGGGCACAACACACCAGGAGGACGTGGAGGAGGACGATCCTTTCTGAAACGCAATACTTTTTGTCGTTTGTTTGAGTAATTGGTGTGATCAGGCCCAATAGAATACAAACAGAAGTCAGCTGGGAGGTTATTAGCAATATTTATTTCAAAAGATCTTTGGGAAGCAGGTACCACATGTCCTAGAGGGGACAAGCCCTCTCAGCCCACTGGGGGGGCCACATGTGGAATGTCCCTTGCAGAAAGGGGTCAGATTCAAATTGGTGGCAATTTCCAAAAATTCTATTAATTTGCCTAAATGCATCAAAGCTCAAACTCTGCCTACCCCCATTTCTGCACCTCATGAGGGAGAGCTGGGGGTAAGGATGAGCACTGAGGCTCCATCCCGGAGAAAGGACAACTGGGATACTGAGCCCCAGGCTGCTGAGAAAGTGGGAATGGCTTTTGGGCACAGAAATACACAATTCCTTTTTACTCTCAGGACTGATACGGAAAATAGGGAAGACTGCGTGTGAGAAGGATGCATACAAAAAAGCAGAGAGAATGTAGAAAGAAAGAGAGAGAGAGAGAGATGGGATAAAGTCAGAAGGGGAAGGAAAGACAAAGGGGAGGCAAAAATCAGAGGCAGAAGGGAACAGAAAAGAAAATGTGAGAAAGGCTGAGTCTTTCAGGGAGCGGCTTTCCCCCCAAAGCCCAGCAGTACTGCTCAGTCATCTCCGTCCCCCTTGCAGAGAAGCAGGAATGCTTTTTCCCACTAGCACCATTTTGTTCTTGCTCTGGTTTTTCCTCGCCTGCTTTGTTCTTTCTCCTTACAAGCTCTTGCTGAGGGTAAGCGTTAATTCTTTCCAGGTGCTCGTGTCTCGCCATCCTGCCGTTCCCGTGCGGCTCCCCGCTCTCCCTGCCACGCCAGCTCCCCCTCAGCCTTCTCCGGGCAGACTCTGCTCCACCTCCCCATGGGGCAACACCCCGGGAGCCCTGAAAGCGGCCGGCTACTCCCAACCCTGACAAATTCAGACCTACATATTGCTCTGGCTTGCAGCACTCGGCTTTACTGGGATTGCTGTCTCATGAAAGGTTTGTGTTTGGAGAGAGCACCCTTCCCACCCGCTGCAGGATGGGACCCCAGCCCTGGCGTAGCGGGTGCTTGCAATCAGCTGCAAAGTGCTGCTGGCCACAGGGGTTACAAAGCTTGCCAGGTTCTGCTTACAGCCTGAAAGCAGTGTGGGCCATTTCCCCTCTGCACGGGGGGCAGCTTGGCAGATCCGTGGGGAAATTTCTAAGAAACTCATCCAACAGCAAAACTCCTAAAGTTCTGCAGAACTGGGCTGGAGATGTTGGGAGATGAGACCTCAGCTCCCCGCTCCAGGTGAACACATTCTTGTGGGAGCTCTGCAGTTGTTGGACAAAGCTCAGAAGAAGCAGAGAAGCGATGTCAGGCCAGGAAATAACATCAATTTCAGTTAAATACTTTGGCATCTCAGTAAAAGTTTTCTGAGGAGAAGGAATGGTTGCTCAGGTTGTGGGCAGCAGTTCAGGACACTCACAGACGGGTTCATGTGACTCTAATAAAAAGAAGCCCAAGTCAAATCACAATAGGTGGTCCACAATATAAAATCCATGGAGCCAACAGGTAGGTGACACACAGACCCTCTTTCCACGAGCCCAAAAGGGCTCCGAAAAACCTGCTAGTGTAAAGGACAGGTTGGAGAGGGCTGCCTGGAGCTCATCAGAGCCTCCTACCATTAGTGTATCTGAACATTTGGAAAGGAAACACAATAAAAAGACCACTTAAACAACTCATCAGATGAACAGCTGACAAAGCCAGGCAAGAGGTCTGCCAGCAAGTTGGGGTCTTAATGTGTTTGCAATTCATTAGCCTCCTGCTTAGTTCCTAGCAAGCCAGCAAGGCCAGGATTCAAAGTTGAAATACCTGCATCTGCTCCCATCATGTCTGCTGCTTAGTGCAAACATTTATGTTTCTCAGCATATAAAATAAATAAGCCGATGTTCCAGGGAAGCCTGTCAGTGCGATGGCAGGTACACTTGATGATGTGTGAGCATGACTCCTGGTGAACGACAGGCCCAGTACTGGGGGAGAAGGGAGCAGAGCCTCCTTGCAAAGCAGATGACCCCTTGGCCGCTTGCTCTATTCGCCCCTCCAGAAGACAGACACAGCGCAAAGGAGAGGACATCTCCCCCACACTCCTAGAAGGCAAATGCATGTGGGGTCGGTTGCCGTGGGGGAGAGAAAAGCCTTGATGTGCTCGGCTGCCAGGACACCCAGCGGCTCCTTCCCCATCTCCATGCATACACCCCTAGCACACCGGCACCCCAAAGCAGCAGTCACCCCCAGCCTTAGCTCTACGCTCCTCCTCTAAGGACCCATTCACAGCAAAAAGAGGATCCCAGAGAATGGGGATCCTGAGCCCGGAGAGAGAAGAGGTGTCTGCAGCCGCCTGGCAGCAAGGGCCACTAAGTGCCAGCACTGCCCAGCCTGCACCGGCCCCGGGCTGGGAGAGCTGCCTGCACCCAAATCACCCTCCAGTGGAAGTGCCAGCGGGTGCTTTCCCCGTGGTGTGAGCAGGTCTGTGCCCTCCCACACACCAGAACTCACAGGCACATTGTGGCTTTCCACGGTTTGGGGGTTTCAGTGGGTTTTGAAAGACTGACCTAACACTGAAGGTTGTGCCCTGTGTTCCCAAAGTCTTAACATCCAGCTGAACATCGCCGTGGGCCTCTCCCTGCTCACACATGTGTTCTGAGGTCAGGAATCCTGCTCAGATGTTTGCAGCCTGGAGAAGGGGATTAGGGAAAGCACGAGTGAGAGCAGCCAAGGGCCGGTGAAATACTGCACAGACAAACCAGACACGAGCATGGAGACTGTTGGCATCTCCTCCGGTGTCAGAGGGCGAGCAGGAGCCCCAGGCCCCCACAGCCCGATGGGGCTTCCAGTCCTGAGCAAGAACTTTTGCCGCTTCTGGGGAACCAGGACAAAGAGTCATGTCGGAGGGCAGCACACAAATGCCCCAGATGCCTCAGTAATAGCTGCTGGGCTTAAATGATTTGCAACAGCCTTGCTCGGCTCTTGAGGACACTTTAAAAACGCATGTGTGATGGTCCAGCCATGGGCTGCTCCTCGGTAGCATCCAGGAGCTCTGCAGAGCAGCCGGGGCATCCTGTGCCAGGATGCTGGACTCCCCTGCCCTGCCCTGGCCCCCGGACCCGGGACCTGGGACCCCAGCCCCCAGCGCCAGGCTGGCTCTGCAGCACAGTCCCTGCTCCTTCCCCTCAGCCTCCTGGCAGCCTGCCCAATTCCTGACTGAACATGCTTAGTGGGCTGAAGCCATTTATTAATTAATTTTGTATCAACAGCAGCAGCACTTTATACAATCACAAAACAGCGCCGCATATTAGTAAGTTGTAATGATGATGTCTGTGCAGGCTCGTGCCTGAGAACAATGGCAATAATTACAGAGTCTGCCGCTGGTTTTTTAGCTGTTGTCTGTGCTGAGACCCCCAAGCCCCCAGGCTCCTTGTCAAGGGATGCTGCTGGTCCCAGCACAGTTACCTGCAGGAAAGTCCTCAATCATCTGCTGGCCGAGTGCTCCCAGACAGGTCGGCTCACCCAGTGGGCTGGTTGCTCTGGGCCATGGAGCTTTCAAGGGCTTTTCTCTCTGGAAACACCTTCCCTTCCCTCTTGCGCTGAAGAATGACATGGAAGAAACATTTTTTTTAATGCCCCAGGCAGGGAACAAGGTCGTGCAGGGGGGGAGTCAGGGTGACTTCCCCTAGCCCAGAGGGCAAGGTGTGACCAGATCTGGAAACAAGTGGCAGGAGAAGCTAATGTAGGAGCATGACAAAGTCAGACATTGTTTTGTGACTTCACAGTGCCACTGGCATAACCGTGCAAAGGGGAATCTGCTGTGAGGACCAGCGGCATGGAAACACTGGCTGCAGGTGAATCATCGGGGAGACCGCACGAGCCCAGCCACGGCCAGCGTCAGCAGCCACCTCCGTGCCAAAACCCCAACGGCCCTGAGCCCACGGAAACACACGCTGAGCAAGGAAATCCCACCTGTCCAGAGGGGAAGTCCTTGGCTGCCAATTAACTGTGCTTAACGAAGGCATCCCATCGCATGACAGGAGCAGAAGTCAGTCAGAAGCAGCTGCCCGCATCCCAGCCTGGCACATCACGCCGGCACAGCGCAGCTCCACCAGAACTGCCACCAGGGCTTGGTTATTCCTCCCTCAACGGGAGATGCAAGGGACTGGCTCCTCCTGCTTCTCCCCACCCAGTTATTTCTCCAGTTGCTGCCTCCAGTTTCCCAGGGCTTCAAAAGGAGAGGTGAAGATAAGAGATGAGAGAGGAGAAACACACAGGACAATCCTGAGGAAATAAGGTTACTGGAAGCAGTGAGACAGGCTTCCTTCACAAGCCTGTTTTCGATTTCCTCCTCCTCCTCTGAAATTATCGCTGAGATTTTTTCCCCCCCTCTTCACTGCCCAATATTTAATTGAAAACGCAGATCTGTAGCCCAGAGAGGTGTTATTTTCGGCACACAAAATAGAGATATCTCCTAGCAGCTGTCAATCCCGGTGACCTTAGCTTCTGTGCAGACTGCACGGCCCTTTTTTTTTTTTTTACCTCTTTCCTTTTTTATTTTTTCCACTTTCTTTTTTTCCTCCAGACGAGTTACTGTTTCATTGCTCTCCGCTGGGACTCTGAGAAGAGCCGAGTTCCTCACAGATGACACAGAATAATTGAGATGTCCTTCTGCTGACCTTCAGTCCCTGGCAGCGCTCGCTTCCCTTCTGGTGATCAGGGCGAACGACAGCCGAGTGGCACACGCATGCTCTGCGCCCGCCCAGACCCACGCAGGCACACGGGCAGGGAGGGACATTCCTTTCCCGGGGGGGCGTAAAAAACAAACTGGGAGGAAAAAATATCCCCCAGGCATGCAGGCAGGTAACCCCGTACCGGTCACCCAGCCTGGCACACGCACCCACGCCAGGATGAGCATGAGGGCAGCACTCAGCGGCGTGTCCAGCGCCAGGCACATGCGTGGCCATACGTCCCTTAACACATACCTGCAGGGGTGTTTTCCCACCGCAAGCGCCAGCGGGGACACCTAATCCTGTGGGAAGCAGCACAGAGACCTTGTCGGTGTGGATGCTGGGAAGGGATGGAGGCAGAGGAGCAGGGAGGAGCCGCAGGGATGCTCCAGCCCCACAGAGGCACCACCAGCCCCTGCAAAGTCCCCGGTAGGCAGGAGGCAGAGCCCGCTTCCAAATCATACCTCACCCATCTTCCCAAGGCTGGAACCCCACGTACTGCTGAGAAACACGGCAGCTCCTGTGCCAGGCCAGGGGAGACCCTGGGGGAGAGCGTGGTGTCTCCTCCCTGGGTAGGCTCCACTCCTGGGCACTTCTGATGTCAAAAGTTATATCAAACTAAAAATGAAACAATTATTTCTTCCACAGCCACTGTATTTGTATGGGAATCTTGCAGAAACGTGGCATCAGTCTGACATTTCCCTCGTTTCCACAGGGGCTGCAGAAAACAAGTTGAAAGTGCAGGCAATAACCTTTCCGTGTGAGCTGGGCCCATTAGCATCGCATGGACCGGGTGCTTTTACATGGAGGAAGGAAGAGGAGATAGAAGCGCTGGTTTAGATTGTGAAAACATTTAAAAGACACAGTGATATAAGCAAAAGAGGGTTGTTGGTTGTTGTTATCGCTGTGCCTAGAGATAAGCCATGAGTGGGGACAGGCCTTCAAAACAAATGCAACGAGAGACAGACCCCGTCACGAAGAAGTTTATAGCGTGAATAAACACAGTGGGCAAGGGTTGGAGGAATGGAGATAAGGCAGGACGGGGGGCAGGCAGCGGCGGCAGCGGCTGTGCGAGCTCGGGGCAAGGGGGCAGCCCCCCACGCTCCCCGTGCAGCGGCTGGGGGCCCAGCGTCTCCCCCGCAGGGCAGAGATGGGCTTTCCAACGTGGGCTTTAGCCTGAGGGGTTTGAAACGAAGAGAGAAAAGGGAGGAAGGACTTCAGTCAGCCCCAAGGCCACATCCAGCCCGAGGAGAGCAGAGCAGCCTGCTTGTCTGTCTCTTTAAATCTCAGCTCACATTCAGGCAGATTTCTCAGTGTCCGTTCAAAACAAAAACAAATTCATTTCAGAAAATAGTATGACTAAAGGTTTTGACTTTTGCAGGGTTTTTTTTTTTCCTCCTTAATTTTTTTTTTCCATTCTACTCTATTCATCCAGTTTGGCACTAATTCACCAATAGTTTTGATTGTCCCCAAAGCAGTATTTCTGGTAAATAAACTATTGTCCACCCCTTTCTCCCCAGTGCTAGCTATGCCAACTTCCATTGTGCTGACAATTGATTCCAGGTGGGGTTTTTTTTCTCTCTTTTTTTTTTTTTTTTTCCCAGCGTATAAAAATGCCTATCCAAAATTAATCTTGGTGACTGGGGTGAAGAAACCACCTCTCAGAAACGCGCCGGCCAGCCAGAGCCAAGCGCACTCCCAGGCGTGCTGAAGAGGAGGACAGATATATGGGAACCTTCCTAAATTCATTAGCTCCAAAACAAACTGCGCGAGATTGACAAGTACCCCTCGTAACTGGTAAAATCGTACCCTTTAAGCTGGAGACTGAAGCACAATGGAAAGACACTTCCAGAAAACCCCCACTGCCTAATCCTGGGGCTGGGGAGCGGGCGCAGGAACCCACAGCGGGGCTGCCCTGAGTTGGGAACAGTCACAATTAATTTTAAAAGCAGTATCACTTAATAACTTTCTGATCGTAAATGCAGGTGCTGTACCTGTGTTGAGCTGAAAAACCTGAGGCAGGAGAAACACTTTGGCCAGTCGAGTTAATGACTCCGGCTCTAAACTAGTGACTTTTAATTCCACTTGTGCACTGGATCTGGTCCTGAGATATTTCAAAGAATATTTGTAATGGTTTAAAGGCATTACAAGGTGCTGTAAGTTAAAATGGGAAATGTCTTAATTTTGGCTAGGGACCTTAAAAATACAACGAAAAGCTTAGGTGAGACTCATATGCGGAGTGGGAAACATGCTGCCTATAAAAAAGTCAAAAATGGAATCAACAGAGGTTAAATATAATGGTTGTAACTGAGCGAAGATAGATTAATCGTCAATTCAGAGGGAAATGTCAACTCCACAATGGAAATATCTACAGAAATTTATAGCAAGGAACTATTTGGCAAAATGTGTTCCAGCTCAAGCTATGGTAAATGATTGAGATAATTGCTCCAAAATGATATTGTCTGGCATTGAAAAAAAGAGACATAAGAGACATCTGCGCTGCTAGAAACACTGATTCCCAACCTGCCCTCGTTAAATAACAAGGAGAATAAAGAGAGTTAGGCCCTAACGGGGGATCATCTTATCCACTTTAGGGAGATATTATCCAGACAAACAGTTTTTCTAAAGGGAGAAAAATTATCCCTGCAGTGTTGGGATGAGAACTTTTCCACTAAACCCGCTGACTCCTCAGCCCTCGCTAACCACGGCCAGGCAAGGGCCAGGCAGGGCCTCCCGCTGCGTGGAGGACCATTTCTTGCTAAAACTTTTCCACTATTTCACAAGGAGGGACGGAAATCTCTGCAAACATTGCCTTTGAGAGGAAATCCCCCTCCTCCCAGTCCCATGAACCTCAGCAGGTTCCCGGAGCTCCCAGCAGCCAGCTCGGGTAACCCTGCTTGGCTCCAATCTCAGCAAACCCCCCAGGAGAAGGTTCTGGAAGGCAACCGGTGGGGCTGGGGGAGGCGGGTTCGCCTTGTGGGGTGCACCGGCTCGGTGGCTGCTGCCCGGCTCCCTGCTGCAGAGCACAGCAAACCCAAATAATGAGGCTGAAACACGGCAAAGCTTTGGGACAGAGCAGCCGCCCCGGGGACTGGCCGCAACACCAGGCTTCAGGACAGAGCAGCCGCCCCGGGGACTGCTGTGTGCTGGGAAATACCGATCTGAACGGCCCTGGGAGTCTTGCATGTCCTTCCCTTCGGTTTTCCCTTCCGCCCTGGCACTGACCGCGTGCCCTGCTCCCTCTGCTGTGGACTTCCCAGCGTTTCACTAGCTGTGGTGACATCCCTGCAGCTGAACCTCTCGTACGTGCACAGCAGGATGGGAACGCGTGTGTGGGCTCATCCCTGCCACCCCCGTGAACTGCAGGGAGCTGGGGGGGCTCCCCCAATGCCAAAGAAGGAGCAGGAGCTTGGTGGGAGGAAAGAGGCACAGCTGGTCCTGCTGGTACAAACACCCCGATTGCAGGAACAGGATGGGAAGAGCTCAGCTCCTGCCACTCGAAGGTCACCACAACTCTCCTGTCTCGTAGCACCTGGCTCTGCACTTCTCCTCTGTTAGAACCCGTCTTCATTAATCCCCCCACAAGGCTCTGCCATTGCTCATCCTTGTTGCCGTTCACCTAGTTGTCCAAAGTTCCCCATCACTCCCATGTGGAATTGTCCTCATTTCCATGTTGCTAACCCTCTGCAGGATACCTAAAACCACTCCAGGCTTCTCCCTCGCCTCAGCTCAGCTCAGTCCTAGCCTAACCAACCCTTAAACCCACCTGGACCTTGGGTATCCCGCTCCTTGCAGGCCCCATACCGGCTCCCAACTCCTCACGCCCTGCCTGGCTGTCTCTTCTTGGAGCATCCCTCGTTACTACGCTGGGATTGAGGGCTCGGACACTGGTTCCACGTTATCAGTAACCACCCGCAGAAAGAGGTGACACATCTATGGGAACAGAGGAAGGCAGAGAGCGCCCTAATCCCACTCCTGATGTTCCCAAACTGGCCTGTCCCTGCAGCAAGAAATTACGGTTACCCTGACTTGACAATTATCCTGGATTTTCTCGTTCCTGGGCAGAAAATGAGCCGAGAACATGGCCTGTCCTGGGAGGAGAGGGCAGGGACACTCGCTGAGCGGGACTTGCAGGCTGCTGCTGAGCGAGGGCTCTATCCATGCAAGGGAGACATTCAGGAAAATGTTCACATTTCCCCCTTTCTTGGGAGGGAAGTGGCAGCAGCTCTTGTGTGGGTGCAGGCACTCGGGAGCTCCTCTCAGTGCTTTTAGCCAGCCAGCCAGGCTTCCTTGACCCTAGGACAGGCACCGGGGCATTAGGGGACCTGCTGTAACCCCAGAGTTACCCTAACAAGCACCTCCATGCCTGCAGGCTGCCCGGATCGTGGGAGGGGAAACGGGCAACGCCCCCCACCCCCCCATGCTGAGCCTTTATCAGCACTTAATTAAAACTTGACAAGAAGATTAACACGCAGAGGGCAGTTTTAATTAACTTAATATCGCATTCAATTTTCCAATTCGTCGCAGCGTACCAGACACCTGCAGATCTTAATACAAAACCAAACAAAAAAAGGGGAGCATGGGAAGGGGGAGAGAGCGAGGGAGATGCCTCGGCCGGCAGCAGAACCACGCTCAAAACTTTTTGCTGCTGCTGCTGTGCCTGCACGCACCCGCCTCTGCTCACCCCGGGCTGCCTGTAAGTGTTTTCAGATGCTAATAGCCACTCTTCCCCACTGGGCCCATTCGAGCCATCCGAGGGATGTTTGCTTTCCAAAATGCATTTATTTGTTTGATTTTAATTTATTTATTTTAAGCTACATTCCTGGGCATTCGTGAAGCAAAAGCGAGCTCTCCTCTTTACCCCGATGTCCAGGCCATCGCGAGGCTGTTGGAAAAGGCCGGGAGGAGGCAAGGAGAAGGGTCTTGGCCGGCTGGGGCTTAGCACAGGAAGCACACACTCCCTATCCACCTCATGCTGCTGCTCAGGGATGGAAAAAGAGAAGGCACAGAGTGAAAATCGTTGTCCCACTCCTCCTGGTGATACTAGAACAAACAGCTGGGAGTGGGATGCTTCTGCCTCCGAGGAGGGGCATGATGGAGAGGGAAGAGGGGTGAGTCCAGCACTGACATGAAGCAGATGAAGGGAAGGCAAAGAGAAAAGAAGGCATGGAAAATGGCACTTCTCTCATGGCTCTCACTGCTTTCAGAACAGTTAACTCTCTTGTAATTATGGGCCCCAAACTAGGGAGGTGCAGGAGCTGCCAGGCAGCCCCAGGCAGCCCCCTGCCAGGCCCGCAGCCCCAGCTGCCTCGCCTTTGGACCATGCGGCCAAGGGCTCTGGCTTAAGGCCTCTCTTTGTGCCGTAGCTCTGGGTTCCCGGGTTGCACACACCTGTATTTGAGCAACTCGGGGACCTCTGGATCACTCAAGACTCAGGGGCTGCCACTAAAGGGGGACACACGGCAAGAAACTCAGGAACTCCCGGCACACAAACTCAGAGCAAAGCCGAGATGGATGAGTTGCACAAATTCCCACACTGAACCTTCGACTAGTTCTCTGTCAGAAACAGTTCGCTATACACAAAAAAAAAAAAAAAAAGTGTTATTGTTAACTTTCTCCTTCCATTGTTTTTTCTGTGTCAGCTCATGCCTCTCCCCCCCACCAATTTCCTGACAACCTTGGGAGGAACAATGCACTGACACAGTATTTTTTCCTCTAGAGATTTACAGCCCATGCACCGAGGAGGGCCGAGGAATGAGGGTGCCCTTCTCTAGCTCCAGCTCCAGCCCCGAGCACAGCTCTGAACCATTCGCCGTGCTGAAAGGTTCAGCCAGCCTGGACAGGTCTGCTCATTTCAGGGACAAGAGCGAGTGTTATTTTTCCTTCCATTGCTCCGGAGTGTATTCATTATTAGCTTAGAGCAAGGTAATTCAGTCGCAACGGGAATAGTCTCTCAGTATGCCGCACAGCTATGCAGCTGATGGAGGAACGCATGCAGGACATCTTCTTTTGTGGTTCCTGTATCTTTATTTTTTTGGCTGCCATTATATTTCTTGATGCTCTGAATTTAGTTAGAGGTAATGTAATAAAATGTTTTAGTCCAATTTTCCAGGGAGAATTTTGTTTCAGTTTGATTGTGGAAGGAAGAGGAGATGTCCTCCTACTACGCTTATAAAACAAGATTTTTCTGCTCCTTTTCTGAATCAAATCAAACCCAAAGTCAGATGAGTGCTGTAGGACACACAGAAAATTGCAGAGAAAGCTGATACCATCAAATGTCCCCATCTGTCCGAAGCTGCAGTAAGAAGGAGGGAAGTGGCGATGCCTCCTGCAGCAAACCCACGAGGTCTGAGGGGCTCCCAGCAGGTAAAACACCCGACAGCGTCTGCCCGGGGAAGGCACAGAGCCTTACAAACACACCATGTGCTTCCCAGCGGAGTCTCTGCTTGCAGGGGCGTCCAGCGCAAACTCAGCCAGACCATAAACGTGAGCAAAGTGCTCACAGCCTGGCTCTCCCGTATACTGCCTGCACACGGGTGACTGCGATCGAGTCCACGAGAGCTGGCAAATGCCAGCCATGGGTGTGTGAGTGCTTTGCAAATGAGAACTACACCGTTAGCAAACCGAGCCTGCAGCGTGCAGTATTCAGCTAGATCTATCCCCAAAATCACATCGCCTGGCTTTGGCAAAGGTGGGTAGTTGTCTCCTGGTGCTTCTCCTCCAGAGCAGGAGCGCTAAAGGCCAGGATGCTCCCAAGGTCTCCCCTCCCCACTGCAGAACTCGGCGTGGGCACTGCCAGGTCCCTCCTCAGCAAAGCCTTCAGTGCCACATACCACAGAGCTAGCCGAAATCCGGGCAATAGTCACAGAGGTGGCGTTAATTTCTAACAAACCCTCGGGTCCTTGTATAAACACCCTTCCAGTTGTTCAATACGACAGTGCCAACACGATCTCAGGAAAGTGCAGAACCCTCTCCAGTTCCTCAGACCAACAGCCAAATCTGGGGCTTGCTCTTACCAATAGCGTTGCCTTTAAAAGGGTACAAGTGCTTGCATGTGGCCAGGGGGTTCCCCAGATCAGGTCTAGACCAGCTTTTATTAACTAACTAACCCTCACCCTGGTTTCCAGGGGACAGCATGGGGGCTTGAGGTCACAAAACCCCCACTCTCTGATTTCTCCCCGGACTGTGTGAGTGCTTCAGGGATGTCAACCGGTGCTGCAGCCAAGCTCTAATTCCCCTCCACCATCTTCCACTTGAGTGATTCCTCCCGACAAGCTGCTGCGCTGACAGCGACGACGCAGAGCCCCACAACACCTGTGCCACCGTGCGCTTGTCGGAGAAATAACCCCTCCCCAAGTAACACAAATTACAGCACACTCCAGCATCTAAATATAACCCTGGTGTTGCTGCAGCAGCCTCTCCTCTTCCAGCCTGCATGACTGCTGTGGAGGAGAGGCAGCGGCTGTGGAGAAGGGGCCTGGGTGATGGAGAATGGGGATGGACGGAGCCCCTCGGGTGGCAGCTGCTGCCTCCATCCCCTTGGGAGCAGGGAGCCGCAGCACCGCTCCCAGTGCTGCCTTGCCAGCAGGTTTCCTTCCTGGCCAGCAGCGAGGGGAAGTCAGGCAGCACCAGCCGTCCTCCCCTTGACCTGCCTGCTGAGATTTCTGACAGAGAGGAGCAAAAATCACCATGTGATGCTGGGTTTTGGGACACAAACAGTTCTTTTTCACATGTCCTCCACCTGAACACCTACTGACATGAGGCTGGGGCTGACACCCCCCTCATGACCCCTACCCCATGCCCATACCCTTTCGCTTTCCTGGAGGATATCTTTAGGAACGTCCCATCCCCAGCCCATTCCCACAAGAAACAGGACAGGAGGCCGTGAGAGATGGACAAGGATTTAAAATGCTTAATGGACAGAAACAGGCCATCCTGAGTGGAGGTCTCAACCTCTCATAATATTTCAGAGGGAAAAAGAGAGACAGACCTTCCTCCCCCACCTTGTACCAATATGGTGTAGGGTTTAAAGGAGGCTCCCCATAGCGAGGAGCTTCAAAGCCTCACCAGCCCCTCCCACCGAGTGTCCTCCTGGTTCAGTTCCACCCTCCACATTTAAGTGCCTTTCATCCTTCCTCTTCTTCGTCCTCATCGTTATTAGGTTCCCTTCCCCCACTCCCGCCCACTCCCACCCTTGTTGGAGACTGCCTTTGGTCAGGAGCCCAATGGGAACCAGCTGTCAGGCGTAGCTGGGATATCCTGGAGAAAACAGCTTGAAAATGCCTCCCCCCCGCTTCCCCCTCCATGGCAAAGAACGAAAAATCCCACCGCAAAATGGCCCCGCAGATGGAAAAGGCATCCTGCAGGCCACCCTCGTCCTGACCTGCGTGGGTCCACTCGTTGGCGTGGTACCAGGAGGTCCCGGGTCCCGACTCCCTTTGGAACCATGAACCCATCCTGTTTGTCCTCCTCCTGCCAGCGGGACCCTCCTGACCCACACAGCAAGAGCCCAGGGCTCTTGCGCCGGAGCATTTTTTATTAATCCTCCTTTGTCGACTTCTTTAGTGCACCTCGCTCCAGCATTGTTCTTCAAAGATGTTCCTGCCCTTCCCGGCCTGGGGGTTGTTGTTGTTTAAACAGCAGCAGCAGCCACACAAGCTGTTAGCTGTCCTGCCTTTACAGGGTGGTCTGTAATTGCTTCCTGTCCTCTCCAGCAACTGGCTTCATTTGTTTGAATTTCTGCCTAATCTCAGAACTGGGGGAGTTTGGAATGAGAGATGCTTAGTCCATGCTCATGGGTCTTTCTCCACGCTGGGCCAAGCTTAGCCAGTTTTGGAGATCCAGCCTGGTAAAGTCGCAGTCCCACAACCAGAAAAAAATCTTGAGCTTAAAATAACCCAGGCAAGCCAAAAGCTGGTCTCAGCGAAGCTGGAGGCCTCGGTTTAGAGGTGCTGTGAGACCGAGGCTTTCTGTGGTCCTTGGATGCGGCAACTGGAGCCCAGGTGTGTGCCGGCAGGAGCAGGAGTGGAAAAAGAAACGGGGGGATGGGGAGAAATGAAATGTTATTTCTCAGACTTCAGAGCTTCGCTGTTCTTGGTCGTGTTATGGTATGGGCTGTGCTTGGGGTGGATTTTATCCAAGCCAGTTTGCACACATCCCGCTGATTTCCCAGCGTGCTGATTTTGTGTCTCCGCGCTGGCCTCTGAGCTCCCATTATACTGCAGCAGGAAAAGGGTATGCTGGGGGCCAGCCATGAGCAGAGCCGAGCTGCTCAACAGGCTTCATACCAAACACTGAAAGTTTCTTTTTTTCCCACTCTCCAAAAAAACGAACCTTGGCTTTTCGTTGAAATGGGAAGTGCTGTGGATAATGTCCACTTTCAACAGCATTTTCCACATTGATAAAGTAAAACTTTTAAAGAAAAATGCCCCAGACAGTGTTTCCAGAAATGAGAAACATCTTCCAGCATAAACCTTTATGGTCTGTCTGGAGCAGGAAACTAAACGGGCTTTGTTCTTGGGGTCTGGTGCATGACTGAGGCAAAAGGACAGGGGTGTGCAGAGCAGCCCCGACCGTCTGCCTTCCAACCCAGGACGTCCCCAGGCTGTGCCACCTCTGCCTCTGCTACGAGGTTTGTGTCAGCTGGCTCTCAGGGTTTCATGGCAGAGCTGCCGTAGGGATCCTCCTATTCCGTGCCCATGGGTACAGGAGCTCTTTTCCCGTCAGAGAGATCAGAAGGAAATGAAGCCTAAGTGCGTGTTTCACATCTGGGGTACTCGGATCCAGAACCAGCCAGCCCCTAGAAATTATAAACCCAGTGAGGAAATGTGACGTATACTGATTGTATCTCCTTGGGATGGTGTTTCCAGCTAGGATTGGATGTGCACCTGGCAATCTTCAGACAGCTCAGAGCTGGACTAGAAGAGCATGCTGCAAGTGGGAGGAGAGGTTACCTGGTTGGGAGTCCCAGGCTGAAACTGCAGTGAGGGACAGAGGTGAAGGGGGAGGATTTTACTGAGGAGGTGAGATAAAGGGGCTGTGGCTAGACCAGGACACGTGTACGGCGGGGGAGGAGGGAGAAGAGGAGGGGCTGGCTGTGCAGAGCAGGACGAAGGCCGCTGCCGTGTCTGTGAGTGGGTACGTGCGAGTTTTCTGCCCGTGCTCCCGGGGTGTGCTGGCAGGTCCCGGGGGATGGCCGAGAGCCTTTCGGCAGACCTGCCCACACAGAGGGATTATCAGCAAGGCTGATGCTGGCAGGAGTGAATGGAAATCTTGGTTCCTTTTAATACCCCTCTTCAATAAATGGCCACTGAAGTAGTGAGATGACAGCACCGCACAGAATGGGCTGGGCTGGCTTCTTTTTATGCTGCCTGTAGGGGGTCACCAGTCTGTACTCTGGGACTCCCGGGACAGAAAGCCTGGACTTAAAGCAGTCACAAAAACAAAGACAGAACAAGCCCATTCCCGCCCCTCACCCCTCTAAGTATTTTCCTGAATGGCTTTGCAAGCTGTTCCTGGTCCAGATGCAGTTCGCACACACATTTCACATCCATCCACTGCATGTTCAGAGTGTGCGTTGCATCGCGTGGCGCATATTGAAAATATATCGGCCTACTGTCTAATTTAAACTGCACGCATATTCCGTGTTAGGTAATATTTTATATGTGGCTGCATATATTTTAAATTAATGTATGGACAATACAATCTATGATGGCTTTTTAATGCCCCCTGTTGCACGTAGCCCCTGTGGCAGATGCGGCTCACAATACTTGTAACAAACCCCACAGGCGCTGGCTGCCATGGCGCCATGCGGATGGCCTTACCCATGCCAGAGAGAGGAGCAATTTGCTGGGCCAGCCTGGCTGGGCCTCGCCTTGCAGGACAGGATCAGGCCTTTGAGGCACTTGTTTTTACGACTTCTGGAAGAGGACAATGTGCAGTGCTCAGTCTCTAGTGCCTGAGTCCCTTCTCTGCTTCCAGTTTTGAGATCACGCTCCAACAGCTCCAAGGCCCTGCAGGCTCTTTTCCTCATCTTGCTCTTCTCGTGCCTCCAGTAGCTTCGGCACCCTCCTCTAGAGCTCCAGGTTTGTCACTTCATGAGAGGCACTGACCAGCAAGGATGATAGAGGCTTTGCCGTGGTTTTCCAAATGAGGCACAACTTCGGGACAAAGCAGCAGTGTCTGCTTGGGTGTCCTCACCATGAAAGCTTCTGTTTGGGCAGGTGGACTTACATGGTCCCAGCTCCCCTTCTGCTCAGTCTTCTGGTTTTGGCACAAAGTATCCCCAGTATCCATTCCCCTTCCTCGAATCCATTCCCTCTCTCCTTGCCTGATTACACGCAGTTCTTAATAGAGCCCTGGTCTCTTTTTCTGGCACTCTGCTGCTTCCCTTGCAATCCAGACTGTCAGAAGCTATCAGTTCTCAGAGACAAGCTCCGTGCTGGGACAGGAAAAGCTGGGAGGAGCTCAGGCTGGAAAAGAGATCTCCAGTGGTGGAGCGCAGCTGGACCACAGGAGTCAATAGGAATTGACCATGAAAGCTCCTGTTGCCCTTGTACTGATCACCCAGGTGTGACCTTCACGTCAGTATCTGTGAAGACAGACAGACACATCCACTTTCCAGGTGGAGCCCAGCGCTCAGTGCCAGACCTTTCTCTCACAGAGGTGGCCCCCATCTGCTGTGGCACCCTGGACACAGTGAGAACAAACCCTGAACAATGAGCTCCAGGGACAAAGGAAGGGGAAGCTGTAGCCCTGGCTTCAGAGAATAGGAAAGAGCATTCCCGGCTAACAGACGAGAACCATGTTGCTTTTCTTTCAGACATGGCTGTTTGGCTGCCAGTAACGTATCTGCTAGCGAAGGGCTGGCTTTAAAGCGCTGTCCCCAAGGGCTGCAGCCTTGCCAAGGCTTTGACGTTGGTGGTCAAGATACCAAAATGGACTTTCTGAACCAACAAAGCGACATGATCTGATTGGTACCAGAAAGAGATGGGGGAGAGAAAAACATATATGGTTCTGATTACCTGGCTTCAAAATCACGGTAATAAACCCAAATTTGGGAAGCAATTAGAGACAAAGAGGAAGAGCAAGAAGAAAAAGGGGAATGAGAGAGTCGCTCGGCAGCCTCAAGGCAGCCTTTCAAGGATCAGTATTTGGATAAAAGCCAATATATCAGCTCTAATCTTTGGCTTTTTGTTGGACTTAACAAGGACTTTAAAATGAATCCAGTCGCAACTGACGGGCCCCATATGGATCCTGGTTTGAAACCTCTTCCTCAGCACCAAATCAAATAGTCTGGCACTATAGAAAGCCGGTGAGGAGACTTTAAAAGGGAAAAACAAAGGCAGAAGCACAGACATACACTCGCACACATGCACATGTGCACACTTGTACACGCAGGCAGCGCATGAAGACATCAGGCTCCCTATCAGGGCAGAGTTACCGCAGACAAGTGGCTTTGTGGCTCCACAGAGGGGCTGTCTGTGACCATGACGATACCATGATGATATTTCCCTTGATGCCACTCAACTGAGTCGTTTCCCAGACTCTCTGCGAGTTCAATCACATATGCATCTGTAGATTGCCTTCATTTACTGCCTTTTATTTCAAACTTTGACCAAAAAAAGTACGGTTATTTTTCTTCACATATATATAAAAAAAAAAAATATTAAAAAACATTCTTCCCTCATCTTTCTCTGAAGCTGGCGCATCTCTCATCTCCCTAAGCTACACCACAATGCGAGAACAAAGGCATCTGACCTGTATCCATGGCAACCCTCAAATTCTACACCTTTGCCTTTTGTACAAAGTACCCCCTCCCTCTGTCTATACACACACATGCATATGTACACACTCTATCTGCCTACATACACGTACATACGTACATACATGTGTATATAGAGAACATATGCATATAGATTTAAAAGTCATTGTTCATGATTCTTACAAAAGCTTCTCTATTTGCCTCATATGCCAGCTGAACTCGTGTTTATTCCATGGTGGGGTTTGCCTTTCAGGTGACGGCAGGGTTAACTTAAAATCCACTGATGGCCACAAGGTAGCACTTGGTTCAAGGAAGAAAAGCAAGTGTTGAGTGTGGAGAGAAGCAGGAGTGTAATAACGGATTATTGGATAACACTTGGCGTGCCAGGGCTAGAACAGCTGGCCTCTGCCTTTTCATGGCCACTGCTGGCGATTCAAAGGGACATTCACCTATTCAATCCATCAGTCAAAGTGAGGGGAAGGGCATCACTTCCCTGTAATGAAAAAAGTAACAACAACAAAAAAATCCCTTTGATTGTTGAAAAGGGATGTGCCAAGTGGAAGCACTGCTGGGTCACATTTTTAGCACCCCACTCTCCCTGTCATCAGACCTGGACCGACTCCTGGCTGCCTGCAGCCAACTCCCCTGTTTGCAGAGGGCTTGCCCTCAGCCAGCTACAAGACCCTTCTCTGAAGTGTGGCCTCTGCCTTTGTGCTCTATTTGCTTTGGAAGGATTTCAGCGCTTTGCAGCAGAAGCCAGCCACCAACGGGTGTGGAGGATGGCACGTGAGAGCATGGAGAACGGCACCCAGCAGAGCCGAGGCAGGGCTGGCAGCCAGGAGCCACCGCACGGGAGGGAAGGTCCCTGCGGAAGGCAGCCCCCGGGTCTCACCGAGTTTTAAACTCAGCAGGATCCTGGAGCCACAACCACGCACTCAGACTGGTTTCGCTGATCAGCTGATGGGCAGCATCTTGCCTTCTTGAAAAGCTGGTTCTCAAGAGCTTGTTAATTTGGGAAAGGCTGGCACCACCCGGTATGTCATACCCAAAAGGCTGTCAGTCCCTGAGCTCTTGGAAGATACTGACAATTTGCACAATAACAGCCCTTGCTTTTGTAGTGACTCTGCAGAAGCGATGAGTTTCATTCTGGGAGGGAACATTTAGAGCTGCCACAGCTGCCTCCCACAGTCCCCTCTCAGTCCCTAACGATGCCTTCCGCCCCAAGAGTGAAAGGACCGGGTATTTTAACCCACTTCTCCTCACACGCACTACCACCTCTGGTAGAAAAGGGAAGGCCTTCTGAAAAGGAGGAGCTCAGCTCCGCTAAAAGCGCCGACCAGAAGACGTCCCTATGATCAGGCTGTGTCATGGTAACAGGCCCTGGGCAGAGAGGGCACGGTCAAACCTTTCTCCCTTCCTTTTAAATGCTTCCAGTTGTCAGTTTAGCAATAGAAGAACAGCTGAATTGTGGTTATAGACAATGAATGATGCAACAGAATACCTCATGCAGACATAGAAGATTTGCTGCTCATTTCTCTTCAGCAGGAGGGCCGTATGCATGGGACCGGGTCCAGACTTATTGACGTCAACAGAAAGACTCCCATTGACTTCAATGGGCTTTCACTGGGACCATTATTGCCTGCGAGAAGCCACTTACTGGGAAACCAAGGGAGGATCGAAATTTGCGTAGAGCAAACATAAAGTATCCTTGGTTCTCTACAGTACTGAGGCATGGCTCATGGAGACTGCATTTCCCAGCATGCTATACTCCATCTTTAGCCATCAACAGTAATTTGACGTGCTCAAGTTCATCCACAGAGAGGGCTGGTGGTGATGCTCTTTCATCTAACCAGAAACAAAAATGTCTGACATATGTAGCAGCATAGTCATGCTTCGCTTCACTGCTGGGCCAAGTTTTCACAGGAATGGCCAAACTGTCACGCCAAAATCATAATTACCCTAAAGGTGAAAGTGATGGCTGGAATGGCTGGGAAGCAGGACTCCTGTTTCTGCGCCCTCCACCTCCGACAAGCCCCGTTTCCTGTGCCTCGATTTCCCCGTTAGTAAAGGACATCCTCGCAGAGTGATGTGACATCCCGTTTCTGCGTGAAGTGAGAAGCTCCTTGTAGAAAGACGTTGCTGGAAGTCCCATAGCTCCGGTCACGGATTTACTGCAGGGAACTGTGACTCAGCAGAGGGTCCCAGGCGGGGAGACACAACTTGCAAGCCAGACTCCAAGGACTGCCTCACCATTAGGCACAATCCCCCCTCACTCTCCAGAGCGGGGCTCACTGCAGGTGCTCCCTCTTGGACTCTCCTAACTCCCTAGAATGCTTTTCTCTCCCTGGCCAAGCACCTTCCAGAAACCAAGACGCTTTGTGTCAATTGGGACTGAAATGGTGCCTGCATCCCCCAAGTAAGGCTCCTCCCTCTTTTTAACATACTCATTCATCCAGAAATTGTTGAGGACCATCTCATGCCCCAGACTCTCCTGAGCTACCAGCCACCAGGGTGCTGGGTCTAGGCACCACTGAACTGTGTTTCAAGACTTTGTGTATCAAAAGATGCTTGAAGTATTTGGGCCTGTAGTTCAAATTCCTGGCCCCCTGAAATAAAGCCTACAAGCTGTTTGACACATGGGGATGAAAGGGGAAGCAGAGAAGAGAACACTAAATAAAAGGACCAGCATACACCAGTTCCTCTCCTCGGCTGGGAAGATTTGGACACGCAAGCAGAAAAGAGAAGCTGTCTCTCCCTGCCCTCTGCTCCATGACCCAGACTCCCCCACCCCACCAGCCTCCTCCTCCATGGGGAGGAGGTCCGGAGCGAGAAGCATTCCAAACACCCTGCTGGTACCATGTTTATACAGCGTGTCCTCCTTGCCTAGCTGCTCAGAAACAGCCCTAGAACAAAAAAAAAAAAAAAAAAAAAAAAGAAAGGGAAAAACAGAGAGAGGGAAGAAATGAACAGCTTGGGCTTTTTGGCGAGAAAACAACATTTTTTGTTTGTTTTTCTAGCAAAAAAGAAACCCTGCCAGAGATTCCCGAGTTTTCAGATTTGAAGGTGTATCTTGAACTAAAGACAGAGAACTGGATATTTGGTTTATTCCCTTTTCCTACATTAAATAAAATCCATCAAGGCCTGATGTTTTTGGCGGGAATAATCCTGTTTTTATCACTCCTCTGGGTGAGGAAAGGAGTTGGGTCCATACAGTTCAGTTTTACTTCCAAAATCAAGGAGAAAACAATAGAGATGTTAATTTATGGACCTTGCAGTTTGAGACTGAGCTCTGGGTCCTCTTGGCTGTTGTTTTCATCTGGAATCGTGGTCCCCGGAGAATGCTGCAAGAAGCTGCTCCACACTGCTGCAAAGGAATCTCCGAAAGCAGCAATAGCCACAGCAAGGGCTGTCTCCTCAGACACTTCAACAAACTGGGATAGCACATGGTTTGCTGTAGCCCCTTTTGGGTGTGAAATAGCCATGTCTTTCCAGGAAGAACAAGAAACTACTGCTATGCCAACAAAACCATGGACAACATCCACATCTCCTGGAGTTAACCATTTTTAGGGATTCAGAAGGACTCTTCCTTGAAGAAAATATCTTGGAGCACCGTAAGTTCCTCTATCAGTCTCTTATGAGACCCTCCTTTTTAGGACCCATGAACACTCCAGATATAATAGATGTAGGTGCCACTTGTTGCTGCAGACAAGAAAGTCTAGAGTTTATGAGCAACAGCCTATGCCAAATTCCCACACCACGCTGCCAAAAATACTTTGTGTGTGTCTCACTGATGTGAAATGCCTCTCTGTATTGTTTCCTCCAAACATCTCAATTTTTTTATTGCCAAATGCAGGAAGGAACATAGTATAGAGACCCGCATTTCCATCCCCAAGGTTGGAAAAGGGCCACTCTCCAGGAAACATAGCCTGGGTCTAACCACAGAACAGTATGAAGACGATAAACACTGTAAGAATGCATTCAAACACGCCTGGGATCAAGAGAAGCCGCTTCTGAAATACCCGTATGTCTGAGAAGAGACCCTGGATGTCCGAACCCTGACTTAGTTGGGGGTAGTATGGTACCAGGGAGCTTCACAGCCCCCAGATTAGTGCTGTGTGTGCAGTCCTCCCTCGCCTTTCCCAGGCAGTGGACCATAGAGATGTTCCACTAATTTACCCTGGTATCTTCTGTTCACTGCTTTATTTATATCTCAGTTCTCAGTCATGCACAAAAAGGGTTAATTAAGTGCATAGCGTGGAAACGCATGACACGAGGGAGTACCTGGTTCCAGTCCTTTGAGGTGCAGAAACAACTCACATGATGAACCACACTGGAAGTACAGGTCAGGGCTGTGCCTTCCCCTGGAGATACGTGGGTGTGAATTGGAGTGCCAATAGGAATTATGTTGTTAAGCAAAGGGCTGATAGTGCCAGACGGAGACAGCCAAAGAGTGGGAAGATGTTAGGCAAGCTTCCTCCATCTGTCCCTGTTAACACTTCTTGGTCCCAGGCCTCACCACACCCTTCCCACATCTCATCCTCAGCATCAAGGGATTTCTGTTCACCTTTCCCTGGGTCAGCACAGCCCCTTCCCTTTCTCTGTCTTGGGCACGCAGCTGGCTTTGCTGTGTCCCTGCAAAATGTCCTTCTGCGTCTCCTGCCATCCCGCAGCCCCTGCCCAGTCTGCCCACTAGAGCTTTGCCACCGGGCTGCTGCTACAACTGTGTCAAGTACCCGCAGTAAAACCAAAAGCCAGTGCTGCTTGCTTTCTAGTTCACTGACGCTGTGAGAAATGTAGTACTCCTACCAAACGTTTCCCACCCAAATATTTCCACAGGATTTTCCCCACTAGCTGTGTGTTAAGGTAATTCGCAGAGAATTTCTGTGTCCATTGGTTCCAGACCCAGGATATTTACCCCTGCTCCCTGACCAGCAGGACAAGCTGCTTCATCTCTGGGCTTCAGAAGCACCATTTTGGCTCACTTTGTCTTTGCAGAGGAAGGCCAACCTCATCTGCCCTCTATTACCCACACAAAAAACATCTGTGCAGCTTTTATTAAGTTTATACAAGCCAACTAGCTTGGAAGAGGATTATGATTTTTATTCATTCACAATATTTCCCCCTTCATAATTGTCCATGGCGTTGCACCATACCAAGCCTTAATTTGCCTCTTAGATTCTGTTCTGAAGGGCCTGGAACACGCACCCGAAACAAACATCCTTGTTCCTCAACTGAAGTTTGACTGACCAGTGCCTGGCTTAATCCCCTTTGATCTGGGGGAACAGACTGACTGAAGTTTTATTGCTACTGATTAATCCCCCATGATTCTCTGTGAGGGAACTGCCTGCCGCTTCCCCTTTTTAGTCTGCCAGTGTTTGAGACTGTAAATAAGCCTCACATTTATTGTTAGCACAATATACTGTTTTATAAGGGGAACGCAGCTGTCTGAGAAAGATCAGAGCTCTCTCCTGCAGCGTCCTAGCATCAGAGGCATTCCTTGGACCGCGAAGAAGCCTAGGAGCAATGATACTAGCAGTAGTAGCACTGCCGGTGGTTCTCCACCTGCGAAGGCACACCTCCAAAAAATGGGGCCATTTATCACTGGGCCACAATTACAGGCTGGCCATCCCTCTGGAAATCAGGCAGTTTGGTTTGCACGCAGTTGGGCAGCAGCCACCTCTCAAGTTCAGGTGTGTCACTCCAACCCAGGGCCTCTAGAACGTGCCTGGGGCTGGGCTGTGGCTCCAGCAGAGTCATCAGGCTCGATGGCTTTACGCGGTCACTGTGTTGCCTTGGACTTGTGACCTTGCTCTCAGTCTCCCCCTCCTGCAACAAGAGTGAGCAGGTCACAAGAAATATGGAGGCCCACAAATAACCGACTTTGGCAGTGAGATTTTGCAATCTGATACACTGTTTTGCTTGCTGGAGAAAAAAAAAAAAAAAAAAAAATGCATTCGTTCTCCCTCCCTGCACAAGATTCTCAGGGAAAGCAGGAGAGTCAGTAAAATCAGATGAGAAAAAACTGTTAACGGCAAGATTTGCCAAATAAGTGAGTGCATTCAGTGGCCTGGAAAATGAGCCGGCGAGTGATATAAGAGCTCTTTCCGGATTCTGCACACTCAAGGAAACATTTAATACATCTTGAAGTAAAAATATGCCTTGGCTCTTGCTGCTGGCGTAAATATTTGTGTTCGCAAGTGTTGGCAAATATTTGAGACATCCATGTTGTTTAACCAAGAGCTTTGTCTCTCAGAGTCCATCTCTCTGTTTGGTCTCCTCTGTAATCACATTAGCCAGAGGAATCCTCTTGGCATTTATGCAGAGGATGGGATCAGAATCATTTCCATTCATGCCTTAAAAAACAGGCATGAGCTTACAGAAGACAACCGACAAAGGGCATCAGAAGAGCTGACAAAGATTATGCCCTACATCCGTTTAATATTGGTACAATCTCCTTTAGGAGATGGCTAATTTAGCTTGAATTTGCAGGCACAGGCAGTGTCATGCTGAAGGCCTTTCTTACCTCTGCAGTAATATCCAAACTTTTATTTGCTATATTAAATATATGTAAGGGAGCCGAGGAAAGACAGCTTGCCTCTGCCGTGCTTATGGTAGTGGCTCAGGTTAGATATGTTAGGGTTTGATGTCCCTCTGTAACCACTTCCTGTACAAAAGTTTGATGCCTTGACAGCTTCTGAGGAAAGAAAATCAAAAGGCAGGGACAGTAGGAGTTAGGAGTTGCAGCACTGGCAGCCTGGGAGCGGAGGGGAGGAGGCCTTACCCTCCGCAGCAGGACTGGGACCCCCATCTCGGTGCTTCCCAGGTCTGGGCATACAATTGGACACGCCACTTGTTGGTTTTTTCTCTTCCTTCAAGCACAAGTTCTGTTACTATTAAGCAGCCGGTGGACCCGTACAGTCCAGTTCACACACCACAGGGCCTGCCTGCACGCAGCATCCACCCTCAGCCCTTCAGGACGCAGGCAGGCTCCTGCCTAGCTGGAGGCATGGCAGAAGTTACCTCCTCTATTCTCCATTATGAACTTCGAGAGAAGGTTGCTGGGGAACCCCTAAGCATGGGGGTACCTCTAGTGCCACCCAGTTCAAAGCCCACTGTGCTCATTCCCAGCCCCATAAACGCTCCTCGCTAACCCATAATACTCCTTGCTAACTTTGCACCGAAGCTGACGAAGAGCAGTCACACAAGCTATATCCCAGCTCAGTGGTGGATGGAAACGTCTCAATACACGACAGTTGTTTCCATAGTGACTTTGTGACTAGGCTTAAGACCTGTCCTCCCCTGTGCCCACCGTCAGTGACAGCATCACTGACAAAATTGTCATGCTAAGAAACAATTAGCAAGAAATTCCTAAAAATTGTTAGAGGAGAGCTGTGACATGAAGAGGCCAAGGGGAGCGCTCAAAGCATTAGAGATAACTCCAGGATTTAGCAACAGGACAGTCAAAGCCTTTTGTACTTAAGCTTGGGCCTAGATAACGTACTAAAGATGTTGGAGAAGGATGTCAAATCAAATCCTGACAGAACCAAACAAAAACTGCCATCGCAGCCAACCGAGAGCCAGCATGGGCCAGGGGTGGGGGACACACACACACCACAGGTGAGTGATTGTGGGATAAACAGCCATGAAACCACCAAAGCCTCACCCACCCTCTGGCAAGGACCACGGTGAGAGTGGCTTTACAGGCTGAGGACCACACCTGTGTTTTACCACTCTGTCCAGGAGTGGGCATACAGAAGCGATACAAGAGTGCACACCAGGCTCTTCCAACCTGTTTATTCAGTGGAGGATGTTCAAGTAACAGGCAAGAGCATTGAACTACACTTCTGGGTGCTAACCTGAGCCACGGCTGTTTTGACAGGTTAGCCATCACGGACAGAAAAAGAGCTCCTGTTCTGTGCCCTCGCTGGCAGGTTCCTTACAGCTAATGCATTAACCTCTGAATAAACAAACGACTAAGAAAGGCCCTTTCCTAACCTAGTGAAGTACAAACACAGGCTACATTCTTCTGATTATAAAACCACAAATGCAGGACACACTCCTGGGAATGGGCTCGATATGTTTTCTCTTTGATTCCAACCTCTTGGGAAGATTAAACAGTGTCATTGCCAGGTTAATACATAATGACCTCAATGTCTCGAAACATTACTGCATTGCAAATAAGACTGACATTTACATATTTCTCAGTTGCCCAAGGGGAGAGAAGACACGTTTCAGGTGCCTGCACTGGGAGCATGCTGGAAGGCAGCAGTGCAGCACCGTGCATGGAAGCAAGGGGCTCGGCACGACGTTAATGGATGGGGGAAGGAGGGTGGCTCCCTAATGAGCCAGCCCAAAACCCTCTGGCCAGACCGGGAAGCAGCTGTCAGTCAGCAGTGTGCTAAAATCAATCCCCCTGAGCTGAGCTGAGCTCTACCTCTGCCAAAGGAGGCCCTGGGGAAAAGAGTTGTCTTCCATCTCCTCCTGCTCGGGCTGCCGCGGAGGAGCAGCAGCCCAGCTCGCTTCCTGAGTTCTGGAGGACGGGCTTCGCGTGGCAGCATTTTGTGTTCAGGCGCACAGCCGGGTGGCCTGAAAGGCCATGTGCCCGTGGAGCCATCGGTTCCTGGTGGCAGGGGCAGAGACCGAAAGCTGCAGAGGGGTCTGCAGATGTGTCCCTCTGGCTGCGGCTGCTCTGCAAGCCCAGAAGCACAGTGGTGTAGGGAACAGGAGAGGGGATGAGGAGCAGCTGGGGGAAGCTCAGGGTAGGAAGGCACTGCTAAAGGCTGTGCTGCACCGTGGTGCCTTTCTCTCTTTGCACTCTGAAGCAACACCAGCCACTTTCAGGCTGGGGAAAACCAGACTGAGACTAAAATCATCATCCTACACTTCCCTGTAGATGGTTAGACACTAGCCCACAGCCCCGTGCTTTCCAAAGCCCAACGCTACCTCTGAAGATGAACTTTTCTCTTACACTTGTCTCTGGCCATATGGTGACGCCTTCTTTCCATGATATAAAACATTGTGCTCTTCCCGTGGGCTGTTTTCCCTTGCTCCTCCCATGCCAAGCCCAGAGGCATGGCTGGATCCTGGCAGACCTTCTGCATTCCCCAAAGCAGCCCTGTGGGCCACCCCTGCCGAGGCTGGGCAGGGTGATGCCAAAGGACCGCGCTTTGCTAGCTGCCAGACACTAACCACAGGGCACGGGCTCTGTCAAGGAGCTGGATGCTGGTGATTTAGAAGCACTCAAGAGGATAAATTTTATCAGTCACAAGGCTACCAAGTCCCCTTCGTGGTCAGAAGACCAGGCACTAGACTTTTTTGTCCCTGCAGGGGTTTTATTGCCCTCCCTGCAGGGTTTTTATTGCCCTTTCAGAGGCAGGCTGTTGTGGGCTGGTGCAGCACCTCCCCCTGGGCCAAGTTATTCCCTCTCAAATCCACAGGGTTATCTCTCCTTCGAAACACCCTTGTGCGGCCACTCCTCCACCTCATCCCGCCCCAAAACTTACATGTGAGGGTGGCCACAACCCAGCCACAGACAAGGAGTGAGGGGAGGAAGGCCCCGGGGGCGCCCGCCCGCCCCTCACACGGAGGGGATAGGGGGATAGGGACGTGGGCCCAGGCTGCGCCTGAGTGGAGTTACAGCGTATGAACCTGATGACAGAGAACTGAACTCCAGCTCTCCCCGCAGCCAATAAATCTCGCAGCGGTCTAATTTTGCTAGGAATGACGCCTGAGGGAAGGCCTGTGTGGTCCAGAAAAAGCAAAGCAAAGCAAAGTATGGTTAAAAACCCCTAATTCTTCTTATCAGCTCCCCCCACAGCAGCCCCCCTCCCCTCAGCGAGGCGGCACCTTCTAGCACATTCTGTGGGGACGGGGCTTATATAGGTCATGCCAGCCAATCAGGGGGCAGGATGTGAGTCACGTGACGTGTTTGACAGCTGTCTGCCATGACGGTTGGGTGGTGCAGGGCTGGGCCCGGGCTGGGATCGGGATCGGGATCGGGATCGGGATTGGGATCATAGCTGGGCCGCAGCAGCCTGCTGGCAGCCACCCTCCTGCCCCAGGACGAGCTCAGCGCTTCTCCTAGGCCGTGTGCTCCCAGCCTGGGCCTCCTCTCCTGTTCCATGGTGCCAAATTCGGGTGGTTTGAGGGCTGAGCTTTTCGTGAGGTCAGCTGGGAGCTCGGAGCGCTGCTCCCTGCTTGGAGAGAGTGGGTTCACGGCAGCTCCTCGGGCCTGGCACCGACCACTTGTAAGGGGCATGTATCTCCATCATCTGGTTTTGATCTCCCTGCGGTTTGGGAGTGCCTGTGACTCTGGCGCGGTTGCTGCCAGGACTGGGAAGGGGCTCCCTGGAAGCGCAGAGGGAAGGGTCCTGGCTGCCTGTCACCCAGCAGCGAGCGGAGCTCCAGCCCTCGCTGCAGGGGCCTTGCTGGGACTTTCCACAGCCAAAGGGATTTGCCTTGTCGGCAGTGTGGGAGCATGGAGAAGGAGAGCATGCGGCGAGGCTCCTTCCCCTGTGCATCATAACAAGACGTTAATTTGAGGTTTCTGCAGAAGACAAAGGGGGAGTTGTAGCTGTTGCATTCGGGGGTGGGAGCAGGCACTGCATCCAGGAAGCACCCTCCCCTGGGAGATAAGGGAGACCTGGCCACCCACAGCCCAGGCTCGCCAGGAATCCAGGCTTCCATATGTACAAAGCTGGTGCCAGAAGTGTCGTTCCCATCGTCAGCAGGGCCCCCCCCGCCACCTTCTCTGCCTTCTCCCTCCTCCTCTTCCCTCTCTATAACCAGCTGACTTTTTTCACAACCAGGAAACAATCAAACAACCTCTTCAGCTGCTTCAGCTCCTCCTCCTCCTCCTCAACACCGCCATCTCCCCCTGTAAAGGATGCTGTCAGTACTCCCAAAGCCTGATGTGCTGTGTAGTGCAAAACTGTTATTCCAGCCTCCCAGTGGGGAATACCCTCTGGGCTGCAAATACCTGTGTTGTCTTAAGTAAATAATCACACAAGATAAAATATCCATCTTGATGATAAAATGGAGGGAGGGGAAGCAAGAATGCAGACCTGGTGTGTACCAGACAGCAGCGCCTGCATCAAAATCATGGGTACTGAGGTGGCTGGCCGTTCCATTACGCGCCTGCCCTCTCTCCTGTGGGTGATGCTGGGATCTGCAGGAGGGCAATTAAATGCAGAGGGGTCTAGGGGAGGGGCGAGTGTTGCATTTGGCTTTTTAAAACAGCTTTCAGAGAGAGCGTGACGGGGGAATATATTTAGTGCAACTCACCTGCTCTCGTTGGGAATGGCTTGGAAACCAGCCAGCTCCAGTCTAGCAGGGGAGTGAGGAAGAGGAAGGCTGATGAGCCTGGTGGAGGGAGAGCTGTTCCTAACGGTCTGGGGGACTTTCTGTGCCACTGTGGGTGCTAGTGGATGCTGGACCCTTCAGAAAAGCTGACTCCCACTGACACACCGCATGGAGGGAAACCCAGCTCCTGTGGAAAGCCCACACCCCTCTGCCACTTTCCCAGGGCCACTGAGCAAGTTTATGCTGGAGCCAGGCTTTGATCCCCAGTGTCCTGGCTTGCTGCCTGCGTGCTCTAACCACTAGACTGTAGTGCTGCCTCTTCCCCTGCAATCGGGTCTCTGACATTTTATTGCTCACCTGTTTGGGAGACTTCACACGTTCAGCTTCGAGGCTTATAAACCTACTGAGAAAAGAGAGGAAGGGAAAAGGTGAAGGAGGAGTTCAGCCAAGAGTGAAATACTGGGGAGGTGTTGGAGCCTTGGGCCAGGCCTTGCCAAGGTTACCCAAGCCCATCCCAGACCGTGACCGTGGCAGGTAGCTTGCCCGTGCCAGGATCACAGGACAGGAGGTCTTGGGTCACTTGTGGGACACTTGTGGTGTCCAGGACGACTGGTGAGAGGCAAGCAAAAGATCATGCCAGGCACAGGTAGGCCTGAGGGACAGCTTGCTGCTGCGCTTAAGATTGTGAACTGGAGGTTGAATCAGGGCCGAGTCTCCTGGATTCATTTCTCAGTCATTTATTCAGATATAATTGCCTGTCTGCCTGTCTTAAAGCTAATGACTGGATGTGAAGATTTCCAGTTAGGGTTTGTGAGAAGGTAATTACATTGCAATCTCACTGTATGACTATTCCTCGAATGAAGATAAACTTGTTTGAGTAGGTCTGCACATCGCAGGAATCAGTTGTATTACAGAGCCCAGACATGGCAGGGGAGATAAGGAATGTTTTTGCTGCTGCTTTTTTATCTGCTGACCTATTAAAAGCTTTTCTGTCTGAAGGGGGTGAGGACCAACCAAAGGGGTTAATCCCACAGCTCCTCACCCCTGATGAACGTGATTTAAGTCTCCTGTTGAGACTTGATCACTTGGTTGGGGTTTAGTGGGTGCTCTTAACTTCCCTTCTGGTAGGTGTTACTTTGTTTTGTTGAGATGCCCAGAGTTGAGCTCCAGTTCCATGAGACTGACAGATTTTACCCAAGAGGGCCCCTGAGATGGTGTGAAGGGTATTGCAGATCCGGACAGAAATCCACCTGAGGCCTGGGGAGAAAACCCTGACCTGGGGAAGGAGGGAGGGGGCTGCGACACAGCACGAAGCAGCAGGATCAGGGGAGCAACAGGCTAGTGCTGCGAGTTTTTTGCTGCGGGCAGAGCTGTGTATCGGCTGCTGGCGGGGGTGGTCCCACGCAGCATCTCGGTGGTCTGTGCAGAAGCAAAGCACGCCGTCCCTCTGGGTGCAGTCCGTCTCTGGCCAGCGTTATCAGAGCCTGCAGATGCGGAGAAATTCTCCCGGCTATTATAGGGCAAATCAACACGGAGCATCCGCTCTAAGCATCACCAAGGAGCTAGTGAACTCCAGCAGCAAGACATCCTTCCAGGCCTGATCAGGTGCAAGTGTGATGGCTGGATAAAACCCTCTTCCATGTTCAGGAGGCCCTCGCTTTTTCCAGCGCTGTAGCATGACAGAGAGAAAACAGAACCAAGCTTCTCCCTCCGCCCAAGTACTGGGTAGGCCTGGCATGTAAGTATCATTTGAGATTGCATCATTTACCAGCAGTCTTGTCACTGGGGCCACTTCGGGGCAGTCATGGCCCTAGTGTGGCTCCTGACAGCGCCGTGGGGTTCTGCCTGTCCCGTGGGGAAGGAGGAGGCACCTCTGCTCTCTGCAGGCTTCTCCTGTTCTGTTACTTTAAAGCTCTCGCCCTTCCTCGAAGCACAAGCCAATGCACTGAGATCATCTCTCGGTCCCATCTAGCTGTTAAACCCCCTCAAATCTTTCTTGCTCAGCAGCACTTCATATAAATCCAGTAATGTGCATATCACTTTGGCTGCCAACTGCTTTTGGGTCAGGAGGGAGGGGGCTGTGTGGGGGTTATTATTACAGTCACTGTTCCATTTCCCTGGGGGATCCCAGGAAACCGCAGGCTGCCAGCAAACGTCTGGAGGATGGAGGCATGTTGGGGACCCCTGGGAGTCAGCTGGCAAATTTGATGCACTGGGTATGGATTAACAACCCATTAGGGCAGGGGTTTGGGGCTGCATTAAACAAATCCTTCCCCTCAGCCTTTGCAAACGCTAGTGATTGTTGCCTTAAAGCAACGCAGGAGCAAGACAACTTCAGCACAGGGACGGTGCTTAAGCATCAGGCTCGCACCATTAAATATCAGTGAGGGCTTAAGGGCATCGCACAGCACTTCCCCAAGGGAGATGAATGATTTCCTGGGATGAACCCAACTGGCCCACTCTCTGTTGCATTTGCTTGATGTTGACTCGGCCAAAAGAGCACTCTTTGGCATGAATAAAACATGCTTCTTGAGTAGCAGCAGCAACTAGTTTGTCAGGAAAGAGCCCCTGACTATGACAGGGCAAAATGTGTGAACCTGTCTTTCAAGAGATCACTGTCTGAGCGGCTTTCGGGAGCAGTGTAATCACATTTACCCCCTTTCCTGCTGCGGCAGGGAATTTATCCTGGTGGACAAGGAAAGACTTTTCTTATCTGCTTTTTCTCTGTTCTGCAGCAATCATCCAGAATTGGTGGCAAAACCCACCCTGGGGAGAGGTATTTTGCCCCTGAGGGCCATTAGATCCCCTGTGGGGTCGTGACCTGTTTGTTGGACGTCCTGGAAAGGTGACTGAGAAATGCATATTCCAATACGTGATACAGGATTCACCAGCACTATCCTTTCCACCAGGGAAAACAGAAAATTGAAAAGATCAGAAAGCTTCTGCTTTAAGCGCAGAGGCTTCTAGCTACGGAGTCCAGCTCTGCCACTGGCTTCCAGCGTTAAATTGGGGTGAGTCACGTACCTGCTCTGTACTTCAGTTTGCCCACACATCTGCGTCCTGGAGCGTAACTCACAACTTGCGTGTCTCAAATGCTTTGGGGCTTTCATGTGGAGAGTTTTGAAATGGGAAAAATTCACTGTTACCAGCTATTTGGATGCAGATTGGCAGCACATTGAATCCAGTTCGTAGTTCCTTGAATTAGAGGGATACGTTGTGCCGAGATGGAAAAAAGAGCAGGAGGAAACTGAAAAGAGTGGAGTGCTCAGACATACACCTAGCATCAAGGTCTTCAAATCAACCCCGCTGACATGGGGCTACAAGCCATAAAGAAAATTCTAATGAAATATTTGCCTCCTTGGAAACACTGTTTTATCCAAAATAAAACCTTTGCAAGAAAAAAAGTTTAATTTACAGATCAAACAAAAATAGTCCTAATGAAGCGGTGCAGCACAGCTGGAAATTTCCGATCTGATTTGTCAAAATGAATATTAGTATTCTCTTTTTATTTGTAACCTCATCACTTCAAATGCGTTTTATTACAATATTGCAATAAAAGAAGGTCACTATGAAAAGCCGCTTTTTGAAAAGCAAGCTGTTTGAAGTACTTTTGTAAATCAGAGGTATCCCTGGGAAAACTAATTCCAAACACTCTGAGTTTTCTGAAACCTGAAAAATGTCACCACAGCGCTGAGTGATGTGTTTGGGAGGGGCTGGGAGAGCAGCAGCGCGAACTATAAATCCTAAAGAAAAGGGAAATCTTCCTACCTGGGAAGTGAAATTCCAGGTTTTGTTTTCTAGGGAAACGTTGGCTTCTCCACCATTGTGCCTCTTCAAGGAGAGGGCAAACATCTGTCCGTGATAGCAGGGAATGGGTGATTCTGTCCAGTGGCGGGGCTGCGGGGGGTCCCTTTCAGTACTGGTTGCTCTCAGTCTGTTACTCTGATGCCCCTTTTCCCAGGAAAATGATGGTGTGTCCTGGCTGAGAGCCAGGCACTCAGTCCTGCCTGCATTGCTCCTAGGCTACCGGATGAGATTGGGAGGCTGTGCCTCGGTCTTCAGCGCCCGGCTTCCCAGATGGGGTTTGTGTGATGTGCAAAGGGGTTAAATTCTGAAAGAGTTTTAATATCACTGAGCAGTCAGCTGAGGAAAGACTCGATCAAAGTATAAACAAATTCTAAGTGACTGAATCAGGAGAATGACACAAACTAACCCAACCCCTTAAAATGCCTGTGACCACAAACCACATCACTGCAGAAAAGGAGAGACACTTTTCTTTTCTTGTTCTAAGTCATAAAAATTACTTACCAAGGTGACAAATTTATGGCTGCAGTAATTACATGATTACTTTATTATGTGCCACCAGTGTGAGAAAATATATATTTAAAAGTCACTTAAGTCCAAACCAAAAGGGCCAGCAAAGAATTATTGGAGGCAGTAAATAAACATGACATGTACAATTATTTACTTGGTTGGAAGCTAGAATTTCGGACTGAACACCAGCAGTCATGTTCAAAGGCTTTAAGTGGTGGTGGCAGCAGGTTGGGCTGGGACCTGCCTGTCCCTGCTGGTGGCCGGGGGGGGAATGGAGCTTCTGGGCCAGCAGGTGGTGAGACCTGACAGCATCAGCCTGGTCTGGCTGTGAACTCTCCGGACAAACCCAGTCCTTGGGGTCTGAGCTCTAACAGAGTCAGGAGTCCCGGTACAAGGTAGGAACAGGGCAGGTCTCCACACTGGAGGGGAAGGAGCTGCAGCCTGGTGCTGGTCCCTGCCACCCCAACCTTCCCCTTGTCCCCCCAGGAGCAGGAGGAGGAGGCTCGTTTCTGGTCTCTCCCATCTCGCCCTTCATCAGGAGAACAAAGCCAGGCTCAATCCTCCACCCAGCAGCAAGGTTGCCGTTTGCCTGCACAACTGACCAGCTTTGAGGCTCCCAGCAAGAAAAAAAAGTCCAGCTGAAATGTTGTCTTGAGACTCACCGTGTTTGGCTTTTCCAGGGTGGCACAAACCGCAGGTGTGAGAACACAGCCTGAAACGTGCCCTGCCAGCTCCTGGGGCCGAACGTCGGCGAGGCGCTCAGCCAGGGCCGGGAGGAGCGGGAAGGGGCCCTGCTGGCTGGAGCAGAGGACACGGGGTCTCTGGTTCCTCGCCCAGCCCAGCTCTGCAAGGCTGAGCGTAGCTGAGCCCCGAAACACGCGGTGTTCTGCATCAGAGCCGTCCTGCCTGTGGCAGGGCTGGGCTTTAGCCGGGGAGCAGTGTCACCCTGGTGAAGGCAGCCTGCCCCGTAGTGTCTGTGCCGTCCTCGGAGCACAGTTACCATTGCATCTGGTGACAAGTTAATCTGATCTTTTTTATTTTTCTGTCCTCATTTCGTTGTCTGTAAAAGTGAGTACTTCTAATGCTGAATTTTACCTTCACCGTGACCCTTTGAAGACATTCTGTAAAACTCTGACAGCGCTTCCAGTCTCTGCAGCAGCCAGTTTCGTTTGTGACTGCTATTAGATAGCAGATTTAAAACAGTCATTGAAAAAAATAAGGGGGGGGTGTGTGTGTGTTCTCTTTTTTTTCTAATTTACTGCTAAGATATGTAATCAGGTTTTCTGAGTGCTTCCTTTAGAAGATGAGGATTTCTCAGAGACCTTATGCATAAAGTTTACCTCTACTGAACCTCTTCATTTCGTGAGGGGAAACCAAGACCTCATCTCTGATCCAGGAAGGTAAGGAATAGGTATAAAAATAATAACATCAGTAGCCTCTGCAAGGATATTAGGCCAGTCCAGTCTGGTATTTCTCTTATTCTTTGGGCGGGTGAGGCAGTGAGTGAGCTAGCACCGGTTTCTGCTCTTCACACCTGCACGGTGCCCTCCTGCCCAGGTTCCCAGCACTGCAGGGGAAGGCTTAAATCTTCCCCCTGCCAAAACCTGCCTTCTCTCAGAGATAAACAGCCTCCTGGAAGCACTCCTCGTCCTGCTGGTGAAGTTGATTCCTAAACCTCGCATTAACATACGTCCAAGTCTATCGCTTGAGCTTAAACTAAGCCGACAGATTCTGTCTTCAATACATGTGCAAAGGCTTTGATTTCAAAGAGCTGCTCAGTGTGTGTCTAGATGGGCAGAGTATAGAAAAGTTCACAGTGATGTCGTGGTGAAGATGCAGACTGTTGGGCTGCTAGGTCTTTTTATTGCCCTTTTATGGTGGTTTCACATGGCATTCTTTTTTTTTTTTTTTTTTTTTTTTTTCTTTTTTAAGGGGATTTGCTTCTTTTGTGGGTTAACTTGACTCTGGGTAAGGGTGCAGATGCTCTCAGCTGTCTGATGCTGTTGGTGCCTCAGGTCCCAGCCTCACAAATGCACAATGTCCTGTCACGGCCAGGCAGAGCTGGGAGCAGAAAGGAGCTCAGGGTGGCAAAATCCAGGGAGAAGGCTGTGGGAAGCTTTAATTACCTAGATTGTCCCAGGAGGTCCCAAGTGCCCCACTTACTAATTGCTAATAAATGTTCATGCTGAGTAGCTTTTATTTTTCCAGTGAGATGGAATAACAGGGAAAATATGTGAAAGTCCCTGGACTTCAAGAGTGTGTTTTTCTTTCATTTATATTTACCTAATTACGCTGTCATAGACTGCTGAAAATTATACCCTCAACGCCCTCCCCCCACCCAAAAATGACCAAATAAACAGAGCGACTCTGACCGTGCCAGACAACACAGTCGGGAGTAAGGAGAGATGGAAGGGCTGGTTCTGGCAACCCCGCGCCTCCGAGCAGGGGCCCTGGGGTCAGAGACCTGCACCCAGCCCCAGAGCTCACAGCCCAGTGCCCCTTTCCATTAGCAGTGCGGATCTGCTCCACTCCTGGAGGAACTCGTGGAGAAAAGTGAGAATGAGGAAGGTAAACCAAGGGATTTATTTGGGATTGGCCTCACTCTCCGGTTGGTACCTTGGCTGTTCCCGCCGAGCCTCCTGACAGCATGCCACACAGTGATGCTCTTGCAGAGATTCTAGATAGGCCGGTCCTAACACCAAAGATCTCACCTGGGAAGCTGCAGCCCACATCACCACCGTTAATATCGAGGCCCAGTGACACGGGACAGACTGAGCCCAGGGAACCTGGGGTGCTCTCTGAGTCTGAGTTACACCCCAGCTGTGTGTGGGGTGCCAGCCCTGCTCCGCTGCTGTGTGGTGTTAGTTTGGCAGGAGAACGAGCTCAGGCAGATCTCCCTACACCCGCCATGGTTTAACCTAAGGTTTTCTCTCCATTCAGGTGTGCATTCTCCATCAGCGAGTCAGAGCGAAACCCTCAGATGAGGAGGATAATTTTTATCAGATTCCGGGTAAGCAGCTCACTCGCCTGTGAGCAACAGCTGAGTCTCAGGCTGGATCCCAGGCTCTCTGTGATTGATGTGCTTCTAATTTGACTAGACTGCAGAGGAGTAATTAAAATGATTCTGTCCAATTAAGCTTTGGACTGAGGGGGTCAGGCTTCAAGTGGCAGAGGAGGGAGAGCTCAGGCAAAATCATCGTTTGCTGGGTTTGTACCTACTTTGTGCAAGCTCTCGGTGGGACACCGGGCAGCTCAGTCACAGGAATATTTTTTGCTCAAGGAGAACACAAGAGAAAGAAGCAGACGTGGAGATGGTTGTGGTCTGTACCACACAGGATTCTGTAAAACTGGGAGAGAAGAGAGCAGAACTCAAAGCAGAGCTCCCCATCACAGGGCTGCGGTGCCTAAGATGAGACCACACAGTACTCAGATGAGAATGGAAGTGGCCCGATTTTGGCTTGTTTAAATTATTGCTGTCTCCATGTGTACTCTAGCAAGGCCTGGTTTATAGTGATCCTAAACCAACAACATAACTGTAATTACAACCTAAACTAATCAGCGGGGGAAATGGCTGTTCCTTTATTGCTGTGTCTGCAGAATCCATTTTTAGTCTGTTGTGCTGAGACAATGAACTCCATAAAACAGCTCTACTGTACCGGCTGCCCGGCTGTGGTGGCTGCAGCGCCGGCGGGTGACTGTGCTGTGGCAGGTGGGGACGTCGGTCAGTTCAGTGTTTGGTTCCGAAAGCACAAGCAGGGGCTTGGTCCTGCATATCCCGTCTCCTGAGAGACATCAATCTTTTTCCAGCAGACCTGGTGCAAGTGAGTTGGTTGAACACTGACCACAAGTAAGGCACGTCCTCTCCCGGCAGGGTAGGGGTCTCCTGGAGACGGGTGTGCGCTAGCACGGGTGAGGATGGACACTGTCTCCTCAAGGGCCGTGCCCTGCAGAGGATGCCATGCTCCAGTTTGATTTTCCTCCTGCTTTGCAAAGAACACGACAGGGCAAACCTCTGGTTTAAACAGAGCCTGGGGTGACAGGAGAATGCGAAACCCCCATCCTGACCGAGATTTTCCTGTGTTAATTGGGTACAAAATACTGGCTTTACTCCTCTGTAGTGCGGATGGACCTCAGTTCCAGCCCAGGAGACCGATTTCCATGTACAAACATAGCCTAAGGTCTCAGCACTTCCTCTCTTTATTGCAGCTCTGGCTCATTTTGTTCTTGAGATAGAAACTGATGGAGAAAGGAAATGTTAAATTTGTGTGGGAGGTGACTAGGGCCTGTTCAGAACTGGGCTGAGGGGTTTGAAGGTAAAGCCATAATTGCTGCTCCAGTGATAACAAGAAAGCATAAGCACATCACACCGACTTCCAACCCAGCCAATAATTAAGCTTGTTCTAAAGAAGCTTCACTTCATCTAATCTACTTTGTGGCCTTTATCTTGCCAAGACCAGGATGACTGCAGCCCACCTCGGTACTATATATATTCATTTTTTGCTGTGACAGATTTCACAGGTGACAGCGACCGAAGCGGCCGTGCAGGTGGGCTGGAAGGGGGGTTGCAGATTCTGTGAGCATCGCTGGGTGTTGCCTCCCCACAGCCGGGTGAGGTGGGGAAGGCTGTTATTCTGCCGAAGACCATGTGAAGCCGCGGGTGCATCGTGTGGGTGCAACCCCTCACCCTGCCGTGCCTGCGGGTGCACTTGGGCTGCATGTCTGGAGTGGCGGAGCCCTCCCTGGTCCCCCAGCACAGGCACAGCTGGCCTGGCAAGCCCCTGCCTCGCTCCCCAGCGCTACGGGGCTGCTCGAACTCGCTCAAACCCACCCAAGGGGTTGTTGAAGGTAACCTGGCTGCAGGGTGCTGCTGCTCCAGGGGCGTTCTGCACAGATCTGCTGAAATGGCCTCATCTGTCAGAAAAATTCACCCGGGGAGCATTCCAGGTGTCACCTGGGGCTTTGCACAGCGTTCTCAGCTGAGATGGAGCTCCTCCAGGGAGGACGTGAGGGTCCCAGCAGCTGCCTCGCCTCTTCCCTCTTCTCTGGGAGCTGTTATTGCCAAGGGAAGGAGCTGCCCCTCAGCCGCTGGTACTTGGATACTGCCAGCACATCCAGTGTTCTCCTGCACATTCTAAATAACATTTAAGTCAGCAGAGTGTGTGGTACAGTAACCACAACTGTGTATATCGCACAGGTCTATAAATATAAATGTGTGTACACACATATATAAAGAGAGAGAGAATAGACTCGGTGAGGAAGAGTCCAACCAGCAGCCGGATCACCGTTAAAATCCAGTATATTGAAATCGATTTAAACCACCAAGCGCAACAGGAGGTATGATAAATACAACAGCTAGCTATCGCAGCCCCTTTTGAACGGAGCTTTAGGAAACCTCACCCGGGTTCCTTTATGTCTGTGTGCCATGCAGCTTACGAGACGTACGTTTGTCTCTGAAAAGCCTCGGTATTTTTTCCACGTGCTCCGAAGCAGCGCTGGGGTGCAGCGCCGCAGAAGCAGGCCTGGCACCGTATTGGATTACTAAAGCATTCCAGCCCCATTCTCACCCAGAGAAATGGTCTGGTTCCCTGAAAAATTAAAACCACTTCATTTTATTTCTCCTCTAACGATCCCCCGTCTGCCCCCCTCTGCCTGGCTGGGCTCTGCCGCGGGGACGTGCGGGTTTGCAATATTGCTGCCGATTATCCATGCTCGCTAATGACACAATAGGCAAATTACACGTCTCCCTTCCTAATGAATTGGGATTGATGGTGACGGCGAGCTACAAGTGCAAAAGCAGCGAGAACCTGTCAGGGTTACTAGACCACTGCTGTCCTCAGGACAACGTAACATGGCAGCGACCTGCAGCCCTTCGGGTGACCCGGTGACACCTGACATCGTTTTTCAGGCACGGACAGTTTCCGAGGCCTCATTCCGCTCCTTTCCCCTTCCCGTCTCCCTTCCCCTCCCCACCAAACCCCACGCTCCTGCTTCAGCGCTCCGCTACATGAAGGTGCTGAGCAGACTTTGCTGCAGAGCTATTAAGTTCTTTTAGTTTCCCTGTGGATCCTATTAGCCAAAGAATTTTCTCCTTTTTCAGGGCTCTTTTTTATTATTTTAAATGAATACACCTCAAAATATGTATATATATACTTTTGCTTTGAGATGAAATTTCGGAGTTCAGGCTGTGCACACACGCTTCTGCCTCTTTCTACCTCAAACATTTTTTTAATATACATGCATGTATGAAAAATCCGTTACTGAATCAAATCCCCTTTGTGCACTAAGTTCCCCGAGCAGGCTGCTCCGGGCAGATTCAGCACTGCGGCTCCTTTCCCCGCACCAGAAGTGAGCTGATCCCTCACCCACCGTTCTCCTACAGCCCCACGTGTCATTACACTGGCCCTCCCCATCGCATCTCCTTCCTCACGCTGCCGCACACAAGTCTCTCCAAGTCTCTCCGTTCTCTGCCCTCTCGTGTGTCCCATCTCCTCTGCAGCCCCAGTTTCCCTCCTGCTCCTCCCTTCGTGGGCTGCTGAGGCTTTGTGGCGCAGGCAGGGCTTTGCGTTCAGGCTGACTGCTGCTGCCTATCCACCCACAAGAAAGATTTGGTTGTGGTGGCTTCACAAAGCTCTCTTTCATTTTCAAGCAGCAGAGGGAGGCTGCACTTATGGATCTGTCTGGCAAGCCACTCCAGAAGGCGTTTGTAAGAGGCAGACACATTGCCAAGAATCTCATTATACATCCTGATTCTCGGCGTGGTCCAGCCCTGAGGAGGATGCTCTCCAAGCAGCCACCCCATAGACCGCTCGTCGGGATCTTGGAGCTGAAGGAGATGCTTCTGCAGGGCTGGAGTGGACGACAGGGACCTCCGAGCTCCGTGGAGAAGCTTCCACTCCTTGGCCAGACTCACAAACCTCCGGGCAGAGAAAACCCATTGCCCAAGGAGGGCAGAGAAGAGCTCTGTGAGGGGAGTGGGGGCAGGATGGAGAATCCGCCCCAGGCTTTGTGCACCGCTCGGAGCAGGCTGGGAGAGGACTGCAGGAGTTCAGCCAAGGCAGACACGCAGACGGGGCAGCCATCATCAGTAAAACTCACAGCTCAGTCTCTCTGTCTTGATTTAAAGAATTTCCACACGGCCAAGAGCTGAAGTACGGAATTGCTCTCCCATGAACGCAGCTACTAGCAGCCTGACCGGGTCCTCTAAGGGGTTAACGTCAGGTTACACTCTGAGATCCATCTCTGTTTCAATGCTTCATTAAGAATTTTGTGGTGAAACAAAGCAAAACCATCCAAGTTTGGTGACAATTTTCCCACAGTCATACGCTGCTCTGATTCATTTGCACCCACAGATTTGAGTGGTAATGGCCTGACCACAGAACATTTCCTGGGGATTAATCACGGCTGGGAAAGGGCTGCAATGCCGAACTGTACTCCAGGTGCCCCCAGCTTCTCCTTCTTTGTCAAGAATTAGCCGCTGGTGAGGTCACTCCTGCTCTGACTTTGCTGGTGCAATTATAAACCAATACATGCTAATTAGCAGCAGTGTTCAGACATCAAGGTGCCATGTTCACAGTAAAAGCTCATCTCCTGCCCGGGCTCAGGCTGCCTCCGCTCCTGCCCTGTCATGCCCGGCCATATGCTGTTTGCAGACTGTATATGCCCTTGGCACTGGCAGGCACGAGCGTCCTCAGGGAAGTCCCTTATTTTCTCCCCTTCTTTCTCTGTCCCTCTCTTTCTGCTCCGCAACACCTGGGCACCGAGGTGACTGATGGATTGATGGATGGATCAGGTGTTTTTTCCTTCTGAAGCCTGCAGAATATCCCCTGGTTTCAGACACCCCGCTTTCCTTCCAATGAAATGAGTCAAGCCTGGAAAATAAAGTCCCAGGACATCATTCGAGCAAAAGCCTTTTTTCCGTGCATGAACAAGAAATTCCTGGTCAGAGCCGGTGTGGGAAGGGGTGGCTCCTCCAAGGGGTGGTTCCCCTCGCCTGGCTGGGCTGGGGCTGGCTCAGGGCAAATCCTGGCTCTGCCGGAGCCCCCCTGCAACACTCCCTGCACTGGAGTGAAGGTGTTCAGGGCAGGTGCCTCCATCCCTGTTTGCCAGAGACAGCACGGATAGTTTTTCCCCCGGCACAGAGGAAAGCTTTGGGGCCAGCCCATGGGCTCTGCATGGACTGAGCGAGACGGAAGATGTTTAGACTCTGGTTCCTCAGCACTGCAAGTTGAGAGATCTCCCTCCACACCTCGCAGGCCTGCTTCCTTTCAGAGACCCTGTGAGATGGTGTCTCCCTCCTGAGAGGCTGGTTGAGCTCCACTACCGGCTCCCCAGACCATCCCTGTGCCCCTCCTTGAGCTTCACCTTGGCCAGGCAGCTGGGGCCCCCTTTTCCGGCTGCAACTCGGAATGTGTTTCTCCAGCTCAGGGAAATATTCATCCAGGTTCCAGTCTGGTTCATAATGGAAAGAGCAGCCACTGGACAAAGAGCTCTCCATGGCCCCTGGGCTCTGCAGTCACCTCCACCCGGGCGGGTGGGCACGGGTGCTCTGGGGCTATGGGAAGCCTTATGGGGCCAGGTTCACCACGCTGCCTTTTTCTGCCTCCAACTGGATGCAACACGCAGAAATAACCCGAGAAAGGGTATTTCGGAGCTTCTTTCAGGCTCGTATTATAATATACAAATGCCAGGGGGAAAAAAAAAAAAAAGCAGATTTCTGCAGGTTTCCAGCCTGCCGCAGCGCGAGCACCAGCCGCCGCAGACAATGGCCCCATCGCCGCCTTGGCTGGGGCCGGCGCTGGTTGGGGTTCCCCACTGCTGTTCCCATTCCTCGTGCCACATGTCTGCAGCTGGCTGCCGGCCACCGCGTCTGCGGGGAATGAATGCAGCTGAGTTTCCTACCCTGGCTCTGCCAAATATCTCGGGGAGGGGGGAGCTGACGAATCCCCCCCTTCCTCACCCTCCAGACCAAGAGCTGACCCTGCCTGTCTGCTGCGGGAACGTGCAGGCTGCAAGATGGAGGAGGCTTTTTTGAGTGTAATTGCTCTGCTTTCCTGCCCGTTTTATCCTGGTGTGTACAGCCTAGAATTAAACATCTGCCTTTCAAAGACTCCTTCTCATTGTCTAAAAGATTCCCCGGTGCTGTTTCCCCTTTTAATTTCCTCCGGCAGCGGGGCCTCCAATCACCCTTTCAATTTCCAAGGCATCCCGGCACACCGGTACTTGCATCCACCTCTTGTATCGTGTTTTTGAAGTTGATATTCCATCTCCCTGCATGATCAAATCTTTTATTTCTGATTAAAGCCGTGAAAGAAACAGTTTTCTGCCTAGTGAAAATTCAGATTTTTTAAAAAATAAAAATCTACATTGGTCTAAAAAGTAAAAATATCCTTTTCATTGACCTAAGTAAAGGAAACAGCATCTGTACAGGTTGGTCCCAACTTTTCATCTCCGCTGCAACCTTTGCCTTTCCTCTTTCCACTTTTTTGTTATGACTGGTGTATTTTTGAAAACATCAGCCCATGTTTAGTGGGAAGACAAGGAGATTTTCATTTTTGAAGTAGCAGAAGAAAATCCTCCTGGCAAATTCAAAATGGATTTTTTTTCCCCCAACTTCTGGAATTGAAATGTATCCTCAAAATCCATTCCATCCTAGGGAAGGAAGGAAGGAAGGAAGGAAGGAAGGAAGGAAGGAAGGAAGGAAGGAAGGAAGGAAGGAAGGAAGGAAGGAAGGAAGGAAGGAAGGAAGGAAGGAAGGAAGGAAGGGAGAGGAATGTTCCTGTTTTGCTTGAGCAAAACCAAGAATCACTATTAAATTCCCAGATAGCATCACATCACTCAGGGTATCAATTATCGACACCTCAGCAGACAGCACCCTCCTGCTTTTCACATTCTTAATGGTACAAACTTCTCTGGGAACAATAGGCCTAAAAGGGAAAGAGGAAAGGACAAATTAAAAAAGCATGCTGTGAGCTTAAACGAAAGGCTTGACACTGTCAGCGCAGCCCATATGGAAAAAATAGACCTTTTCCATGGCATGGCAACATGTTTCTTCATAAAGGGGGTTGCACACACATGTAAAATATATGTGCGGATGAGGAAAGTGCACGTGTAATAGATACTGCATCACTGCAGTGCCAGGTAGTTTCAAGATTACGAAAACGGGGCAATTTGGTGCAGATATTTTATAGACTGTTGCTTCAAATAGCTTAAATATATTGTGTAAAAGAAGATAGCCAAGGCAGTAATGTTTGCAGCCAATCTTGTTAAGGTAATGACGAGGGTAACTGAATCTGTAGGCTTTGAGGGGTAAGCAGTTTGTCAGGGGGTCAAAAAGGGGGTGGATTTTCCACTGATGCTGGCTCGGGCGGCCGCATGAGTTACGGGGTGGGGATGGTTGGCTCTGGCGGGGTTGCCAGAGCTGGCCCTGCTGAGCAGTAGGACCGTCGGAGCCACAGTGGTCCCCCGGGACGTTTCTGCTGGCCAGCACAGAGCTGTCCACCCACCGTCCCTGCTTGCCAAGCCATTTGTCTGTCCCCAGCAGCAACTGGGAGCCAGCGCCTGGGGCAAAGCAAAGCAAAACCCTAAAGCACCCGCTCAGGCACTCGCTGTCTGGGTACAAAACAGGGTGAGAAAACCTCCCCCAAGTTTTTGCAGCACCCACCCCATCACCAGCTCTCCCTGTCAGGTTTCTTGACCCAGGTGACCACAAGGCAGCGTTTGCAACTTCTGGGTTTAATATACATATTTATAGTACATGTGCATTTACTTAACAGGTCTGGCCCAAACAGCCAGCATTTGCCAAAAAGAAACAATCATCCTTCATTTCACAGCTGTGACATCATAAGGTCATATTTCACGGATATGATGTCACTACTGCGCAATATGACTTTCTATTTTCAAAAGGTTTTTATTAATGCTGAGGTTTTTTGGGTTTTTTCCTCTGGTCTGGCCAGAACATCTGGAGCCGGGAAACTTCAGAGTCCAGAAATATTCACAAGATGTAGCAGACAGAATTACAACCCACAATACTTCTTTGAGCAAAAGAGAACAGATAACAATGTGGGGAACCAGTAGTCACAACCAACTGCTAAAAATCAAAGAGCAGCGTAGCGTGGGAGGGAGATGGAGGCAGGAGGTGTGCCGGGCTGAGGACCGATCCTCGGCCATCAACGAGCAGGCTGGAGTGACACATTTGGCTCCAGGAGCAGGGAGGTGACACCTCAGAGCCACACAGGCACCTGGTCGTCCCCAGGGAGGAGAGAGGCCTGTCTCTCTGTTTGCTTTTTTCTTTAAATAAAGGCGTATTTCCTCTCCTACAGCTTCACAGATAGTGGAGAAACCCAGAGAAGCTGAGAAACAGGGAGGGGAAAGGATGCTGGGGGGAGAAGGTCCACTGGGCTGGCAGAAGGGATTGGGAAGGCGGGACTAAAGCCTCGGTCAGGGTGCGGTGGGTGAGAGAAGGGGTTTGGGGTGGGGGGTTTGGGGTGCGGGGTGGCCGTCCCTTGGGGCACGTGTCACCCTCACTGGGAACCACATCCCGCAGCTCCTGGGCTTCGTGGCGGCCGCAGGGAGCCTGTGCCTTCCTCCCGCGGGACCTCCCGTCTGCAGCGAAAGCTGTGGGATGTGAGGAGCTGAGACAAGGTGGTAAAAGGACTTGGGTGACTGTTCATCTGGAATCTCTAATTAATATATTCCAGCTGCATCCCTTTTGGGTTCCCTTTCCAGCAGCGCTCGTGCAAGTGAGCACAAAGAGTCCCAGACAATAGATGTGAAATGCTTTTTCCATCAGCCTTTGCAGCCGAAGCCAGAATGCAAAATGTTACTGTCAGGGGAAAATACCACATAACTGATGTGACCACGTGCAGCCCGTCTCAGGCTCCAAGCAGTGGGTCACCTACCACGTGCCAATCCCGAGAAATGTCATTGCCTAATTCTGAACAATAAATAAGGGCCTGAAAATGGCAGCCTCTGTGCCGCTCCGCTCTGTTTCCTCTTGCCAGCAGACAGGCTTGTTGTAAACCATTTGGCCGGCTGTGCCAGCAGTCTCCAAGTGTGGCTGTGTGGGTAAATGTTTGCCACCTTGTGAAATACCCCCTGAGCTCCGGGGGACACACGGCAGAGCCGGCGGCAGGAGGGCTCGGAGCCTTCTCCAGGGAGCCAGAGCAGCTCAGGTGCCTTCTGCGGGGGAGAGGAGAGAAAGGTTGGAGAATTAAGACTGACAAGCTGACGAGATAAACTGGTCAGATAAAAGGATGACAGAAATAATTTTACACGGCATTACTGTGAAAAGCTAATTTATACACAGATGAGTCCATGACAGACTCAGTGGAGGGTGGCAGACGAGCTGGGAATGAAGAGCACTTCATTTATTCTCTGAAACAGGAGGGGGAGTATTAGGAGCCAGCTGCCTGGGACATATCTCTCTCTCTCTCTCTCTCTCTCTCTCTCTCTCTCTCTCTCTCTTTCTATTTCAAAGTTATCAAACTTTATCTGGTCCCTTTTCTGCAAATTAGCAAGGCCAGAAGAGAAGGAAAAACACTGAATCCATCAACATTCCTGCTTTTTTCCAAGCCCGTGGGTGAGGTCAGGATTATTTTGCAAAACAGAGCCTTGATTTTCTCCTGAAAAAAAAAAAAAAAAACCAAAACAGGAAAACCACCATGTTTTCACACCACGTGGAGCTTTTGCTCTGCTTTTAAATCAAGGCAGAGTTATTGGTTCTCCCTCTTTAGCTTTTTTGGATGGATCACGGGGAATTGAATGAGACTCTTTTTCTGGTGGTGTTCAGGCACGGCTTCTGCCACTTCGGGGCTCAGAAGAGAAAATCTCCCCCCGTTTACCCATTGTCCTTCCCTTCTGCCCTCCCCTGCCCCAGCAGCGCAACGGCCCAGCAGCGGGCAGGAGCCTGCAGGGTGCCCTGGGCAGGCAGAAACCAGCCCCTCGCTGGAGGGAAGATGCAAACCCGGTGTCCTACCCCTGCTGCGTGCCCCAGGCTGGGCACAGCAGGGTCCGTGTACCTGCCTGAGCATCCCTGACCTGGAGACCCGGCTGCCTGCAGCCCTTCGGGGCAGCCCCTGCTCCCCTGTGCCAAAGGGTTGGGGAGCAGCGGGACGCAGGCACCGCCACGGGCAGGTGCTGGCAGAACAGGCGATAAAGGAGAGGGGAGGGATTTTCACTTCATATTCTATGCAGAAGTGACACTTTCAGCCCAAGGAGAAATGACGTGTCCACCCTTCCCTTATAACACAGGCAAGGGGAGAGCAGGCGGGATCCCTCCCGGGGGGAGCAATGGGGTGCAGGCAGCCGGAGAGCACCGGCCTGGCAAGGAGAGCGGCTCTCCCGCGCCCTGCTCGCTTCCCTCGGCCCTGGCGAAACAGGCTGGCTGTTCTGCAGCTGCCAGAACAATAGTAATAATACTAATAAACCCCCTTCACGCTGAATACTGCGGGCTGTTGGCAGGTCCTTCTCACACAATTAGCATTTCTCGTCAAGCAGGGGGTTCACAGATTGCACATGCTGGTTAGTGTTTTGCAGAACAGACTGAAACCAATATGGCCCTCCCTGTACCATCAGCTGAAAGTGGCTTCCCACCAGGATGGGCCCAGCACGGCTTCCACCAGCCCCACCGGAGGGAGACGTCGTCCCCCCACCCCGAGCCCAGCCCAGTGCGGCAGCGGTGGCCAGGGAGGAGTTCTCGCGTCTCCCCAAAATACACACTCGTCTTACAGCGGCCAGCTCACCTGGGGGTGACACGTGGAGGGGGACAACACCCTCTGGAGGGTCCCGTGCAGTGTGGCAGCACCTTCCCCAGCATGCAGGCGCGACTGGATCACACCCAAACTACTTTGCCTGGTTGCAATAAGGACATTTGGAAGGTCTGGCTTCGGTCCCTTTTTGGGACAAAGATGGCGCTGCAGGCAGCAGCAAAACGGTTGAGCGGAGGGGAAATGCAGCTTCTCCTTTGGTTGGGGTCAGGGACTGACCTTTTCCTTGCTCAGGGAAAAAAGAAGTGAATATTGGTGGGGGGCAGGGTTTGGGACAAGGGTTGTGACTTACAGAGAGCGCAGGGCTCAGGTCCCCACGCACAACTGTCCGGGTTTAGAGGGGGCAGCGGGGATCTCTGCAGGCTGCTGCTGCTTAGAATATTACTGCTCATCAGCTTAACGATGACAAGTACTGTGTGCAGCCCCTGAGCCTCTGCAAATACTGATCAAGCTGGTAAAGCACGCCGGCAGCCGGTGTCGGGCCTTTGCCTGCCCAGCTGCCCCCAGCTCGGCACAGGCGCATCACTTAGTCCAGCTCAGCTGATGGGGGCAACTCGTTAAACCCGAATAACCCCGGCTCACACTACATCCTCCAAGTGACTCTTGAAAGGAACCTTAAACTCGTGTCTGCCCGCGTAGGCTGGACTTGTAAATCTCGCAGTAGATGCTGGACTCGCATCCAGGCTCTTAAAGCAACGTAAGCCCATCCAGACAGTAGCGTGCACCATGATTAATTGCCTTGCTTTAAAACTCCTATTTATAGACAAGCGCTCCAAGCCCTGTGCCAGCGATAACGTGGTCTGTGAGGCTCCTCCTCCGGCAGCTCGGCAGAGCTCAGCAGCTAATCCCATTAGCCTCAGGCCATCCCCGGGGCTACTGAGCAGCATCAGCTTGTTTGCCCACACCAACCTGTTACCTCCCCTGCTTGCCCCGCTCACCCCACGGCTGGACTGGGGACCCCAGAGCCTCCTTGGGATGTGGCGGGGATGGAGGCCGCCGGGGTGGCTGTGTTAGATCACCGCAGGGCGAAGGAGCGTCAACCAGAGCTCGGTGCCTCCGGGGAGCTGTGACCAGGACCCGAGGGCACGTGTGGTCCTTGACCCTGCATCACCCCAGAGCTGACCCCAGAGTCGGGCAGTGTTTGATTTCCCAGGAGGCTCAAGCACCAGCCCGAGGCTCCTCCGGGGTTTGCCTCCAGCCAGCGCTGGGGAAATGCTCTTGCAAAGGTGCTAGAGACCTTTTACAGATCCAGATTTCAGCAAGCAGCCGGGCGTGCTGTTTGGAAATGATATGTTTGGGTAGCAATGCTCCACATCAAACAGGTTTCTACCCTACAAACAGTTTTCTTTACCCTACATTTTTGTTTAAAACAAAAAAAACAAAAAAAAAGGAAGAAAGAAACCCATTCCACCTTCTGCTTTTATTTTCTCCCAAGCCCCAGATCTTATCAACAAAGCCTCCTTCCTTTCTGGATGGCCCGCGGGATGCTGAGTGACAGCACGGGGGATGAAAAGGACAGGTCCCTTTGAATGCCAGCAGCTGAGACGCACCACTGTCACTCCCAAGTTGATTTATACAAGGTGGGTTTCTTCTTCCCTTTCCGCTGGGCTGGGTCCTGTTCCCATGGGCTGGGCTGGCGGGTCCCCACGGGACAGGGGTGCTGAGCCAAACCTGCGCTCCCAGGCAAGGATGTGGGCAGGCAGCCCGTGCTGAGGGAGGGCTGAGGGGTCCCGCTGCCAGCGAGCATCCCCCATCCCCGCTCTCGCCCTTCTCCCCTCTGCCTGTCCCAGGGTACAGGCAGCGGCAGGGCAAGGGTGATGGCAGGGAGGGAGGGGGGCGGTGGCTGCTTGACCAAGTGGATCTGGTCAAGGTGGTGCAGAGAAATACCTGACAGCTGCCTGCTTGCGGGTTTGTCTCTGGAAGCTCCTGCCAGCAGCCTCCCACCCCTTCCCTGGGCAGCCGAGGTCAGGCAGCAGGCAGGTCTCCTGGCTGGGGGCTGCCGAGCCCCCCCGATGCTGCATTTCCCCTCTGTGGGTTTGTGGTGAATAAATATCCTGTGTTTATGCTGCTTGGCTTCAGTAGGATATGAACGTGTTCGGTGGGGAATATTCCCCCCCCGTACACACACACACACACAAGCACGGGCTGGGAAGGGCGGAGGGGGAGGGAGCATTTACACACGCACGCAGAACAATCCCTATTTGTCTCCGAAGACAGACCCCACTGTTGGGTTTCCTGGGGTCACGCAGCTGCATGAACATGTGGAAAAGAAATGTATCTCTCCTAAGCACTGGACATACATGTAATTCAATATATTGCTCCCATGTGCAAGAAATCCACCAAACTGGCTCCATTTCAAATCACAGGGAAATACAGAGTATCAGGGACAGAGGTAAATCCACTCCTAATTCAGTTCTTTGTTTTATTTTAATTGGGTTGGACTGTGAGAGGCGACGAAGGTCACACAGAGCTCTCAGGGAGCTCCCGCCGTCCCTCCCAGGCACCGGTGCTCGTGGTCGGCACGTCTGACCCCGCCGGCAAGGCACCGCGGGGACCGCCGGCTCCGGAGCGGGGTTGCCTCCAAGGCCCTGCTCTTCTCCTGATGCCTGCCTGCATCCTGCCACAGTCAAAAAAAGAGAGTTCACCCTGACTTTTGGCCTTTTCCCTGGGATTTTGATCCCCAGGGATCACCTTCCCCCCGGCAGACCTGCACCCCAACACCTCGGCTTCACACCTGCAGCTCCCTGGGAGGGGGCTGGGCCGGTCTTGCCAAGCTGGGAGGAAAGTCTATTTGACTTCCACTAACAACACAACGAGGACGTGAACCACAGTTACCTCATCTGAGCCTTAAATGGATTTTTCCATTAAGAGAGGATTTTTTTTGTCTTGTTTTATTGAAAAAGAATTTGCAGTAATTAGCTCTTACAGGGGATTTCACTGTTCTCTCTCCTCCTCCAAAGCATAAAACACTTATTACAACACATTTTTTAACGTGATACCCACTCCCAGAGATTTTTCTTTCCTCGTGTGATGATCAAGCCCTGCCTTTGGACTTCAAGGCCTTAAATCTTCCTGCAGACCTGAGCCATGCGCCGGTCTCCTCTGGCTGGATCCACATTTATCTTTCCCCCATAGTCCTCCATGCAGCTGGAAATGAGAGAGCTTGTAAAACAAGGCCTTTTATTTTTTAATTTCCCTCTGCTTTGTCGGATTATTGTTGGTTGGAACTTTCCGTGTCCGCTTCCACGGGAAAGCAGCCGCCCATCGCTGAGCCACGGACAGCAAATTTTCCCTACGAACGTCTACCCCTCCCACTGCCTTCGCCTTTGTTAGGCTGGCCTATATTTAGACTGTTGGGCTCCGTCTTCCTCCTTGGAGAGCGGGCTGGGAGCAGAGCAATCAATCCCTGCCCGCTGGCTCCCGCTGCCTGCGCCGCAGAGGGGAGGCAGGGGCTGGTGTAAGCAGGAGACCCCCTGCCTGGGGACGAGAGGGCCTGGGGAGGAGGCCCAGGCCAGCCTCGGGAGCTGGGGTAACGGCGGGTTTGGAGGACAGGCATGAAGGGCTTGGATCCCCGCACCCTCCATACGGGGTCGTGCAGGAGGAGCCCCCAGGCAGGTGGCCAGCACCTGCCCCAGCATCCCTGGGAGACACAGGATGTGCCCCCCCCAGCCCTGCTGGACGGTGCCACTTGTGGGGAGCCAGGAGAGCAGAAATACCCCAGGGGGGCTGGTGGAAGGACACAGCAGAGTCCTATTTTCCACTCTGTGTATGTTTCCATAACTGTTTAGGGACTCCTCCACTCTCTTAATTAATTTAAAATAAGAGGTCTTGGAGGACCCTGGACATGTTGCATAAAAGGGCTCCCTCTTCTTGCTCCAGCTCTGGCTGCGATTTTCCAGCCCTCAGCATTTTGTCCAGGGTTGCCCTGAGCTGGTACAAAACTCCTGTCGAAAGGAAGAAGTTGGTGGTGCTGGCTCCGGCTGCAGCCACAGATATTAACCCTTTACAGCCCCCAGCCAAGAAGAGCGGAGACACCATGTACACACACCCTGCGAGCTTGGCTGTCCGAGACCCTGCTGGGAGCTGGTGACACAGCCCCGGCACCCATCGCTGCAGCTGAGTGTGAACAGGGTGCCTAGACCTCAGCTTAACGTTCACTCCATCGTGGGCACTTTGGATATCCAGCGCTCACCGAGCAAGACCCAAACCTCACCTGTCTCCTTCCAGCAACCCCCAGGACCCACAGCTGGGCACCCCTCCCACACCAGCATCCCCTGAGGGGACCCATCCTCCTGGAAACCCCCGTTGGGACCAGCCAGGCTGTCTCTCCTGCTCCAGGCTGGCAACAGTCCCCCGTTCACTGCGCTGTAGTGCTGGCTAAATTTCCCTACTATTCAGCCTGCATTTTCCTTTTCTCATTTCCATGCCTTTATACTGCTCATTATAGCCCCTTGGGTGAACCTAAACAGCTCCCCTCCCTCCTCGGCACTGCAGCTCTAAGGAGGCTCGCAGATGGTTCTCGCATCGCTCCCGCTATCGGCTGCCCGCGCGAGAGGTAGTTAAGTTGTTAATGCAGTTGGGCGTAGTACGTGTTAGCTTCGTTTGAGCGCAAAGATGAAAAACACGATGTGCTGTGAGCGCTTATTATTGTTGCTATTATGCAGCCCTTTTAAACTTGCCATATAAATCATGCCCTCCAGCTCCTTGATTACGTTCCTGGTTCTCCTCTGAACTCTCTCCAATCCATCAGCATCGTTCCAGGAACGAGTGCAATATCGCAGGTGCAGCTGGGGAAGCCTTTCGCCAACAGCCTCTCGTCCCCCACAGGTCCCAGCGCGATGCCTCGGTCCAGCGGTGCCCGTGGAGCCCGGCCGGACCGCGGGGCCCTTGCCGGGGGTGACACCATGGCTGCAGAGGTGCCCGGCTCCGGGCATCACGCCTGCAAAATGATCACGTTGCCAGAGCAATTTCAGACAATGCTTTGACGTTAACAGCTTCTCTGGTTGCACTGTCATTTCCCATTAGAGGCCTTGGTAACTAGCACTTCATGAGGCTTTGCAGAATAATTTGTATGTTTAATACACCTCGAAAGCCCATGTTGGGCTGCAATTAAGGCGGGGGGGGAGGGAGCAGAGAGAAGAGGAAAAGCCTACCTCCCGCTGGTTGCAAAGAATCTGCTGCTTTCTGCAGAGGGCTGCTTCGATTGAGGATGCCAGGGAAGCTGGAATTAGAGGCAAAAGCGTAATTTGTCATTTGCAAGTGTAAGCCAAAGACTGGGCTGGTGAGGAGAGAAATGAGAGACCTGGGACCTCCTCACGGGAAATTGCCATTTAAAGAGCCGAGCTGGCCTGGCCTGCTGGCAGATGGGGAGCTGGGCTGGTGACCGAGCTCTGGGGACACGGGCCCGTGCGGGGCAGCGAGAGGGGAACAGCAGCCAGCAGAGCCATCGCGCAGGGCGCCGCGGAGGAGATGCTGCAGCCTGGGCCGAAAACCAGCTCTGTGCTCTGTACAGGGAAGAGGAAATCCATTTTTTGAGCACCACAAGGCAGTTTTCCTTTGCCTCTTTTTTGCCTTTGTTATATGCAGATGTTAGAGAAAATAAAGCGGTTAGGAAAGGCCAGTCCATCCCCCCTCCAGTCCTCGCAGGAGCCAGGTTTCGGAGGGGCAGACCCGCGTTTATTAACTCGTCCAGTCGGTGAAAACCACCCAGCGACGCAGTTGCAGGGAGCCCGCAGAGCTCTTCTCATTTCAGTAAATGCAAACACTGCTTCACGTGAGGAGTTATGAACTGCTGGGAGTAGAAAAGTCTTGAGTGAATTATGCAGTGTGAATTATTCTCTGAGCTCAACACCGATCCAGATTTAGCTGCCGATGGCGGGGAGTTTCCACTCGCTTCAGCTCGCGCAGGACTGGCGCCTTGGCTCGAAGGTGGCAAACGCTGAGCGTGACCTGCACGTCGGCGTGAGCAGAACCAGACCCACATATCCTCCCCCGGTGGTCGTCGCACGCGGACCTGCCAGATGTGCGTGGTGCAGGAGCGTGGGGAGGACAGGGACGGGCATCTGTGGTGACGGGGAAGCTGCAGCTCACCCACGCACCAGGCAAGGGGGATTACTGCAGGAGTAAAGCTGAATTCCCTTTGTAAAATTGCGCAGATTAAATATTTTTAAAACCTAATCAAAAGTAGCAGTATGTGGGAGCCAGGCATCCTCAGAAGCTGTCAGAAATATTCCCTTTTTCCTTAGGGGCTGCATCAGAGGGTACCAGCTCCTTCCTCAGCACCCTTGATTAACTGTGTGGGAATGGGCCTGGGTCAGAGACGACGCAGTTGTTTCTGGAGCACACAAGCCGTCTCGCCGAGTCGGTCAGGAAACCCGTCAGCAGCTCAGATGGCTCCTGAGCAGCAGAGACATGAGGCCATTCAAAGTCAAGTCTCCACTGAGCCTTGTAAAACCATCCCAGCTTTACCCCCTGCTCCTTCCAGCCTCCCCGGGCACAGGTAACGCTGCCGCTACCTCTGTAATGTGCCTGTCATATGGCTACAAGTTAAGGTGGGACTCATCAGCCAGAGATGCGATGGTCCTTATCATGGTCCTGTGCAACCCGAGGCACTGACCCACACCTGCTCTCGCTCAGTGCCCCGCGCTCACCCAGGCTTCCAGGTCTGCGTGTGAGCGGGATCGATGGGGAAGAACCTGGCTTCAGCGTGGGCTACGCCATGGAAGATTTTAATAAACCTTTTAACGTGCTCAGCTTCCGCTGTACCTCACATCTTGTACTTAGCACCTGGGTGTAGAAAACATTCCAGAGTTCGTTCCGGAGTTCAAACTTTCCAGAGTTTATGTTTTCTTTTGCTTTGCCGTGGATGACAGCAAACAGGGCGTCTTTGCTGAGTCCATGCCACCTCTCCCTTCCGCTGCAGCTGCCCAGGGCTCTCCTTATTGGGGCCATATTTCACTGGCACAGCCAGAAACCCCCTTCATTGCCAAATTCCCAGCTCAGCTTTCCAGACCTTTTTCAGAAGACGACAGGGGACCCAAGTGCCCCCCGGTCCCAGCCAGCCCTGCCTCCCCGCTTGCTGCAGGAGCTCTCCCCACACGCTGCTCTGGAGGTCGTGGCGGCTTCAGCGAAGAGCTCCCGCCTTTCCCAGCAGAGCTTCCTTCTCCAGCCCAGGAGTCCACACCATATCTTGTCTAGATGATTTTTTTTCCTGTGCTCTACTTATGTCTGTTCCTCCCAGTTAATCTCCCAGGGTTGCCCCCTACAAATCCCCCGAGCTGTGATTTATGCCCTTCATATACTTGTAGATAGTTATCATATCTTGCCATGGATGTCGGCTAGCCCAGCTAGGCAGATTTAGCTCTTTTAATCTCTCTTCATAAGTCAATCCCTTCAGCTGCTTAATCATTTTTGTTGTTCTCCTCCAAATTCCCAATGAGATGGTTTGTCTTGCAAGCGCCTGATGCACAGTCATATATTTACCAAAACTTCAGCAGCTTAACACAGAAATAACACTGCACGGAGGTTGTTTACTCGCCTGCAACCCAAAGAGTCGTTAAGCTCCTGATGAAATGCCAAGCGGCTCCACGTGCTGCTGGCACAGGTCAAAGCCCCCGGCCAGCTGCGAGAGCGTGGGGATGAGATGGGTTTTGGTGAAGTCAAACGGCTCTAGTGGGGGAATGTGTCTGAAAAGAGACATTCCCCGAGCTCTGCCAAAACCCCTTCTGAGGCCAAAAAACTCCACAGCTGCAAACACGCGTGTCACCGGTGGTGGCAAGGATGTGCCCTGTGATGTGGCACGCCGGTGGAGGCACGGCACAGTCCAGCCAGGTGACAGTCACCCAAGCGCCAAGCCCTGTGCCACACTCGCTGGGTTCTGTCGCCCCTCTCTGGGACAGTCCGTGAGAAGATGTGATGAGGGAGCTGCTTTCTAATTGCTTCTCTGGCCCAGCTTTATTTCTTTTAGAAGTGGGAGGTCTGTGGATAGTGTGTGAAGGCTGGGAAAAGCCACCTGGCTGAGGGGCCTGTTGGAGAGGAGCAGGGCATATGGAAAAGGTTCAGGCAGGCTTTGATCCTGGCAGAGTCATTTGGAGGAGGACAGGCAGCAGTGGGAGTAGCCAGAGCGGGGAGGGAGCATGGATGGGTTTTGACCTCACTCTCAAACATCAGAAAACATACTTAAGACTTCATGATTGAAATATTCCTGTTGCTTCTGAATTCCCCAGTTAGCAAACATGCTCATGTTTGAGTTTACATCCCAGGAGCCACAGGACGTGGGCTAACAGCATATCCACCTGCTCTTTTAGTGGAAAAAATCTTCCCCGTTTCTTCCAGCCTCCAAAATGCAGAGGGGAAGCCACCCCCACTCTTAAAACCAGATCACAGACACTCAAACTGCAGAGGTGGGGGAATAGTGTGCACCTCCCAGCGTGTTGGCTTATCAGAGCCCTCGTGTGCAGGAGTGGGGCGAGGAAGAGTGAGAAGAGATGTCCGAGCCCTGGGGCCCTTCCAGAGGAGGGTTTGTTGATCTGGGAGGCAAGAGAGCGGCTGCCCAGGCTCCCCTGGGCAGCGGGGTTCCTCTGATGCCTGTTCCCACTGTGGGGATCCTGCCTTCCACACCAACACTGGGATCCTCAGGAAGGCAGAAACCATCATTAACTAAGAACCCAGTGAGAAATAAGGCCAACAGCAAGAGATGAGGTGTGGGTGCATGGGGGGACCCTGGGGAGAGTAAGTGAGAGGGGCGGGAGGGATGCGCAGTGTGGGGGCTCTGCAAGGGGTGCGGAGAGGTCTTGGAAGTGGCTCGGTGTAGTTGGAAGGGAAAAAGGGAGGACTCTGGCCCCACACAAAGGGATTTTCGGGGATGATTTGTTCTCCCAACCCCAGGGAGCACAGCACAGCAAAAAGCCCAGCAGGCCCTATAGCCGAGGGCTTGGGGGCTGGACCCTGCCCATCCCCACGTCTCAGGCCAGGGGGTGTCCCTGGGGCGCAAGGGGCCCTGGTAGCACCCCAGAGCTGAGCAGACCCGTCTCCATTTCAGGCGGGGGTGATCCTCCGAGCAGCCCAGGATCAGGGTTTCACTGACGAGCCCCAGCAGCTCTGGGCTGGCGGGATGGCAGAGTTTACATTTTTCAGTAACATCCCCCTCCCTCTTCCTTCCCTGTTCCTTGATATTTATAATTTCCCCTCATAATGACTTTTTTGTTACGAGATAAAAAAACTCTCCCACTCCCCCTAATTGGAAACAATAGCTGCCCAGCCTGCCAGCCTCTGCCCATGGCCTTGCTAAAGCCAAGGGCTCGGCTTTGATAAGCTCCTGTTACGGCCGATGCACTCTCCTCCCTGTGCAAAGTGACAAGTCTCGTGCCCCTGGGGGCACGGAGGGGAGTCGATGGGGGTGTCTGAGCCCCCCAGGCTGCTCAAACCCCCCAGGCAGCCCCACAGCCGGGGAGGGGCCAGGCTGCACACACCATGGAGCATCCTCAGCGCTGCCTCTCCTGGGCTCTCAGCTCTCTGCTCCCAAATCCACCCCTCCTTTGGAGAGGTAAATTATAAGAAAAGGACTAAAAAAAGCTTCCAGTCCAGGAGCCCTGCCTGAGCTTTTCACAAAGCGATGGCTAATCTCCTCTTTTCCTGGGAGGCCAGAGCGCATTAGGATAAAAACCCTTCTGGAGTAAGTTGCACCTAGGTGTAATCCAGTAAATGATGTACCGCAGCCTTTCAAATCTGCTCGTCAGTGCTCGCACCTCCAGAGCCCTGTGAGGATCGTGTAATGCGGGGAGATGGAGTCTGGGGACCAGGACTGGCATGTCCCACCACCTGCCAGAGCTTCTGGCCCCGGCCTGCGCTCAGGACCAGGCTGCACGTCCCGGGACGGGGAAGAGCTGCTGGACGTCACCTGCCAGAGCAGCGGCCCTGCGGCTCGAGGGCTCGGCGGGGGACGGCGAGGAGCCCTGGCACAGCCTGTGCTGGGCTACCACGGGCACCGCTCCCGTGGCTCGGCTGCAGCCAGCTGAGAGGGGAACGCGCAGCCCCGAGCAGGTCCCCTGCAAACCTCAGCGCTGGCCGTTTTTCGGCTGCCGAGCCGCAAACCTGCCTCTCCTGCCTCCAGACCTCAGCTGGAAGGCGTTGCTGTCCCCGGGGCAGGGGAGAGCAGCCAGGACAAAAGCCTGATGTGGCGGCTGCACCCAGGGCTGAGCTGCACCCAGCACAGCGATTCAGGCCCTCTGTCCCCAGCGCCTGGGCTTCGCAGCCAGGGCTGCCTAGGCAAGTGGCCAAACTCAGGTGGGAGCCCAATCCAGCCCCGCCATCCCCCAGAGCTGGCAGCAGCAGGCCCTTGGAGGGCACAGCAGGATCTTGGGATCCTGCTCTTTCCCGGACACCAAACAGCCCCCACTTCCCCAACCCCTCCATCTAATGGAAACTCTGTCTCTGCAAACACTTACTCTCTTTATATCTTTCTCCTTTTATTTTTTTTTTTTATGAGGAGGCCTTGGAGGAGAGGGAATCGGGGAGGGGGCTGGCACTCCCCCCCGTCCCCCTTGTCTCTCCAAAATAAAGGGATGCAGCTGGTGAGGCAGCAGTTTCTGGAGCAGTATGGATGGGGTGAGAAAGTCATTACCTGCCTTGGGTTTCACTGTGGGAATGGCTGCACCTTTCACTGGGAAACGCTTGTGTCTGCGGGGACTTGAGAGGGGGAAGCGAGGGGGAGGTGGGGGCAAAGGGGCAAAACGGGACGTGTAAACCAAAAAGGTAAGAAAGACAAAGAAGGGGATTTTTTTTTTTTTTTATGTAGTTATGTACAGTCTGAAATAAATTACCTGTCTCCAAAAACAGTGCATTAGGAGGAATAATCGATTGAACACGCCACAAACTCTTTATTTTATGGCTCTGTAAGCTTGACTGGTGCTGGGGAAGTGGGGGAAGAGAGAACTGTTATACACAACACTTCAGGGGGATGATGTTCTTGTCTTTCCTTTATTCTTTTCTTTCTTCTTTTTATTTTGTTCCTCTCCTCTCTCATTTTGTGGGGTTTTTTTGTTTCACTTTTTCTAATCTCCCCTTGGGGACTTTCCCCTTTGTTCTGTTGGGGGGAAGAGAACTGGATTGTGTTTCTCCAGCTCCTCACTAAAAGACATGACATCAGCCCGATGTGTTTAAGCATCTCTTCCCTTCTGCACTCCTCACCCCTCCCTGCCCCGAACTGCTTAGTAATTTAGAGTTTAATAAGGGATATTTTTTTTTTCCCCCCCTAAAGGAAAGAAGCTTGGCATGGCAGTGGCAGAGAGGAAGCAGCAGGGTGCGTGGGGCTGGTTTCTCTCTGCAGCTTGCAATCTTTGTGGAGCATCCCAACCCCTCGCTGTGCAGCTTTTCCAGTACCCCCAGACACCAGCCCATCCCCAGGGACAACGTTCCTGCATCCCTCTGCACCGGGGCTGCAAACTGCACTTGGAGCTTCCCCTGGTGAGGTGGCAGCAAGACAGGGTCCTCGGATGGTTCAGGGGCCTGGATTCTGCATCCCCCCATCCCAAGTAGCAGCAGGGACATCTCCCCGTCCCACCGGCGTGTGGGCGAGGGGCCGCGGGCAGCCCCAAGACCCTCCAGGCTCTTGGAAAGGGGCAGAGCCCCTAGGGGGGGGTTGCCCCCCATAGTGAGCAGCCCCCAGGGGTGCCACCACCTGCAGCCAGGCTCTGCAGCCCGGTGCCAGCCCCAGGGCTCCCACTGGCCCCAAACCAACACCGCAGCAGCCGGGAAATCCCCCATGCACAGAGGGTCACCCCACTGCGCTCCCCTCCGCTCTCCCTCCACGGCCAGAGCCGGGGGAGCGAGCACAGGGTGGGGGCGGAGAGGCGCGAGAACAAAGGCGCAGAAATTAAAAGACGATTTCCAGAGCCAAAAATAAATACGTGAAAAAGAGCAAGAATGTGGCAGCAATCGGGAGAACGTGAGGTTTTCTGACAAGTTCCCAGTCTAATAGTGATATTTGCCAGGAGGGTCATTAACGCCCCCAATGGGAGGAGATATTCAGCTTTTTCGGAAGCCCCTGGTTCTATTTACTTCATTTTTTCTGCCTCCCTGATGCTCCATTCCAGCACCCTCATGGGCCGGGTTCGAAGCTGGCTCTGCCCCGAGGGGGTACAGGCTGCAGAAGCAGATCTCCCCACTCGTCTGCCTTTTCCCCCCTCCCCGTGATTTCCAAGTCTGCTAACAGCCACCCGAGGCTGAAGAGAAGGGCCTTCAGAAAGCAGTGGTGGACCCTCTGGGTCGCAGCAATCTCAGAGAATTCACAGCTGCAGTGGAAGTGCTAAAAGCAACTGCTAAGAGCCAGGGCTTGGGAAGGACTCCAGCCTCAGGGAGAAGCAGGGCTGGAGCAAGCTTGCTGCTGCTCTCCGTGGCTAACGACCATGTGCGCTAAGCAAGCCCGGCGTGAAAACAAATTTTTTCTGCAGCCTTTGTCAGAGCACAGATTTTCCCGGTTTGCTCAGTCTGAGAAGCCACAGAGTGACGACATTTCAGAGGAACCAAATGTCAGACAAGTTCTGGTTATTCAGCTAAGCATGGATGTAGGGGCACACTCTTGCCCGGTTGGGAAAGTCCCTCCTGCTCCCGGCGCAGGGGAGGCAGGAGCACCCGACTTCCCCGAGGGGACGGCGGCCAGGCACGTAGCCAGCCTTGGCAATGTATTACAAACGCCCTAAATCCCACTGGAAGAACACAACCACCTTTTCGAGGCCCAAAACTCAAGGTCACATTGCATACCTGGAGCCAGACGTGCCAACCGCAGGTGAGTCAGCAGCTCTGGGACAATCCCGTGCCTCACCCCAAGGTGCTTCGCCGGAGACAGCGTTAACCTTAAGGATTCAGCCGGCTCAATCCCCTGCTTGTGTTATCCATAATTAAAGTTGCACTGAGAAAATAAATCTTGTTCTTCACTAATATGATGGAGAAGCGTGTTAAATTATGGCTCAGTTTATCAAATGATTGCCCAATGCAGCTCCCTTCTTTAATAACTTATGATAAAACATGTCATTAAATGATTTGGGAATTAATACCTACTGGATGATGCTGTGACAAACTGCTATAATATGTTTCTCTACAGGAAGGTGCGTGTTCTTGTTTTATTTAAAGAAGCTGCAAGTGGATTTAGTATTCATGTAAATAAGGGGCTGATTGACAGGCGAGGGCTTAAGAGAGACTGTGGGTGGAAGAAGAAAATTGCCCTTGCAACTTTGCCGGCGTTACCTGGTAGATACCTGCACCATTTCTGCCCTGTTACATCCCTTCCTCCCGCATTCCCCTCTCCCCTCTCCCTCACAACTCCCTCTGATAACCCCCGGGATGGCAGTAAATGAGTCCAGCTGCCCCCAGGACAAGGCAGCTGGGCTCTGGGATCAACCTACTTCATCCTGAAGTCCTGTTAATAACGGGAGGTAGACACCGTGGTTTCCACCTTTTCCTCACTCGGAAGCGTTTACAAGCGGTTTGAGGATCCCTGTCAAAATACAACTGTCAGGAACTGCCGAAGACGCCAAACGGAAATTGAGAGAGGAGAAAATAAAAAAAAAAATAAATAAAAAAGGAAGAAAAAACATCCTGTAAAAATACCACTCTGTTACACGGGTCACATTTGATTATCTCCTATGAAAATTGAGTTCTCAGCAGGAGATGTAAATTTTTCACAGCGCAAATCTGCTGTCAGTCTCTGCAGGGATTTCCCTGGAGGAGCTCTCATGGAGAGCCCCCTCCTGCTCCTTCCTAAAGCCAGCAGCAGCATCCTAGGGCTCCACGGAGGCACTTGCAGCCACCCCACACCCTCCCAAGTGCCCAGCACCAGCGTGGCACCTCCTGGCAGGGAGAGTCGGGGACAGCCCCGTCCTGGCAGGGGCAGGGCCCGGGCATCCCCCCCCGAGCGGGGCAGCGGGCAGCGAGGGCTCCTGCCCAGCTGCACCCCAGCTCCAGGCACAGGAGCGAGAAGGAGGGAAAAGTAAAACAACATGTTCTCCTTCATCCCCCACCAAACTGGGAGAGTTTTCAGAGTCACATTTACCTTCTCGCTTAGACGCCAGCACCGCGCAGCCCGTCAGCTACGAGCTGTGAACCGTGTCCACCTTCCTCAGGCAACCCTGACGTGATGCCCGAGCTGCAGCTGCATCCGTCCTGTCCTGACCGAGTGACCAGTGTCCCTGCGTGGATCTACTGACCCCCAAACGCCCACCCAACTTCCCTCCGTGGGGCCAGAGGAGCTCCCAGTGTCCCACAGCTCCCAGCTGCTCTCCTGGGCTTTGCAGCCAGCAAACATTAAATAACCTTAAACATTAAATGAGCAGATCCTGCTGCGGAAACCCAGCTCTGCATTCCCAGGACATGGTGCTCAGCACCCCCAGGACATGGTGCTCAGCATCTCTCCTACCAGCCCGGGTCTCAGGAGGAGGATGGAGGCAGGCTGCTGCAGCTGGGCAAGCTGCTCCCGAGCCCCCCGGGAGCTGCAGCCCCCAGCGCTCTCTAGGGTGGCACTGGCTGCCGGTAGCACCCCTATAAATTCACAAAGCAGTTCTCTTAATTGGTCCCTGTTTTCCCACTCTCATAAATGTCCAAAACATTTGCATTTTAGACTGAAATTCCCCATGTTTAATCTCCGCCCAAAGGAGAATGTCTGCGGGGAAAGTCAGCGCGCATTTCCTTCATCCATTTGCAATTTATCAGCAAAAAAGGGAGAAAAAACAACTCTTTTTCTAAAGTAAAAATAGTCTAACCACACTTTTATAAAAAAATCATGGCTAAAGCAAAACAGCAAAAGTTTGTAACTTGAATCCTGGATAGAACCACAAGCTTTACAAAGTTGGGGGGGGGAGGGGGGGGGAAATGCCTTAAAAATAAATAAATAAAATTTCCCACATTGTAAACTAAATTAGATAAATACCACAAAACAAATATTGCATGTACTCGAGTCCTCAAACAATCAGTTCAGACCCTGCCCAGTGTCCTGTTTTGTCTTTGTTAGCCATGAAAATTTGGGTAATAGAGCTTGCTGCCAGGACCCTCAGCAGAAACAGCTAGATTTAAGTAAATATTACAGAATATCCATAGGAAACACATTTCAAGTCGATAAGCACAAATATATGTGCTACTAACCTCACTCAGCAAGTCGTGTTCATCCACAGGCGACACGGAAACACGCAGCGTGACTTACTCGCCCAGAGAAGCTGCTTGAATTTCGACTGCCAAATTCTTGAGGTAAATTGCTTACAAATGGGCCCTGAATGGATAAAAGTTCCTTGCTACAATCACTCAGTGAGAAAAAAAAATGTTGTTGAATAATTATTTTAATTAAAATCACACTCCGCAGACAATTCGTGGGGGAGGAAAGCCCCCGAAGCCTAGACTTGCTGGATGGGACAAGTGAGCTGCTCACCCGAGCGGCAGCTTCTCCCGTGCTTGGGGAGCTCGTCGCCACGCACAGCCCTGGCAGGAGATCCAGTCCACCCGCCCCGGCGAGGACCGACTTCTCCTGCCCCTCCTGGTGATGTCACCCACGCCGTTCTCCCTCGGTGTGCATCAAAAATCAAAAGAGATACCAGATACCGTGACCTGCCAGCTTGGATCCGTCTCAGCCAGCCACGGAGACCCAACAGAGGTGGTCACA